>NC_085926.1:192123750-192445625 GCF_029289425.2 Pan paniscus
CCAGCAGCTAAAGATATTGGACTTCTTGTTACATACAGAGGTGCCCAGAACAAGTGTAAGGGCCTCAGTGAGCTGCAAGTTAACGTTTTGTTGCTTTCCAAGTCTGCTTTTCTGGAATCCTGACATCCCCTACAGATAAAATCAACATTGTGGACTGTCTCATTTTAGACATGAAAGGAATGGACCTAAAGTCTGGCTAGTGTCTGAGGTGGTGGCTGTCGAAGGTTCCAGAGAGGTGCCAAGGAAATATGGCTCAGCCGCATCTCCATGAGGAGGAGTAAGTCCATGCTTCTGCCCACAGGGGCCTTCTAGGCTACCGGTGAGCTGTCACTTCCTCTTCCAGGAGAGTTTGATGGGTGCTGGTGCAGCAGCCGACTTAGGAGCCAGAGGAGGTGAAGACACCCAGGAGATCAGAGCAGGGCTGGGGAGTGAGGAGAGCAGCGCTTAGTGCTTTTGAATGATGAATTCCTGCCCTTAGAGACTTAGTAGGTGGCGTCATTTCCTCCCGGGTGTCCGTGCCCCCCAACACCTGCTTTGTCATTAAAGGACGATCCACCTCTGCCGAAGAAGAACTTAAAGGACAGGCATGTAAGACGCATTAAATGACAAAATATAACCTGATGAACAAAGGCAAGGGGGCAAACTCGGTTCATTGAGCCAGGGGGATTTGGGTAAACTTCCCAGGGGCATCCCTGGTGGCCCCTCCAAAACCCCAGCAAGAGGCTGAACTGGGCAAGGGTTAACTGGCATTTCTTGATGCAGTGATTTCACCTCTGAAAGTCTGATGCTCGCGGCCCCAGCAGGAGGCCCCTGGAGTCCCAGGTTTGGGACAGGGCGAAGTGCCAGGCGGTCTCCTGGCCTCGGTCCCTGAGAGCGAGGGCAGCAGCGAGGGCAGCCGCGGGGGCGGCGCTGGAGCCGACGACCGGGCGGGGAAAGCCCGAGACGCGGCCCGGGCCCGGGGTCTCGGAGGCCCGGGGACTCCGGCGCGGGCGTGTCTCTGCCCCACGCCGCCCACAGCGGCCGACCCGGCCCCGGGGGTAGATGATCGGCGGCGCGGAGCCCCCTGGCCCGGGCCTGCCTTTGTGGCGCGGCGGCGCGGCCGCCTTTGTCCCTCCGGCGCGCACGCCCCGCCGCGCGCCGCCTTCTGCAAGGATCACCCCCGCCGCGGCGCTACCTGGCCCTTTGTCACCAGCTGCCAAAGAATTCAGAAAATCAAATTTATTTCCTGATTACGGCCGGAGCGCCCCTTTGTGCAGAGGGGTCTCTTTAACTGTTGAGATTCCAGCAGACATTGTGCAGCCCTTTATGGCGCAAAATAAAAGCCGCCCCGCTTCTTGCCCCGGCCCCCGCCGCCCCTCCCGGCTCCCCTGACTTCCAAGCCCCTGTGGGAACCTGGGAGGGACGCTCTTCTCTCAATAAAAACGCTTATGAGCCCGAGGACATTGGGGCTTGAGTGTCTTGCCAGCTAAAGGGGATAAATCAATGGGCATCTTGAGTTCGGGAGGGTGTATTTCCCTTTTTTTCTGGGAATGAATAGATGAATGGTAACTCCGTTTCTTACCGGCCCAGCACTGTCCGAAACTCGCCTGGACAAGTCCAACTTCATTCTTTTCAGTACGACTAGCTCCTGTGCGCTGCAGAAGACTCGGGCTGATCTGAAAGCGCCTCTCCTATTCGGGACTCTCAGCTTTTAAGTAGGTCTTCCGCACCTGCAGATGAAAAAAGATGTTGCTATTATTTTCCTCGATTACGTTGACATTGCCTGAAAATGAATACAAAACATTGCCTTGAAAGATTTTTTACCTTTTCTTTCTTTCTTTCTTTCTTTTTTTTTTTTTTTTGTGATTGTGCAGGGAAATAAATGTATGTCTTTTATATTTTTGAGAAAAGTCTAGAGTGGCCACATGTTCACAGCACGCATTCCCACACTTCTTGTCCACTCATAAAGTAATGAATGAGAGACAGATATGCACAAATCTACTAACCCATCAACATCAGCCCAATAATAAATGCTCCCATGAAAACAGTTACAAAGGCCATCATAATTTGTACTCTCATTAAAAAATATTTAGCAGTATAACTTGAATTATATAGTCATAGAAGGAAGAAATCTGTATTGGAAGAATTAGGCCCATTAATTGTAAATCATACATGCTATAAGGCTTTTGCAAGCTCTTAAGAATAATAATACATAATACATAGATATTTAGCACTTAGGATTTTTTTTCACCATCTCTTTTTTTTTTTAATCGTGAGAATTTAAAGACGCCACTCAGTCATTCTGTGACTACAGGAAGTGATTATAAATCAATGCCACAGTTGCTAACAGACGGCATTCCTCTCTTTATACACATCTGTGTGTCTTCTCACACACAGGCATACATGCACACACATATGCACGCACACACACAAGTGCTTGGCCCACTCAGCCTCCCCATAATTTCACAAAAGAGTGACTCTAATGTTTGCTGCCTCGTGGGGAGCCGGTGGGCACAGCAGTGAATTGGATACCTACACCAGAGAAGGCCTGAGAGGCGTAATCAAATAAGGGAACCACTTGAACTGAACTCCCAGCAGGAGCGGGAGGGAGGCCTTGAGAGGTTACACGTAGTTTTTATCCAGCCTTGCAGGAGAGCACCAACTTCCTGCTGCTAGAAATTTGTCTGCAAATTTTTTCCTCATTCAGACAGAGAGCTGGGGTCCAGGAAACACTGGGTTGATATGATAACTTGATTAAGTCTGGGGACAGATGACACGGGAGCACCAACTCGACTCAAAGGAACCTGTGCTCTCCTCTTTAACCTCTCCTTGGGAGCCTACAAATTATATCTATTAATGCATCAGCCCCCGGCACTGCACAAAGACATTGTCTGCCTAAATGTATGTCAGTCATTTGCAGGGGCCTTTGTGGAATTCCCACCACATTTTCATGTCTCTTCGCTATTTGAAAAAATAAAATGTAAACTGATGGGCTAGACAAAGGCTCACAGTCTACCTCCTCTCGTTAAAATCGCTTTGAAGGCAGAAGTCAAGTTCATCAGCAAAAGTGTTCAAGAAATTCTTGAAATGGACCCTGGGCAGCTGGAGCATATCCAGGGGAGAGAAACTACAAGGAAGAAGGGTTTGGAAACTGCATCCAGTGAAGCATGGATGGAAAACCCAGGGATTTGCCTGGAGAAGAGAAAACACAGAGAGGACTTGGGAGCTGAAGAAGTGCCAACGGGAAGAAGGATGAGAGTTTGCTGTGGGTCCCGGGACAGAGCCCAGGGAGAGACAGGCGTTCACCAAGTGCCAGCAAAGTGACTGGATGAAAAATGGGCCACGTGCTGGGGCCGCCCCTGCGGATGTGAGGAAATCAGTAGCGTGGCCACAGCTGCACAAATCACAGCTGCCTCTCCTGGTGTCTGATCCAGGAGACAGCCGGCCATTGAGAGGCTGGTAAACCTCAGCTCCAAATAACGTGAGTTTTTAAAATGTGAGGGTTAATTTAACATACAATAAGTTTTGTATCCCCCACCCCAGTCAAGATATAGAAAATTTCTACCACCCGTGAAAGTTCCCTTGTGCCCCCTTTCCAGTCAGCCCATCACATCCCACTCCACCTCCTAGGCAATTATTGTTCTTTTTTTTTTTTTTTTTTTTAAGAGACGGATTCTCACTCTGTTCCCCAGGCTGAAGTGCAATATCAGGATCATAGCTAACTGCAACCTGGAATTCCTAGGGTCAAGTGATCCTCCTGCCTCAGCCTTCCAAGTAGCTAGGACTATAGGTCTGCACCACCACACCAACTAGTTTGTTGCTATTTTTTGTAGGGATGCGGTCTCTAACTACTGGCCTTAAGCAATCCTCCCACCTCAGCCTTCCAAAGTGCTGAGATTCCAGGCATGAGCCACTGTCCCTAGCTGGCAATCGCTGTTCTGATTTCTATCACTCTCAATTAGTTTTGTCTGTTTTTAGAACTACATTTAAATGGGATAATACAGTATGTACTCTTTTGTGTCTGGTTCCTTTTATTTAGATGATACTCTTGAGATTCATCCATGTTGTTTGCTCATTTTTGTTGCTGAGTAATATTCCCTAGGAGGGCTATAACACAGTTTGTCCACCCATTCTCCTGCTGATGTGTATTTAAGTTGTTTCCAGTTTGAGGATATTATGAATATAGCTGTTATGAACAGTCTCATAATATTTTTCATTTCTAAGTCATAGGATTAGGGTATATTCCAAATGCCTTTTTTTTTTTTTTTTTTTTTTGACCAAGTCTTGCTCTGTCACCAGGCTGGAGTGCAGTGGTGCGATCTTGGCTCACTGCAACCTCCGCCTCCCAGGTTCAAGCTATTCCCCTGCCTCAGCCTCCCGAGTAGCTGGGACTACAGGCGCCCGCCACCACACCAAGCTAATTTTTTGTATTTTTAGAAGAGATGGGGTTTCACCATGTTGGCCAGGATGGTCTTGATCTCCTGACCTCGTGATCTACCCACCTCGGCCTCCCAAAAGGGCTGGGATTACAGGCGTGAGCCACCACGCCCAGGCCCAAATGCCATTTTAAACAAGACTGCAAAGCAAGAAAAGCCTGAGGTCATGAAAGGTGTTATCTTCAGCCAAGACTGAGAAGAGTTTCTGGGACTTGACAGTTTCTAGCTATTGTCCTCACCTTCCCCAGACAGCACAAGTTGCATCCTCGTTCCTCTCACTGATGGGCAGGGGGCATATACTGAGATTGATCTAGGGCGGCCTGGGATTCTTCATGAGCAAGAATATCCATCTTAGTAAAATGGGTATTGGCATCATTCCAGCTTACTCAAAATATGTGTATTCCCATCTACTGAGCTCCCACTATGGGCTGGGCCTTGTGGGTAGACAAGGGGCATAGGCTGAGAGAGATGAATTTGATGAGGGACCTGTCTTTAGAGTGCTTGCTGCCAGGTGCGGTGGCTCACGCTTGTAATCCCAGCATTTTGGGAGGCCGAGGCAGATGGATTACCTGAGGTCAGGAATTTGAGACCAGTCTGGCCAACAAGGTAAAACCCCATCTCTACTAAAAATACAAAAATTAGCCGGGCATGGTGGTGCATGCCTGTAATCCCAGCTACTCGAGAGGCTGAAGCCAAAGAATCACTTGAACCCGGGAGGCAGAGGTGGCAGTGAGCTGAGATTGCGCCATTGCACTCCAGCCTGGGTGACAGAGCAAGACTCTGTCTTAAATAAATAAATAAATAAAGTGCTTGCAAGTCTAGAAGGAGAAATTTAAAAAGTAATAAATTATGAAACCATAAGTCAGTCTTCAACAAACACTTGGGAGTCACCTGCTGTGCTGGCTCTGGGCTGGTGCTGACATGGTAGGGAGATGGCTAGACAACCACAGAGAGAACGTGAAGGCCACCCATCTGAACCATGGGGAAAGAGGGACAGAGCCTCCCACTCTGGGATAATGAGTCCCCTTTAGCAAAGAGGATATAAAGCCAATGGAGAGGTTGGATTTGGATTTGGAACAGGTATTCCAAACCCCAGATCTGCTGCATCACCTTGGGACACAGAACCTGTCTCTGCCAGGTGTGCTCATGTGTCCTTATCATCTGACTTCAGGTGGCACTAAAGCTTCCAAGTCAAATCAAAGCCATCAGAACACAGAATGCTGGTGCTGGGAGGCCCTTTAGAGGTCACGGTTCACTCCATCCCAAGTACAGATGGAGAAACAGAGACCCAAGCTAAGATAAATCACTGTCTCAAAGTCACAGGGAAAACACATTTGCCTCCCACTACAATTCATATTCTATGATGTCAGTCCCTCATTTATTACAGGTTCTTATTACATAATAGAGACCTATTTATTTATGATATTACCTTTCAGGGATAAGATTAGCAGATTCCCTGTAGTCTCAGCAGGTTAATCAGACTTTGCCTGTGAGCAGCTGTTACATTTGGAGAGACACATTTTTAATCCAGAAGTTGTCTAAACTTTATGATAAAAACAGTAGACCGTGTTATGATAGGGCCTTATGTTATTAGGACTCACTCATCTTCTATATCAAGTTGTTTATTTTTCTACTTGTTAGGCTTTTATTTTATTTATTTTTTTGAGATGGAGTCTCGCTCTGTTGCCCAGGCTGGAGTGCAGTGCCACGATCTCAGCTCACTGCAACCTCCACCTCCTGAGTTCAAGTGATTCTCCCACTTCAGCCTCCTGAGTAGCTGGGACTACAGGCGTGCACCACCATGCCTGGCTAATTTTTTTTAATTTTTTTAAGCAGAGACCGGGTTTCACCATGTTGGCCAGGCTGGTCTTGAACTCCTGACCTCAAGTGATCCACCCACCTCGGCCTCCCAAAGTGTCGGGATTACAAGTGTGAGCCACTGCTCCTGGCCTATCATTTTTTCTATACACAGGTTTGACAACTGTTTAATCATAGAAAACTGTATAAACAACTTTAGAGTAAAACTTCACCCCTATAGCCTTTGAAAACACTGATGTATATTACTGCAAAGTGAAAGAAAGTTGTGAATATATTGAATTTTCATATTACCATCCAAATGGTTGTTGACAAATTTGTTTAAAAGAAAAAAATGAATTTGGATTTATGCAAATTTGGCAGGAATTTACAAATCAGAGGGAATAAAGACAGCAATGTTCATGGTTCCTGCTTTGTAGTTTTTTAATAGTAATAAAAATTATAAAATACTTGATACATACACAACATTTTACATTTTCCAAAACACCTTTATATGTGTACTTTTACAGGAACTCCTGATAAATGACAAGATATGTGCTACCTCCCTGCTGCAGATTGAGAAGGCAGAGGCTTGTCCATGATCACATAGCTGATAGGGCCACTGTGATCTCCACCCACCACCCTTTGCCCAAAGAGCAACATAGCGCCATGTGATGGTCCCACACAGAACCCAAGAAAACTCGAGGACGGCATTGACACAGTAGCTCTTTTAGGGTTGATTGTAAGATCTGTGATCACAGAATTTTTTTCAAACATATGATACGCATTTCAATAGGTCTTCTGCCAGAAACAGGGTTAGCTATATAATTTGTGGATTTTATTTACTATTTAGTGTCTTTCTGAGTAAAGAAAAATTCACATTTTAAATTATTAGCATGAGTTTTACAATTCCTCTTTAATTTGAATAGTGCCAGTTTTAAATGCAAATATAAGAACATTTAACTCCTACGCAGAATCACCAAAATTGCAGAATTTTTATTTTGTAGCCTATATATGTACGTATGTGTGTATACATGTATATATATATATTCTTACCAGAACAGTGAAAGTGCTGTACAAAACTAACCCCGCTGTTTTCATTTCTCTTGGTAATACACACACATTTCCCAGCCCTCTGTACCTTTGGCTTATGATGAGGCTGAATGAAAGGTCAGGGAGCTATGGATCATCCTTGCTCTCTCGTTCCTTCTCGTGTCATTTTCAATGGATCTGTTTTGCTAACACAAGGACATAAGGTGAGTAAGAAAGGATATGATGGGATTATTTGGTCAATTGTGTTTCTTAGACTGCCACTGTCTTTTTTTGTATTCTTTTTTTTTTTTTTTTTTTTTTTGAGAGAGAGTTTTGCTCTTGTTGCCCAGGCTGGAGTGCAATGGTGTGATCTCGGCTCATTGCAACCCCCACCTCCTGGGTTCAAGTGATTCTCCTGCCTCAGCCTCTCGAGTAGCTGGGATTACAGGCGCCCACCACCACACCCAACTAATTTTTTGTATTTTTAGTAGAGATGGGGTTTCACCATGTTGGCCAGGCTGGTCTCAAACTCCTGACCTCAGGCGATCCACCCACCTCGGCCTCCCAAAGTGCTGGGATTACAGGCGTGAGCCACCATGCCTGGCTCTTTTGTATTCTTTTGTACTGGTCTGCAAGGAGTGCATGGCTTCTAAGGGCCCTAGGGGCCCGCTTACTCAGGTGTGGGCAGAGTGTGCTTACCTCCCTGAGTCTCGACGAGCTCCTGGGCATCATGGGCCCACTGGACTCCTGGACTCCTGGGCATGGAGAATGCTCTGTATGAATGGCATAGCGAGGAACTGCAGTGGCATGACCCCTCTCCTCCACTGTCTCACTGGGCTTCACTTACAAAAAAGAAGTTCAAAGATGAAATTATCAAGAATGTCAAGACAGTGACAGAAGAGCATTAAGCCAAGCACGTGACCCTTCTCAGCACCGAGTTCTCTATAGCAGAACTTCACGGTCACATGGCAAAGTCAGCACAGAGTACTCCTAGTCTAGAGGCTTTAAGAGTACAGATGTGTCTCTCAGGCCCCAGGCTGAACTTCTAGACAAATTCCAGGGTGGAGCACCTTCCTCACAATATCCCTAGAATTGATGAGGCTCCGTGAAGCATAATCCCAGAGGGAAGCTGGAACTCCCAGCACTGCCCTACCTGAGAGCCTCGTGCCTATAGCTGCGTGACTTGAGGATGAGGAAGGAAGGGAAGGGGGACAGTAGAAATCCTCCGGGCACAGCTAGAGTGCAGTGGAAGCAGTCTTGTCAAGAAAATGCTATTATGGCCAGAAATTAAAGGGGAAATCCAAAATGTTATTATAACCTAGCGATGTTCTTCTTTACCCACAAAACAATGCTTTAAAGAAACTAATTGCTCAAGACATCTCTCTCAAATACACATTTACACAGTCTATTTAATACAACCCCTGGAACAACTGCAGTGAAATAGAGCGTCAGGGAAACCTAACTTCCAGACACAGCTCTGATTCCTTCTTGATGGGTGACTCTGGGCAGGCCACCTAACTTCTCTGAGTCCCAATTCTCTTATCGGTAAAATGGGAATAATGATTCCTAACCCAGAGGTAGGGTCCTTGTGAGAGAATGCATGTAAAAGTGAGCTGTAAGCTGTAAATCACTGTGCACACATGAAGGCATGTATATTGCATTGGCACGTTGGTATCCTGTGTACAAACGTTATATATCACACACGGACACCATCAGGAAATTCCACTCCGGGGCAGAGTGATTTACAAAGCCTGCTCAGAAGTGGAGTCAATTAAGGTCAGCTTTCTATGTTGCTAAACAACAGGGGATTCTGGGTTCAGTAACGTTGAAAGGCAGGCCCAACACACCCCTTGAAACTGGGCTTTTGAGAGGGTTCAAAGGAAGGCGAAACAAAAGCCCCTCTTTGTGATGTTTTCACTCTTCCTGCATTGTCCTCTTTCACCCTCCAAGGGCCTTCATGTAAAGAAAGGGGCTGCTAATGTGGCGAGTGGGAGTTTGAAATTGTCCTGGGCCAACAATGTTGGCACATTCTGCCGGGCCTCATTACAGAATCATCTGAAATGCTCGAGAAGTGTTTCCCACTCATTAGCATAAATAGCAGAAAAACTCTTTCACAAACAAAGCAGGTTCCATCTGCCCCAGTATGTCCTCACCTTGACTTCAAATGGCCAGTCCCTCCCCCAGCACAATACAGGGGCGCCGGCCTCCGAGGCCCCAAACACCCCACTTCAGAACAGCATTCAGCGAAATATCAACACGGTAACCTGCATGTTTATTCATTGGCCAGCCCCCTCCTTTTAATGGAGTCCCTTCCCCATTGTGACCACTTGATTCTTTCACAGACCTAAAAGGGACAGGCAGGGAGAGGCTTCCTTTCGAAGCTGTTGGGATCCTTAGCAACCCACACCTTGTGAGTGGGTCGACTAGGCTAATTAGGTTTGTTCTGCCTTTTTGGCCCAGGCGTATTTTGTCAGGTATTCTGCTGTGAGATTAAAGAGTCATTAATCACCCAGGCCTGACGCTGACAAGGTGGCTTTTACAATGAAGTCCACTTCCCTGGTGCTGGCTGGAGCCTAGGCCGGATCTGTTTTGCATTACATTGCAGAAGAATGTGATGTGGGCTTCTTCCCAGGCGACCTCACAGGATGTCAACCTCGGGCCCCCGGGCCTTAAGAAGGCCGGTGCCAGGGACAGAGATAGCATCTACTTTGAAGGCAAACTGTGCTCACAGCAGCTGGGTGGAGTCTGTTGGGTTCTGGAAGGGCAACTCACAGAATAAGGGTACAGCCTGACAGAGTCAGACCTTAGTCCCCAGCCGCCGAGCCCCGCATTTTCCCAAAGAAAGCCCAGAGGCTCAGAAAGGAAGGATACTTGCCCGAGGACACATAGCAAATCACGGTGAGAGTCAAGATTAAAACAAGGCATCTCACCACTATCACACTACCACATCTGAATCCCAAACTAAGCTTTTTATAACCCTTTTCAACATAATCCATAACTGTTACAGTTGGCAATTCAGAGGTCCTGCACTCTTAAGCGGAGAAAGAAGGGAAGTCAATCCCATTTGTCAAGTGCTACAAAAGGCTAAACTCTGTGCCATTTTGCATATAATTGATTCCATTTAAATGCCATTTTCATAAGATGACTTGTGAAAGGGCTCAGCCACCCTTAGTTCTTACCCAGTGCAACAGTTTTCCTGATAAGTAGACATTATCATCCCTATTTTTTTTTTTTTTTTTTTTGAGATGAGAGTCTCCCTGTCACCCAGGCTGGAGTGCAATGGCACGATCACAGCTCACTGCCACCTCTGCCTCCCGGTTCAAGCGATTCTCCTGCCTCAGACTCCTGAGTAGCTGGGATTACAGGTGCCCACCACCATGCCCGGCAAATTTTTGCATTTTTAATAGAGACGGAGTTTCACCATGTTGGCCAGGCTGGTCTCGAACTCCTGACCTTGTGATCCGTCCGCCTTGGCTTCCCAAAGTGCTAGAATTACAGCCGTGAGCCACCGTGCCCGGCTAGCATTCCTATTTTTATGAACAAAGAAGCCAAGACACAGCAAGATTAAATAACTCATTCACGGCCGATATTCTTTCCTATGCCAGACTGCCATTTGAAAAGATAAGTTCTCTAAATCCAGGTGTTCTCATGAACTTTTATTATTGCTGATGTCAATCATAAATTAAAAACTTAGGTCAATTATCTAAACATCAGATTATCAGAATGTGTTGTTTCCTTTTAATCTCAATGTGTGATCATGCCATCTATCTCTGCTGATGTTTCCTTGTTGTCCTTTCTGCTTTTATTCTTTCATTAATTTAGCAAACATCTGTTGAGCATGCTGGGGATACCCAGATTTTAAAAACAAGGCCATACGCCCCTTTCTTGTGACATTACTGGAAAATGAGCTCCTCACAAATGAGAAGGTAAACCAAGAAGGAGGAAGGCAAGGGCTTTGGGAGCCAGGAGCTCCAACACAGAAGGATGGTGAAGGCAATGCCTGGGAGGCTGCAGGGTCCTCCAGAGGAAGGCTGCAGGGTCCTCCAGAGGAAGGCTGCATGCCCAGTGCATAGGGAGGGCAGCTGGCCCACATGCTGCAGGGCACAGCCCTGGGACAGGCTTCAGCAGAAAGACAAATTCGATAGGAGACCTGATCATCTACATCACCAAGGAGGAGATTTAGAACTTTGGCAGAGTTTGAACCTTTATTATTACTTAATACAATGAAAACAAAACAAATGGACTCACGCCTGTAATCTCAGCACTTTGGGAGGCTGAGGTGGGTGGATCACTTGAGGCCAGGAGTTCAAAACCAACCTGGCCAACATGGTGAAACCCCATCTCTATTAAAAATACAAAAATTAGCCAGGCATGGGGGTGGGCACCTGTAATCCCAGTTACTAGGGAGGCTGAGACAGGAGAAACGCTTGAACCCAGGAGGCAGAGGTTGCAGTGAGCCGAGATCAAGCCACTGCACTCCAGCCTGGGCAACATAGTTAGACTCCATTTCAAAACAAACAAACAAAAACCAACAATAATAAAAAACAAAACAAATGGAAAAATAAGATAGTTACTAACTCCAGGAAAGGAAAGGCAATCACACTGTACTTCAGGGCACAGTTATAAACCTAGTTTATATTTTCATATGGAAACAAAGAATGATGAATAAGCGATACTAGTATATAATAACAGTGGGAGGATATGGAGTGAAAGAGTGTGTATATGAGGGGAGGCCACGGCACAAGAAGAAAAAGCTAAACTCATCTTTCTTGGTGGGAATTCAAGATTTAATGCTTAAAACTAAAAAATCAAAACAGAAACACAAGCATATTAGGGACAACATTTGTGGACTATTTGACTCTCCAAATTATGTGGATGTGTAACTTTGGTAAACACAGAAACTCAAATTCAAAAGTCACTGATGAATTTGATTGCAAAGTGAGACATTGTGTTTGTTGTCAAGGGGTTAACAACGTCCTTGGGAGGCTGTCAGGCCAAGTCATAATTGAAGCATACCTGGGATGCTCTGACCCTTCTGTGGGTCGTTGAGAGGTGGAGCAAGAGGTTAAGGAAGTTCACAGGTGAGGGGAGGGGCAATGTCTTGAGTGGATGCAGCTGTGAAAGGGAGGGAGCGTGAGGAATTGGTATCACAAACATTGACAGCCTGAAAGCCAGAGAAGGTGGTAGAACGTTGGGGAGATAATCCTGGTCCTGTCTAGCGAGATAGACAAGATTCAAAAGTGAGCCTGAACCAGACCCAGTTTGAACACCAGCTGCTGTACTTACAGACCCCATTAGTAACTACTCTGAGCCTCACTTTCCACAATCTAAAGAAGAGAAAAATAGTAGCTCCCACCCAGGATTGTTCTTATACTTGATTCAGACACATTTATAAAGCCTCCACTATGAAATACTTACTGCATCTCAGGCCCTGAATAAAACCAGCCCTCAAACACACCATCAGTGAAACCAACAAGGTCGGTAGTATTTCTTGTTTCTTGAAAGTATAAGTACATGCGGAGATCATCTATTCAAGTCTACGGGGTGACTCAACGTTAGAAAGAAATGAAAAAAGTGTGTGTAAGGAAAATGGCGTCAATGGATGGTTTGACTGCGTCTTCAAAACCTACACACAGACACGAAATTTCATTCAGGGATTAGCTGCATAGTAGGATCAACAAGCTGGATATAAGCATTCATTCTTTTCAGACAGTGAGTTGTTCTGTCGATTTGGACCTCAGAAACCTACAGGCAACTGGCTTTCTTTAATTTTCTCAGGTCCTCATCCCTGTTTATCTCTTCTGTCTCTCTCTGCCTCAAGCCCAGAGACAACCCTTCTCCTTTTCCCTTTCTCCCAATGCTGCCTCTTCCCTCTCCCCACTCCTCTTCAATAAAACCCTCACTAAACTCCAGGCCTTGCCTCTTCTGTCATCAGTCTGTGCACAAATAATAGTCCACGCAGCTGGGTGCAATGGCTCCTGCCTGTAATCCCAGCACTGTGGGAGGCTAAGGCAGGCAGATCACCTGAGGTGAGGAGTTCGAGACCAGCCTGGCCAACACGGTGAAACCCCACCTCTACTAAAAATACAAAAATTAGCAAGGCATGGTGGCCGGCACCTATACTCCCAGCTACTAGGGAGGCTGAGGCAGGAGAATTGCTTGAACCCAGGAAGTGGAGGTTGCAGTGAGCCAAGATCGTGCCACTGCACTCCAGCCTGGGTGACAGAGCAAGACTCTGTCTCAAATATATATGTATTATATATTATATATATATAACATATATAATATATATCATATATAATATATACTATATATAATTATTATATATTAAAATATATAATATATAAAAAATATATTTATATATTTTAAAATATATATAATAATTTATATAATATATATTATATACATATAAAATAGTCCACACCTATATATATATTTATATATAAAAATATATAAAAAATATATAATATATAAATATATAATATATAATATATAGTATACATTATATGTAAAATATATATAATATATAGTATATAAAATATATATATATATATAAAATAGTCCACACGAATATTTGTCCCAAAGACTTAAGACTTTTTAAAAAAAGATTTAATGTTTCCATAACAAACAAAAACTGGATTCAGCCTTAGGAACATATAATCAGAGGCTGACTTCCCAGACTTTCAGGGGATAGGAATGGGTGGGAAGGGAGCTTCAGAAAATCAATATAAATGATATTTACTTGTAGTATTTTGGAGGAGAAGCGGGGGCAGGGCAGCAGAGGAAGAGAAAAAAATGTATCTGAGCAAGAGAGGTATAATTTAGAAGCTGCCACGTAGTAAGTAGGAATTTCCGAGGAGGATAGATCATTTTTTAGAGGTTTGACAAGAAGCTGATGGAGAGAAATCTTGACCAGACTTGCACCTGTTCTTCAAGGAGGATGAAAAATGCTGCCTGCCTCACCAAGCCCCGTTCCCAGTGGGTGGAAGAGGGGAAGGGCTCGGTGGCACGGGGGGACCACCCTCTGCAAAGCCTTTATATATGATCTCTAAGCTGGAGGGCAACAATGAATAGTATGTCTTATACCATCACTAACATGATGTATCTGTGAATCATAGATAATATTTATTGGGCATTTGCCATGTGCCAGACACTGTGTTAAATATTTTGCAGGCAATCTTATTAAATTCTCATAACAATTCCACGAAGGAATCTCTACGATGTTCTGATTTACAGATGAGAAAAATGAGGCTGAAAGAGGTGGCCACTTGTCCAGGCAAAGCCAGGACTCAGAAAAACGCAGGTTTCCCCTGACTGTGGAGTCCCACTGCTATGGCAGAATAATTTTTTTTTTTTAGACCGAGTTTTTCTCTGTCTCCCAGGCTGGAGTGCAATGGTGTGATCTTGGCTCGCTGCAACCTCTGCCTCCCAAGTTTGAGCGATTCTCCTGCCTCAGCCTCCTGAGTAGCTGGGATTACAGGTGTGTGCCACCATGCCCAGCTAAGTTTTGTATTTTTAGTAGAGACGGGGTTTCACCATGTTGGCCAGGCTGGTCTCAAACTCCTGACCTCAGGTGATCCACCTGCCTTGGCCTCCCACAGTGGTGGGATTACAGACATGAGCCACCACGCCCAGCCATAATTTTTTAATAAGTACTGATTTGTGTGTGTTTTTCCTGAATTTTCACAAGCTCTCCACAGAGTTAGACAGTCCTGCCTCGGGGTTTTCTGTAGGACAGTAAGCAAAATGCCACCTGAAAATTAAATCTCTTGCTGTATTTTGTAGACACCAAAATGCAGAGATGATGCTGAGTGTCTTAGATGGACCTTTTAAAGTAGCCCAGGACCGAAGAGTGATGAGAAATTTCTCCCAGCCTAGGAGGGGGGCCCTGGAGTTTTGTTGGTGGAGGTGGCAGGGCCTGCAAGGCACAGCTCCATGGTGCCTTAGGAAGGCCACATGTAGGAGGGCCAGGGGCTCTCAGCCTCCCCTGGGACCTGGTGTGGGGAGCAGAGGAGAGGACCTCAGTCGTGGCTGGAATCTAATTTCCTTCACCTGGAAGGATGGGAACATAACGAAGGATTTAAGATCATTTTAAACAAAAGAAAGTGGTATTCCTCACACAAATAAATTTATGTACTAAGATTTCTATGCACTACAAAATAGGTAAGTAGGCAGTACCCCAACTTCTCCCTTCTATGTGCTCAGCCTACTGATAGGAGTTTGGCTGGGTGAGGTCAGGGAATTGGCATAAAAAGTTGATAACGCCCAGTTTCACCTTCATCTGCTACACAGAAGAAAATGGTTCTTCACACTATCAAAAACTTCTCCTCCCCACCCCACCCCTGGCCGAGGAATAACCTGCTGGGCTCCCCGCCTGACTTCAGGAGGGCCCACCACATCATGTACAAGGAGCCTTGGAATCTGTCACTGTGCGGGGCGGGGAAGCATTGCTCAAATGCACAGCCGGCTGCCAGAGCCCCAGCCAGAAACTCTCTCCAAAGCTACCTTATTCCCTTCCCCCAAAGCTTGAACATTTGTAAACAGAAGAAAATATCATTTTTTTAAGAACAGGCTTATCTGACCCTCCAATCCCCATAAGACACCCCTTTCTACACTCTCATTGCACCTTTCACTTCCCCTTCCCATCACCATTTGAACTGACGTATTTATTTGCGTAATTACTTGCTATTCGTCTCCTGTGTTAGAAGCTCCATGAAGAGAGGGACTAAGCCTTGTCCTCTGCTGCATGCCTAGCACGTAGCACAATTTCAGGAGCACAGTGCTCACGTTATACTTTCTGAGTAACTGAATGAACCATGGGCGAATGAGCATGGAACAATCACAGTTGGCAAAATCTCAGCGATCACACAGCCCAGTGCCCTGAGAAGCCCACGCTTAGTAAGGCTAAACAACTTGCCTGAGATTCCAGAGAGAGTTGGTGGTCAAGCCCATGCTAAAAGCCAAGGACTCCAGACAGATCTTTGAGTGACTTTCTTCTTCTGACTCTGTCATTCTAAGTGTCCAAATTCATCACAGACAGACCAAGACCAAATTCCCACCTGTCCATACAAGCACCCTTGTCCTTCCTTGATCCTCTCAAGCTCACCTGTTTCGATATTGTCACAAGCCCCTCTGATCTAAATTTTTGTTGCCTTCTGTCCCCTAGTGTCTCAGTATTTCCAATGCCCAAGAAAAGATGATTGCTTTCTCTCTTATTCTAAAGAGTTTGTCTTTTAACATGACAGTTGAAGGCTTTAAGATTCATCCTGTTCAGCCAATGTTCACTGAGCGCTCACAGATGTGGACACTGTTTTCGTGCCCAGGGTAAAACAACAAGCAAAATAAGCCCCTTGTGCCACACATATTCTGTTGCCAGAGACAGATCATAAAGATAAACCAGCAAATCAATTAGTTTCAGATAATGACAGTGTCAGGAAGAAAATAAAATATGGTAAGAAGTTAGAGGCCGGAGCGCTATTTTTGATCGGGAGTTAGGACTTCTCTGAGAAGGCCTCGTGTCAGCTGAGCTTGAATTGGAAGAACATGCCAGCCTGCAGAGATCTTGGGGACAATATTCCAGCAGACGGCCCAGAGGAACTGGCCAGTCTGCTGGAGCAAAGCACATGAGGCTTGTACGGTCAGTAAGGTGGGCAAAGGGCAGATGACAGAGGGTTTTGCAGGCTGTGAGGATGACTGGATTTTATTCTATGGGTATCAGGAAGCCGCTATTGGAGGTTTCTAAGTAGAGGAGTGATGTGATCTTCTCACATTTCAAAACGACCACGCTGGCTGCCGTGTAGCGAATGGCCTAGGAGTGGGGATGCAAGAGCAGGCAGACAAATCAAGAGGCTGCTGCTGTGGCCCAGCCCGGAGAAGAGTGTTCGGGACTAGGTGGGGAGCAGGGAAGCAGCAAGGGGCTCCTGTGGGGTGTGTTGGAGAGGTGGAGCTGGCGTGTCTTGCTGATGGACTGGATGTGCTCTGTGAAGGACAGAGAGGAGTCAGATAGGACGTTTTTTGGTTTGTTTGTTTGTTTGTTTAGTTTTTGTTTTTGTTTTTGTTTTGAGTCAGAGTTTCACTCTTGTTGCCCAGGCTGGAGTGCAGTGGGGTGATCTTGGCTCACCGCAACCTCCGCCTCCCAGGTTCAAGCGATTCTCCCTCAGCCTCCCGAGCAGCTGGGATTACAGGAATGTGCGACCACATCTGGCTAATTTTGTATTTTTAGTACAGACGGGGTTTCTCCATGTTGGTCAGGCTGGTCTTGAACCCCTAGGTGATCCACCCGCCTGGGTCTCCCAAAGTGCTGGGATTACAGGCGTGAGCCACCGTGCCCGGCCAAGGATGTTTTCAATCTTGGCTTGAGTGTAGGTGATGGTGGCACATTTACTAACATGGAGAAGACTGGGAAAGCGGCTCATTTGTGGTGGTGCGGTCACCAAGAGTTGGTTTGGATGCATGAAGCTCAAGAGGTCTGTTAGCCCAGTGGAGATGCCAAGTAAGTGGCCAGATATGCAGCCCAAGGAACACACAATAACTGAGGAATTTCTGAAGTCTAAGAGGACTTCAAACTTCAGCCAAGGCTGGGCGTAGGGATGAGAAGGAGAGGCCTCCGGTTCTTCTCAAGTCTCATCACCCAGCAGTGGACGAGCGACGCTCATTGTATTAGCACAGGGACCTCTTTAACTTGGTCTTCCAGGAAGCTGGCCCAGGTCTAACCTCTCAGATGCTAATTTCACAGCAGACATCTAATGAATTCCTTAGCGTGTTTGAATGTCGAAGGTTTACCATTACTCACATCAATGAATCATGGAATGATTACAATCTGGACTTTTTTCTTTAATTGGTAAAATGGTATGGTCTTTCTTCCTCCTGCTGTCTGTAAGTCTGCCTCCAACCATGGGGTCTCCAGGGCCTAATCTAGTAGGTGCAGTGGACACAGCTGTTGTTCCCCATACACAAGACTGTCCTCGCCTTGCCCCTGCTTGCTTGCTTGTTGGTGAAGCCCATCTCCCACCCCAGAGGATCGAAATGCCAGTACTCTGTTGTCAATCTTCTTTGAAGCTGGAGCATAGAAGTAGAACCCGATCTTGGCCAAGGGAGCTGGCCTGAGTGGAAACCTGCTGAGAGTCTTCTGCAAATGTTTTCCTCTCTAATAAAAGAGCACATTTCCTCTTCCTCACTGGGTGTGGTTGGGTCAGCCCGTGTCACTGGAATTGTAGCTGCCCCCTTGTGTGATTAGGAGGATGGCAGAGCAGAGGGCTGGGATGTACCTAGACCACTCAGGACACTGGGGAGCCCCACGTCTGTCCTGGAAGCCCTTGTGCAAGGCTTATTTTGAGGTGCTAAGGTAAGCATCGTTATTTTTAAAGCTGATTAGACTTGGGTCTTCTTTTCCTTCCATATACTTAAGTTTCCCACCTGGCTCACATTCTCCCCTTCAAGCACAAAAACTCCTTTGTGCTAACCACCCTCACTTATCCATTCATCCTGCTATGTGCTGGGCACTCAGTGGAACGTGTGGAACGGAAGAAATAGACTCGTCTTGGTAGCACCCGTCTTCGTGGGTCAAATAGACTGGTGTGGAGACAAACATCACACAGGTGACGAATAAACATATGATTACCAATTGTGACGCATGCACCTGGCAGGGAAAGCGTGGTGTGCAATGAAAGAAAGCGACAGCAGGACTGTGTTCCCGTCTGATCGTCTGAGAAGGTGTCTCTGAAGAGGGGACATTTAAACTACAACCTGAGCCCGGGCACAGTGGCTCACACCTGTAATCCCAGCACTTTGGGAGGCCAAAGTGGGTGGATCACCTGAGGTCAGGAGTTCGAGACCAGCCCGGCCAATATGGCAAAACCCCGTCTTTACTAAAAATAGAAAAATTAGCCAGGCTTGGAGTCACGCATCTGTAGTCCCAGTTACTCAGGAGGCTGACACAGAAGAATTGCTTGAACCCAGGGGGCAGAGGTTGCAGTGAGCCAGGATTGTGCCACTTCACTCTAGCCTGGGCAAAAGTGTGAAACTCTGTCTCAAAAATAAATAAATAAATACTACAACCTGAGAGACAAGAAGGATCCAAACAGGCAAAAGAGTGCAAAGTAGCATTTCAACAAGAGGGGACAACCAAAAATGCAACATTTGCTTCCATCTCCTTTTTTTTTTTTTTTTTTTTTTTTGAGACAGAGTCTTGCTCTGTTGCCCAGGCTAGAGTGCAGTGGCGCGATCTCAGCTCACTGCAACCTCCACTTCCCAGGTTCAAGCGGTTCTCCTGCCTCACCCTCCCAAGTAGCTGAGATTACAGGCACACGCCGCCACGCCCGGCTAATTTTTTTGCATTTTTAGTAGAGATGGCGTTTCACCATGTTGGTCAGGCAGGTCTCAAACTCCTGACCTTAAGTAATCTGCCCGCCTTGGCCTCCGAAAGTGCTGTGATTACAAGAGCTGCCTCCTTCTTAAACAGAGGCTTCTGAGCATCCCGTACCCTTTTCCAGACAACCTAGTGCAGTCACTGTGGATCTTAGGTAGCTGAGGCCCCAGGACACAGAAGGGGTGTTTGCCGCTTTCACTAAGCTGCCAAGGTTGCTATATCCCGCGTGTCTCTCTGCACCAGCACTGACCACCCAGACCCATCACCCGTGGGTCATTAACAAAGCTTTAGAGCAGTTCTGCACCAGCCCTCAAGCAGACAAAACCAAGAAAAAGGGACCCTTTCCCTCTGAGTTTGTCCAAGAATTGCCCTTTTATTGATTAATTTATTTACTCGTTTGTTTGTAAGGCAGCTTCAGATTCTGCTTTTCTGGGGAATGAGAATCAATGCTGGAAAATAGCATTCAGATTTTCCCTCGCACGCCTTCCACCCTCCTTGGTGGTTCATCTGTGGTCTGGAGAACTGTGTTTGAGAAAGGAAAATCAACTCTAGCGGCCCGGAGTCAGGCAGACCATGATTACCCTGTTGTCCAGGCTGGTCTCTATCCTTAAAAGTCCAGGAACCCCCTCAAGCAAAGCTCTAATGGTTACATAATTTCTCTTAGGCAGAAACAGAGTGTCTGTTAGAGCTGGCACTCCTACTTCAACAACCTCATTTCACACAATGGGAGACTGGAAACTAAAGCAGAGAAGTCTGCACAGTTCAGCAGAGGCAGGGCTGGCACCCAGGCCCTGGGGACTTCCAGTTCACTTTTCTCCCTGAACCATGCAGTTCACTCACAAATCCCCAACCCAGGTGATTCCCACCCCGCCCGCCACTTCCAGAAGGGTTACACTGTCATGGTTTGTGTCATAAACCTATGTCTATGCGCTTCTGATCCAGGCAGAGCTGCTTCCAACAAGGGCTACCCAAAGAGGCCTCGGCTGGGAGTGACCACCCTAAACCTGCCCTGCGATTTCCGGGATAACCTTTTGAGTCTTCCCAGCTTGTGGGATCACTGGGATGGGGTGAAGGAAACACGGACAGCAGTGTGTTCTGTTTCCAGTAACTCTACTTCACCCAGCATCTCCCCCCACCACTCTTTTCTCCCTCATCCTCTCCATCCCCTCCTCTAGTTCCTCCTCTCCTGCCACCACCACCCCCTCCACTTCCTCCTCCATCTCCTCCACACCTCCACCACCAGCACCCTTCAACCCCTGTCTCCACTGTCTCCTTCTCCACCTCCCTCAGCCCCTCCAAGCCTCCTCTACTTCCTCCTTCACTGCTGCTGCCACCTCCACCACCTTCCTCATGCCCTCCACACCAACACCACTAACCCCCTCCCCTCCAGCACCCCACCCCCGCTACCTCCACCTCCTCTGCGCAAACACCCATACCAGCCCCACTGCCCCGGCTCTGCTTCCTCCTCCAGCAACA
Source organism: Pan paniscus (assembly GCF_029289425.2). NCBI lineage: Eukaryota > Metazoa > Chordata > Mammalia > Primates > Hominidae > Pan > Pan paniscus. Next base: position 192,144,835 of record NC_085926.1, read on the forward strand.
CCCCCAGCTGCTCCTCTCTCCACTCCTCCTCCGCTGCCCGTACGTCCACACCACTTCCAGCAGCAGCTCCACCACCACCTAATCTGTAGCATTAAGATAGGTCTTCTCACCAAATATGCCTCTAGGACCTTGATGCTTCCAAAACGAAATGGGTGATCAGTATTTTAATCTGTAGCCAGAGTCACTGAGATTTAGCATACATTTGAAATGAACCAGGATCGACTCCTTCTATTTTTGCTCATTTTGAAATTACTTATCTAACCACACACACACACGCACATGCAAACGCACACACACACACAGACACACAGACACACACGGGCTCCACACACAGGCTCCTGATCTCTCTCACCAGAAGACCATAGGTACTCTGAAATGAAGCAAACAATGGTGGCCTTGTTACAGAAGCCTGATATTAATAGACTATTCCTTTTGATTTCAGCCTGGAAACATTGGCACCGAACCAATGTTAGAAAGGAGGGACTGTGCAGCGGAAGCTTAAAAGAGAGAGGGAGAAAAAAAATCCAACCCAGCTTTGATCAGAAGGGTCTGAAGATGAATCGTGGTCATTTCATAGGTCTCTGGGTGGAGGTTAATGTCATTTTGAGACAAGGAAACTGGGTTTAAAAAAAAAAAAGGAAGCTGAGAAGAGATGAACTTTCTGATGGAACAGGGCCACCTCACCAAGAGGATCAAAGCTGCTCGCCATGCAGAGGCGAATGAAGGATTATTCACTTTCTATTTTTTCACGCCTGCAGCACACATGGGGATCTAATTGGTCGGGATGCGAAATACAGCCAGCCAGCCCCCGCAGCAGGGCAGAGCCCATGGGGGAAGCTGGTGCTTGCTGCAGCTGCAAACCATTAAAGGCAGGCTCGGCACCCTGTGCCACTTTAACTGCTCCTGTGTGCGTTTCCTCAACTTAACAGCCCCCAGCGTCTACCTGCAAGCCTTTCTGATCTCAGAGGCGATGAGCTTGACGGCTGCCAGGCCCCGCCGCCGGGACTCAGGGAATGCAAGAGAGGAGCCCTGGGGGAGGGCAACGCACAGTCCCTGGAGGGAGGGGCCGCTGGGCTGTGAGAAGGCTGGGACTCTGGCCCCTGGGGTGGCATTGCCTCAGTTTTAACCCACATCACCAGACAACAAGGAGTAAAACAAAGTGAGGGCCTGAAAACCCACACCACTGTGCATTGCGACCATAGGCACGGTACTCAACCTCTCCGACCCTTCATTTCCTTGCCTTTGAAACGGGGTGTGTGCCTAGCCCACAACACAGCTGTGAGGATTAAATGACATCAGGGATCGTTGACTAATGAGGGGAGTGTCTATTGGTTATTGTCATGGATCACACCCCTCCTTCAACCTTGTCTGACAACCTCTTGAACTACTTTAGGTCCAGTTTCTTCCAATTTCCCTTCCAGTCTTCTCCACCCTTCCTCCCTAGTGAAACCTTCCCTGCTTGCTGAGGTCGGCAGGATCGTAGAGCTCTCACTTGCCCCACTGAACCCCACTAGTCATTCATCTCAGGCTCCCATCTTTCTCTCTTAGCTGTCATCCTCGGGCACATCCTCCCAGCGGGCATTGCCACCTCCAGTCTCCCCACGCCTCCTCCTCAACCGCCCGTTATCCACATATATGAAGCTATACAACTCAAGCCCACCCATTCATACAGCCCACCCTCTGCTGAGCACTCAGGAGCAGCACCCTGTCGCTTACAGGATAAATCCTGAGCCCCTCAGTTCTGCTCCCTGTCCCCAAACCCCTAACTGTCCTGTTCGCAGCTGTCCCCTTAGCGAGGAATGCCATCAATCTTCTTCTGGTCTGCCTCATCCTGCAAGACACAGCTGAGGTGTGACCTCTTCTGGGTAGTCTCCCCTAATGCCAGACAGTAGCCTCGGCTAAGCATCGTACGTGTGTTTCCACACTGTCCTACCTTGACCACGTGGAACTGAAATCATGGGCTTGCCTAAATCTCTCCTCCACGTGAAGGTGAGCTTTTGAGAGACAGGAATGCATTCTAACTCATCTTTGTAGTCTCAGCATGTAGCAGGTTTAGCACAGTGCCTGGAATATAGCGTGTACTCCATAAGTGTATTGTGAACTCATTCATGGCTATCAATTGTTACTTGTCTCTCTGCCTAAACTGTCCAATTAAGTTGAAAGCATCTGGAGCACCGGGAATGTGTCTGACTCATTTGGTATTCTGCACAATGCCCAGTACATAGCAGAGCCTCAACACGGAGTTGCTGGTTCTGTGGGGCACCGTTAGCGATAATGCCCCTGCTGTGTTCTGTGCTGTTTTCTCAGCATCTAAGACCAAGCTCTGCACATAGTAGGGGCTCAATAAATATATTTTGAATGAATAAATAGTGTATCTTTGTAGGAAAAACACCTGTTCTGGTCAGAATATGCAATGGGTTGGATGGTTATGACCCCCCGCCCCAATTCATATGTTGAAATCCTAACTCCCAAAGCAATGGTGTTAGGAGGTGGGGCCTCTGCTGGGCGCTTAGGTCATGAGGGGTGGCACCCTCATGAATGGGATTCCTGCTCCTATAAAGGAAGCCTGAGAGAGCTCCCTCACCCCTTCTACCATGTGAGGTTACGGCAAAAAGAAACCTGTCTATAAGGAAGGGGATCCTCACCAGACACTTGATCTGCTAGTGCCTCGATGTTGGACTTCGCAGCCTCCAGAACTGTGATAAACTTCTGTTGTTTATAAGCCAGCCAGTCCATGGTATTTTGTTATAGCAGCCCCAACAGACTAAGACAGAAGGCCTGGGTTCTAGTCAGAGGTAACAAACCCAAAATTAACAAGGCCAAAAGATAACTTCTGATTTTCTCCAAAACTCCATTTCTCATTCCAAAGCCCCAGCAAAAATTCTCCATCTTGAAAAATGTAGCACCAACATCCACCTAGTTACTCAGACCAAAATCTAGGAGTAATATCTGATTTGCCATAAATCTCACATCCCACTTTGAATTCACTGGCAAATTCTACAAGTCCTGCTTCCAAAATGTGTCCAACCTCTGACCCTCATCACCTTTAGAGCCCCAACCCTACTTCCAGGTACCATGATCTTGACCTTGTAGCTGGTCTCCCTGTCCACATACATGATGTGCTCTTTTCATTTTAATCACCTTGATCTTTCTGATATACCTCCAAAGCCACTCCACTTTACTTAGAATGAAGTGCAAACTTCTTTTTTTTTTTTTTCCTTTGAGACAGCGTCTCCCTCTGTTGCCCAGGCTGGAGTGCAGTGGCACAATCTTGGCTCACTGCCACCTCCACCTCCCGGGTTCAAGCAATTCTCCTGCCTCAGCCTTCTGAGTAGCTGGGATGACAGGCACATGCCACCACGCCTGGTTAATTTTGTATTTTTAGTAGAGACGGGGTTTCACCGTGTTGGCTAGGCTTGTCACGAACTCCTGACCTCAAGCGATCTGTCTGCTTCAGCCTCCCAAAGTGCTGGGATTACAGGTGTGAGCCACCATGCCCGGCCGAAGTGCAAACTTCTAATCATGGTCTACAAACCTCATGCAATCCGGCCCTGCCAGCTTCCTCCTTTTCTGATCCTCTCCTTGCTATTTTCTTCCAAACATACTGGTCTTTTTGCTGTTCCTAAAGTATTCAGGTTTGTTCTCACCTCAGAACTTTCTATTCCCTCTACCTAGAAAGCTCTTCCCCAAATATTCATATTTCTTTGTTCAAATGTCACTATTTCAGTGAAGCCTTCACCAATCCTAGGTGTGATATTAATTGTATATGTCAATTTGACTGGGCCATGGGGTGCCCAGATATTTGGTCAAACATTTTCTGGGTGTGTCTGGGAGGGTGTTTTGGATGAGATTAAAATTTGAATTGATAGACTGAGTAAAACAGATTGGTCTTCCTAATGTGAGTGGCTTTCATCCAATCAACTGAAGGCCTGCATAGAACAAAAAGGTTGACTTCCCTTAAGAAAGAATTTTCTTCTGCCTGGCTTCCTTGAGCTGAGACATCAGTCTTTTTCTACTTTCAGACTCCAGCAGAAACATCTGCTCCTCCAGGGTCTTAAGCCTGCTGGCTTTTGGACTCCAACTTACACCACTGGCTCTCCTAGTTCTCAGGACTTCAGGCTCAGATTGGAACTACACTGTCTCCCTCCAGCTTGCTGGCTTTGTGGGACTTCTCGGCCTCTTTAATTGTATGAACCAATGCCTTATAATAAATCTTTCTCTCTCTCTATCTATACATGCACTATTAGCTCTGTTTCTCTGGAGAACCCTAACTAATACACTAGGCAAAACCGTATCCCTCCACCTACCTCATGCAATTCTTCCTTATCTATTTCTTGACTGGTTGTGCCTGTCTCTTCTCAGTCAGAATGGAGGCCCCTTTTTCATCACTGTATCTCTAGACGCATGCATGGCACATAGGGGGTCCTCAGTAAATACTGGTTGACTGACTCTTTTCCCTCATTAGCCATGTGACTTTGCACAGTTCATTTGACCTCTGAGCCAATTTCTTCACCATTACAACAGGGATGGCATCTTGTCTACGTAACACCAGGGCTGTTTGACAGGACCCCCAGGCACACAGCTGTGAAAGTGCTCCTTACAAATGTAAGTCTTCTCCGTACTAAGGGTTGTGTCCCATTCATCTTTGCACCCCCATCCCCTCTTTCCCTCCCCTCCACCCTTCCCCCCACCCTCTACAGATGCTCAGTAGATGTTTATTTTCAATGAGTTAAATCATTCTATGGCTATCTCAATTTTAGTCAGTTACATCAGTTATGACGACACAAGAAATATCTACTCATCGCTGAATACCTTAATGCCTAAGAAACTTTGGTCAGAAAAGAATGAAAGGTAAAGTTGGGGGATCCATAGCATGAATTTGGTCATATCTAGTCTAACAAGATTAATAGGAAACTTAAAAAAGCTTTACGGTATACAATGAAATGGGCTCTCTCATTGCTAATAAGCAACCACTTTGGAAAGCAATTTGACGATATCAAAATGTTCATACCATTTAAGTCAGCAAAGTCTCCCTATCCTAGATGTTTCCATGTGACACAGACTCTGCTCTAAATATAAAAAACAAAAACTATCAAACTTTTAGAAGAAAGCAAAGGTGTAGATCTTCTTGACCATGGTCTAGACAATAGATTTTTTAGATAGGATACCAAAAGCTCAAGCAACTAAAGAAAAAATAGATAAATCGGACCTCATCAAAATTTAAAACTTTTGTGCATCAAAAGACACCATAAAGAAAGTAAGAAGACAACCCACAGAATGGAAGAAAATGCTTGCATTTTCTCCATATTTCTGATAGGGGATTTTTATCCAGAATATAAACAGAATTCTTGTAACTTAATAATAAAAAGAAAAATAACACAATTTTAAACTGTGCAAAGAATTTGAATAAACATTTCTCCAAAGAAGATAAATACACAAACATCCAAGAAGCACGTGAGAAGATGCTAAACATACTAGTCACCAGGAAAATGAAAATAAAAGCCACAATGAGATACCACTTCACACCCACTATGATGGATGTTGAAAAATTAAAAAGGAAAGTAGCAAGTGTTGTGAAAATATTGGAAAGCTTGCGCAGTGCTGGTGGAAATGTAAAATGGTGCAGCCGCTTTGGAAAACAGAGGGGCAGTTCCTCAGAAGGCTAAACCCAGAGTCACCATATGGCTGGCAGTTCCACTCTTAGGTTTATCCTCAAGGTTGGTGAAAACATGTCCACACAAAACTTCTACATGGGCCGGGCGCGGTGGCTCATGCCTGTAACCCCAGCACTTCGGGAGGCCGAGGCGGGCGGATCACTTGAGGTCAGGAGTTCGAGACCAGCCTGGCCAACTGATGAAACCCTGTCTCTACTAAAAATACAAAAATTAGCCAGGCATGGGGGCACACGCCTATAATCCCAGTTACTTGGGAGGCTGAGATAGGAGAATTGCTTGAACCGGGGAGGCGGAAGTTGCAGTGAGCCAAGATCACGCCACTGTACTTCAGCCTAGGTGACAGAGTGAGACCTTGTCTCAAAAAAAAAAAAAAAAAAAAAAAAAACTTGTACATGAATGTTCAGAGCAGCAATGTTTATAATAGCCAAAAGGTGGAAGAGAAGCTTTAAATGTCCATTAGTTGGTGAATGGATAAACAAAAGTGATACATCTACACAATGGAATATTATTTGGCCATAAAAAGGAATCAAGAACTGATACCTGTGATAACATAAATGAACTTTGAAAATATTATGATAAGAGAAAGAGGCCAGACACAAAGGGTCACCTATTTTGTGGTTCCATTTACATGAAATGTTCAGAATAGACAAATCCATAGAAATAGAAAATAGATTAGTTGTCGTCAGGGGCTGCAGAGGGAGGAATGGGTATGGAATTTCTTTCTAGGGTGACAGAAATGTTCTGGAATGAGATAATGATGATAGTTGTATAACTGTGAATATGCTGAAGTCTACAGCATCGTACACTTTAAAAAGTAAATTTTATGATACCTGAATTATATCTCAAAAAGCAATTATTTAAGAAGTGCTCATTGTAGCATTATTTATACTAGTAAAAAATAAAGCAGTCAAAATATCCTTTTATTAAAAAGAATATTAACTAATAATGAATTTATTTGTTAATTACACAGCCATTCAACTGTATCTATAAAATTTCATCATACCATGTAGAAGGATTATAAAATAATATTAAGTAAGATATAGTCACGACGATTTTTTTTTTTTTTTTTTTTTTTGAGATGGAGTCTCGCTCTGTGGCCCAGGCTGGAGTGCAGTGGCGTGATCTCGGCTCACTGCAAGCTCTGCCTCCTGGGTTCACACCATTCTCCTGCCTTAGCCTCCCACGTAGCTGGGACTACAGGTGCCCGCCACCACACCCAGCTAATTTTTTGTATTTTTAGTAGAGACAGGGTTTCACCATGTTAGCCAGGATGATCTCCATCTCCTGACCTCGTGATCTGCCCTCCTCAGCCTCCCAAAGTGCTGGGATTACAGGCATGAGCCACTGCGCCCACCAGTCACGACTCTTTTTTAAAGCATGTCTGTCTGGGTGTTTTTGTTTAAGTCTGGAAGAAAGCATACCAAACTTTTAACCAATGTTGGCTACAGGGAGCGAGACATGAATAATTTCTTCTTTTTTCTACTTTTCTATATTTTCTAAACTTTCTTCCAACATGATTATTTTTATTATTGTTATTTTTTTGAGACAGAGTCTCGCTCTGTCACCCAGGCTGGAGGGGCAGTGGCATGATCTCAGCTCACTGCAAACTCCGCCTCCCAGGTTCAAGCAATTCTCCTGCCTCAGCCTCCCAAGAGGTGGGATGACAGGCGTCTATCACCACTCCTGGCTAATTTTTTTTTGTATTTTTGTAGAGACAGGGTTTCGCCATGTTGGCTAGGCTGGTCTCGAACTCCTGACCTCAGGTGATTCGCCTGCCTCAGCCTCCCAAAGTGTATTCTTTTTATTTTATTTTGTTATTTAAAATAATCTTTTTGGGTTGTTTACCTGCTACGGATAAAGTGTCAGATTTTCAGCGCCTGGTGTTATGAAGATGAGTCCACCTCCCTCAGTGTGGAGGCTGCTGCTCTCTGGCGCAGCCACCTGAAGGGCAGGGTCCCGAGAGAACTCAGGCCCAAGGCCCCAGAGGGTGTCCCGGCTGCAACACAGATGAGTCCCGGAGAGACTGGCCCCCGCCCCCGCTGAGGCATCACCTTACAGATAGGGAGAGTCTTCTTTTCCTGTTTTAAATTGCAGTAGGTTTTTAAAATCCCTATTGTCATTTCAAAGGTGGCATGAGGCAGCTGGGTCCCCAGGCCTGTGTCTTTCCTTTGTCTGCCCCACGGACTGTTTATTTCCCTTCTGTCTCCAGTGGCCACCCTTTGGGCAGGGACACCAGCGATGTTGTTACAGGTGTTGGCTCTCTCTGGCCTCGTTTGCTCTGGAAAGGATTCTGGTGGGATCAAATGGCCCTGTGGAAACTCAAGCTGAATTGTCTTCATTTTCTATCATTTTATTTTAACATCCCAGCAGTCCCAGCCTGTCAGGGTCTCCACCGGCAGTCAGCCATTCATCAATTTAAAGCATAGCCGTAAAGTTCTGGAAAGTGTCCAACTCCACAGAAGAAATCAGTTCTTTTCTTCTCATTTTTCTTCGAAGGCAGGAAAGAATCTGCTCATCTGGATACAAGGCATGATGACTTTTGAGTCAGTCAGGAGCCTGCTTTTAGATAGTAATACTCAACATTTCATCCACAGGCCAAAACATTGCCCTGTGGAAGGTGCCAGCGCTACTACAAAACCAGTATTGCAAGTGATCTTTTTGATTTCACAATAATTGTAGGCCAGGTGTGGTGGCTCATACCTGTAATCCCAGTAATCCCTTGGAGGCCGAGGTGGGAGGATCACTTGAGCCCCGGAGTTTGAGACCAGCCTGGGAAACGTAGCAAGACCCCAACTCATTTAAAAAAAAGAAAAAGAAAAAAAGATAGAAACCATCATTGTACGTGCTTATTTATTTATCACATTTCTCATTTAATAATAACACCTATTACTTGACAGAAGGACTTTTCTTATATTAACTCATATAATTCTCTCAATAACCCATTATATTACACCCCATCTTACACATGAGAAAATCGAGGCACAGAGAGAAGGTTGTAAATGTAATCTTGTAAATGGAAGGTTCTAAAAAATTAGCCAGATTTAAGGATTAAATGAGCATTAGAACTATATTAAATAATTTTTCAAGAAGACCTAGCTTCACTCTCTGCAGTGGAGGGATTTTGTTCTAAGTTGGTCTCATCTGCTCATGGCGATTCACTGGAGTGCTTCATGGGTTAGCAGAAAAGGGAAAAGAACGCAGAATGACATGCTCATCCCTTCTCTTACCAGCCTGTACCCAGCCATAGCAGGAAGATGAGACAATAGAGCAGGGAGTACCCCACTAAGGTCCAGTGGAGGTGCCAGGACCACCTGTGGAAAAGCCATTATTTTATAGAATTCCAGAGCCACCTATAAAACACAGAGAGGAAAAATGCTGAGTCACACTATACAACCCCCATGGTACCCCATGGGAAAGGCACCCTGGAGCACCACTCCCTAGCAGACTGAAATGTGAATGGTGCCCTGTGGAGGTGTGCAATGTGGATTTCTGTCCCTTGGTGATCTCAGGGAGGTCCTTTGAGATCCTGCAGAGGTAGCTGGAAACAACTGCCTGGTACACAACCCCAGACATTTCTGCCCCCAGCTTTTGTTTATGGCCTGTCTTCATGGTGACCAATGTCTCCTCTGCAAGAGAAGTGGAAGACTGGCCACCGGAAGCTTCCATTCTGCTGTGTGGGGTCTCCTAGAGAAATTTAGGAGCAAAATCCTCCCTTAGAACAAAATCATCTGCATCTGCTATTTCCCATTTCCAGATGTTTCTTACATTGATAAGCATCTCCCAAATGTTTCTCCTTGCATTGCTGTTCTTTTAAAAAAGTAAACATAAAAAGTTAAGGCGTTGTTTCTCATGTTCCTCAGCCTTCTCTAAGCCAAGCCTGCACAATGCTTTCTCACCCTACCTTTTCTGCATCCGAATGGGCCAAGAAGACTTTTAGGGGCTTTACTTTCCATGGTTTTTGTGACTAAATTAATAAATGTACTTTTTCATATTCTATTTGCCCCCCAACCTCCTCTTCCTCACCGTGAGGCAGGAATTGCTGTGCTAGGCCATTATTGCCATGATGTGGTCTTCAAAAACCTGGAGACTTTCCCCTAGGACATTCAGTGCTTAGTCCTATTATACCTCTGTCTGGAATATGCCACAGTTCAGAGTTATCTGAGCCACAGTGAAAAGTGGCCTCTTACGGCTGGGCACCATGGCTCACGCCTATAATCCCAACACTTTGGGAGGCTGAGGCGGGTGGATCACCTGAGGTCAGGAGTTCGAGACCAGCCTGGCCAACATGGTGAAACCCCGTCTCTATTAAAAATACAATAATTAGCTGGGCATGGTGTTGGGTGCCTGTAATCCCAGCTACTTGGGAGGCTGAAGCAGGAGAATCGCTTGAATTTGGGAGGTAGAGGTTGCAGTGAGCTGAGATCGCGCCATTGCACACCAGCCTGGGCGACAAGAGCAAAACTCAGTCTCAAAAAAAAAAAGGAAGAAAGAAAAAGAAAAGTGACCTCATATACCACCCAGTCAAGCTCGGTCTTATTTGACAAACATTATATCATTTATGCAAGTGTTTCAGATGCATCCTAAAGTGCCAGGAGGGCCCCTATTGCCAGAGCTGACTTCACGTGCACATCACCTGTGTTCACACAAAGCCCACATTTAGAAGGGCTCCATATTTGGTTTAATGCCATGTTGATGTTATCTTGAAGTTCTTGATCATTTTTTAACAAGGGGCCCCATATTTCCATTTTGTCCTAGGCCCTAGGCATATCAGTCGCTGGTCCTGCTCACAGCTTCTGTTGCCACTCTCCATGCCCTGCCCCACGCTCCTCCTGCTCCACGATTTGGGAGCAGAGAGGTTTGGCTCCCAAAAGAACTTTGAGGTTTAGTTCCTGAAGTCTTTACATAATTTATTACTAGTTCTCTTTTTCCAAGGAGGAATCTTAGATAAGTGACATCCCTGGAAGGTACAAAGATCATTACCCCAGTTCCCCAGGGCTAGGTAGGAACAGCTCCAACTCTAAAACCTGTGGGAGGGGAACTGGTTTTTTTGTTTTTTGTTTTCAGGAGTGTGGGTGGTGGTGGACGGGAGCAGATATTTTGTAAATTGGTGAAACTAAATATTATCTAACAGATTGCCTTTATAGGAGCATATTACTGTGGTCCTCTAGCACTGAAAGAAAGGTAAGGAGCTGTCATTTCCGGAAGGCCAAAGGGCCCTAGGCAGATGGGCCATTTTGCCTGAATCTAGCTTGGAAAGTACTGCCTGATGAGAAGACATAATTCTTACGTCTATAGGGGACCTTGAGACAAGAAGTCTGGATGTGAGTGACTGCCCTAGCAGGCAAACCCCCTCCAAGATAAGAGAGGAATTTGTAGTTGATGCACTATTTTGAGATCATAAGAGGTCAGTCAGGGTGAGAATGCAGCATTTCAAAATGTGTTGATGATAGAAGCCGAAGAGCCCCTAAGTCAAGGACTCTCCAAGATAGGACTGTCCTCTCTGGCAAGCACAGGGGTGACATTTTAGACAAATCATCTCATCTTTCTGGGCTTGGTTCCTCATTTCTAAATGGTAATAATATTAGTACCAACCACATGGGGTTGTTGAGAAGAATAAATTAGTTTTTACATTAAAAGCAATTAAAACAGTGGCTGGCATATTGTAAACACTCCAGAAGTCATGGTTATGATTCATATTACCATGAAGTGATGACTTCCTCACTAAATAGCAGGTACAGGTAAAGACTGAGTTCTCTAGATGCCATCTTGAGCCACTTCCCTTTTAGCCTTGCCCATCAGATAGACCCCAGGTGTCCCTAGTCCCAGCACACATTCTTTCCAGGTGGCATCCTAGATACTACGAAGAAGAGAGACTGATATTTGGGAGGCTGGATGGAGGAAAAGGACAGCACCTATGAAGTGTTCTTGTTGAAGAAGAAGAAGCTGCCAGAAGAGGACTTCCAGTTTCCATCCCAGCAAATAAGAAGCTTGGAAGTCGCCACGCTATCCTAACAAAAAGTAAAAAGCTGGGCCAGGCACACTGGCTCGCTCCTGTAATCCCAGCACTTTGGGAGGCCAGGGCAGGCAGATCACTTGAGCCCAGGAGTTTGAGACCAGTCTGGGCAACACGGCAAATCCTTGTCTCTACAAAAGATACAAAAATTACTCAGGCATGATGGCGCATGCCAGTGGGCCCAGCTACTCCCAAGGCTGAGGTGGGAGGATTGCTTAAGCCTGGGAGGTAGAAGTTGCAGTGAGCCGAGATCACGCCACTGCACTCCAGCCTGGGTGATAGAGCCAGACTCTGTCTCAAATAAATAAATAAATAAAGTCTGAACAAACTGAAAAAGCAACAGCTCTTCTTAGATCCATAAGAGAAGAGAGGTTACAGGGCAAACCACTGCTCCCAAATTGAAGAGACAGGCAGCTGAATACAGAGAATCACAACAGACCAGAGCACAAACTGTGGGAACCAGGGCCACGGTAGGAAAACCTACACTGTAATTGACTAATTACTGGAGGCTCAGTGTGGATAACTCTAAGAGTGAAAAACTCTAAGACCTAGTCATGGGGATGGGAGACTCCTACACGTTTGTGCGTTTTACCCCCAAGAGTTTGACCTGGTGCTCCCATTGAATATTGGAGAAAAATCCCTCATGTTTCCAGTACAGGGAGGGGGAAAGCAGCCATTTTGGAATACACCAAAACATTCTGTTCTTCTTAACAAGGTCTGCCCTCAAGAGAAACTATTTTACCAGTGCCTAAACTACTGGGGCTTTATCAGTACCTAACTGACCTGGAGGAAGGGAAACACCAAACTGGATCCCCCTCAAATCTTCCTGTCCCACCCACAGGAGAGGAGGGGGTACCGAGAAGCAGGTGTGACATTCACAGTCCAGAGGCACAGGCTCCCTAAGGGATTGAGACCAAATCACAGGACTGTGGAACACTTTCCCATTGCCTAATGCCTTACCACCACATCACCAAAGGCCCATTTACAACGGTTCCTTTTACCCAAGACACCATGCCAGGCTTTGAAGAAAAAGTTACAAGGCATACTAAAGACAAAACAACAAAGTCCAAACAGACAGAGCAAACATTAAAGCCAGATTCGGGTATGACATGGATGTTGAAATGATCAGACCAGGAATGTAAAACAGCTATGACTAGTACGCTAAGGGCTCTAACGGATAAAGCAAGAACAGATGGGCAATGTAAGCAGAGAGATGGAAATTCTAAGAACTAAAAAGAAAAAGAAACGCTAGAGATAAAAAACACTGTGACAGAAAAGAAGAATGCCTTCAATGAGCTTATTAGTAGACTGGGTATGGCTAAGAAAATAATCTCTGAGCTTGGGTGTATTTCAATAGAAACCTTCAAAACTGAAAAGAAAACAGAAAAAGGACTGAAATAAATAGAACAGACCATCCAAGAACTGCAGGACAACTACAAACGGTGTAAATGGGAATATAAGAAGGAGAAGAATGAGAGAAAGGAAAAGAAGAAGTATTTGAAAGAATAATGATTGAGAATTTCCCTCAATTAAGATCAGATACCAAACCACAGATTCCAGAAGCTCAGAGAACACAAAGCAGGATAAATGCCCCAAAAATACACCCAGGCATATCATGTTCGAACTATAGAAAATCAACAATAAAGAAAATCTTGAAAGAAGCCAGAGGGAAGAAACATCTTACCCTACAGAAGAGCAAAGGTAAGAATTATGTCTGACTTCTCTTCAGAAACAAAGCAAACAGGAAGAGAATGGACTAAAATACTTAAGGTGTTGAGAGAAAACAACCACCAACCTAGAATTCTGTACCCTGCAAAATTATCCTTCAAACATGAAGAAGTAAAGACTCCCTCAGAAAAACAAAAATTGAGAAAATTCTTTTTCCAACACAACTGCCTTGCAAGACATGTTAAAAGAAGTTATTTAGAAAGAAGAAAAATTATACAAATCAAAAACTGGGATCAACATAAAGAAAGGAAGAGCATCAGAGAAGGAACAAGTGAAGGTAAAATAAAAACCTTTATTTTTCTTATTTGTTTTTTTTTTTTTTTGAAATGGAGTCTCACTTTGTTGCCCAGGCTGGAATGCAGTAGTGTGATCTCTGCCCACTGCAGCCTCTGCCTCCCAGGTTCACGCAATTCTCCTACCTCAGCCCGAGTAGCTGGGATTACAGGGGCACACCATCATGCCCAGCTAATTTTTATATTTTTATTAGAGTTGGGGTTTCACCATGTTGTCCAGGCTGGTTTTGAACTCCTGACCTCAGGTGATCCACCTGCCTCGGCCTCCCAAAGTGCTGTGATTACAGGCATGAACCACCGTGCCTGGCCTTATTTTTCTCATTCTTAATTGATCTGATAGATATCAGTCTGTTCAAGATAATGATAGTATCAATGTACTTAATTGTATATGCTTATGTATAAGTGAAGTGAATGACAGCAATGATACCAGGGATGGAAGGGAGGAATTAAAATTATTTTGTTATCTTAGGTTACTTGTACTATCCATAAGCGATATAGTGTTGTTTGGGGTTTGTTTGTGTGTGTGTGTTTTGGATTTTTTGTTTTATTTGAGATGGGGTCACACTCAGGCCAGAGTGCAGTGGCGCCATCATGGCTCACTCCTGGACTCAAGTGATTCTCCTACCTTGGCCTCCCAAAGCACCGGGAGACCAGGCATAAGCCACTGCACCCAGCTGGTATAGTGTTATTTGAAGTGGACTTGGATGAGTTGTAAATGTATATTGCAAACTCTAGGGCAACTTATAAAAAAAAAAATTTTTTAAAAAACTGATATGCTTAGAAAGAAGAGGAAATGGAATAATAAAATGTTCAATTAAAACACAAAAGGAAGAAAAAGAGTAGAAGACAAAATAAGAACAAAGAACCAGGACAACTTATAGAAAACAACAATAAATATGGTAATATTCATTCAGCTACATCAATAATCACTTTGAATATCAATGGCCTAAATGCACCCATTTTAAAAATAATTATTATTATCATTATTTTATTATTATTTTGAGACAGGGTCTCACTCTGTCACCCAGGCTGGAGTGCAGTGACACAATCAAGGCTCACTGCAGCCTCGACCCCCAAAGCTTAAGCAATCCTCCCACTTCCGCCTCCGGAGTACTTGGGACTACAGTGCACACCACTATGCAGGGCTAATTTTTTATTTTTCATAGAGATGGGAGTCTCACTGTGGTTCCCAGGCTGGTCTCAAACCCCTAGATGCAAGTGTTCCTCCTGCCTTAGCTTCCCAAAGTGCTGGGATTATAGGTGTGAGCCACCGTGCCCAGCCTAAATGCACCCACTAAAGGACAGAGATTGTTAAAGTGAATTGAAAAACAAGACCTGATTACGTGTTGTCTACAAGAAACAAACTTTAAATATAAGAATCCAGATAGATTTAAAGTAAATGTATAGAGAAAGATATAACACAGTAATTAGGAAAACAAGGATAGATATATTAGTTTTGGAAAGAATAGACTTCAGAGCAAGGAAAGTTATTATGGACAAAGAGGGCATTATACAATAATAAAGAGATCAATTCTCCAAGAAGAAATAACAGTCCTTAATTTATGCTCCTAACAGAGCATCAAAATAGGTGAGGCAAAAAGCAACAGAACTGCAAGGAGAAGTAGATGAATCCACTATTTTGGCTGGAGACTTCAATACCCTTTTATCAAAAGTGGACAGACTCAGGAGGCAGAATATAAGTAACAATATAATTGAAGTCAATGACATGATCAATCAATTGGATATAATGGACATCTATAGACTACTTCATCCAACAACAGCAGAATACACATTCTTCTCAAGGTCACATGGAAAAATCACCTGAGGTCAGGAGTTCGTGACCAGCCTGGCCAACATGGTGAAACCCCATCTCTACTAAAAATACAAAAATTACCCTGGCATGGTGGCACATGCCTGTAATCCCAGCTACTCAGGAGGCTTGAGGCAGGAGAACTGCTTGAACCCGGGAGGCAGAGGTTGCAGTGAGCCAAGATCACGCCATTGCACTCCAGACTGGGTGACACAGCGAGACTCTGTCTAAAAAAAAAAAAACAAAAACAAAAACAAATCAAAAAACAAACAAAAAAAAGTTCACCAAGATAGGATTCTGGGACATAAAGCACACCTTAACAAATTTAAGCGAATAGAAATCACACAGTGTCTGCTATCGGACCACAATAGAATGAAACTAGAAATCAATAACAGAAAGATAGCTGGAAAATTCCCAAGTACTTGGAGATTAAACAACACACTTCTAAATAACATATGAATCAGAGAAGAAATTTCAAAAGAAATTTTAAAATATTCTGAACTAAATACAAGTGAAAGCACAGCTTCTCAAAATTCGCAGATGCACCAAAACAGTGCTTAGGGGGCAAATTATAGCATTGAATGCAAATATTTAAAAAGAAGAAAGCTCTAAAATCAATCATCTAAACTTCCTCCATAAGAAACTAAAAAAAAGAAGAGCAAATTAAATCCAAAGGAAGCAGAAGAAAAGACATAAACATTAGAGCAGAAATCGAGATGCAAATGAAAACAGAAAATTAACAGACAAAATCAAGAAAACCTGATTTTGAAGGTTTGAAAAGCCGATACTTTGAAAGCATAAAGAAAATAAAACACAGGCAAACTAAGAATAGAAGAGAGAGGACATAAATTGTTAACATGAGAAATGAAAAAGGGAACATCACTGCAGATCTTATGGCCATTAAAAGAAACTTGAAGGAATGCTATGAACAACTCTATACCCACAAATTTGATAACCTAGATGAAAGAGACATTCCTTGAAAGACACAATCTGCTAAAATTCACGTGAGGAGAAATAGGGCAATCTGAAGGCTAGGCACAGTGGCTCACACCTGTAATCCTAGCACTTTGGGAGGCCAAGGCTGGCAGATTGCCTGAGCTCGGGAGTTCAAGACCAGCCTGGGCAATATGGCAAAACCCTGTCTCTACTAAAAAACAAAACAAAAAAAAT
This sequence comes from Pan paniscus, assembly GCF_029289425.2. NCBI lineage: Eukaryota > Metazoa > Chordata > Mammalia > Primates > Hominidae > Pan > Pan paniscus. The sequence continues at coordinate 192,161,524 of NC_085926.1, forward strand.
TAGCCGTGTGTGGTGGCACGTGCCTGTAATCCCAGCTACTCGGGAGGCTGAGGCAGGCGAACCGCTTGCACCCAGGAGGCAGAGATTGCAATGAGCCGAGAATAGGCCTATATCTATTAAAGAAATTGAATAATTGAATTCACAATTAATAATCTTCTAAAACAGTAAGGACCAAGTCCAGGTGAGTTCACCGGTGAATTCTAACAGGCATTTTAAAAGGAAATTTTACCAATCCTTTACAATCTCTTTCAGAAGATAGAAGCAGAGGGAAAACTTCCTAACTCATTCTATGAGACCAGCGTCACCCTAATACCAAAACCAGACAAAGATATTGCAAGAAAAGAAAACTACAGACCAATATCTCTCTTAAACACAGATGTAAACGTGCTCAACAAAAATATCAAATGAAATCCAACAATGTGTAAATTATACACCATGACCAAGTGTAATTTATCCAAGGTATGCAAGTCAGAGTCAACATTCAAAAATCAGTTAATGTAAATGTAATATAAATGTAATGTAAAACCTATCACATCAACAGACTAAAGAAGAAAAATCACATGGTCATCTCAATAAATGCAGAAAAACAATTTAACAAAATTGAATGCCCACTTATGGTTAAAAAAAAAAAAACCGCTCAGTGAACTAGGAATAGAGGAGAACTTCCTCAACTTGATAAAGAATATCTACAAGAAACCTATAGTGAACGTCACACTTACTGGTGAGAGACTCAGAGCTTTTTTCCCACTAAGATCAGGAGCAAGGCAAGGATGTTTCCTCTCACCATGCCTTTCAACGTTGTACTGAAAGTCCTAGCTAATACAACAAGACAAGAAAAGGAAATAAAAGCTATACAGATTGGAAAGGAATAAGTAAAACTGTCTTTGTTCACAGATGACATGATTGGCTATCTAGAAAATCCAAAAGAATCAACCAAATACTGTTGGATCTAATAAGCAATTATAGCAAGGTTGCAGGATATAAGGTTAATATATAAAAGTCAATTACTTTCCTATACACCAGCAATAGACAAGTGGAATTTGAAATTAAAAACACAATACCATTTATACCAGCACACCCAAAAGATGACAAGCTTTATTCGAGAAAAGCTACAAAACGCTGATGAAAGAAATCAAAGAACTAAATAAATGAAGGATATTCTATGTTCATAGATACAAAGACTCAATTATTGTCAAGATGTCAGTTCTTCCCAGTTGCTCTGTCGATTTCATACAATGTCAATCCCAGCAAGTCACTCTGTGTAAATCAGCAAACTGATTCTAAAATTTATGTGGAGAGGCAGAAGACCCAGAATAGCCAATACAGTATTGAAAGAGAAAAACAAAGTTGGATGACTGTCACTACCATTTGCACATACAGCAAAGTGAATCTGGACACACACTCAACTGGACATGCACATACAACAAAGTGAATCTGGACACACACTCAACTGGACATGCACATACAAAAAAGTGAATCTAGATACACACTTTACACCATCCACAAGAAGTAACACAGTGGACCACAGACCTAAACATAAGATGTAAAACTGGGAAACTCCTAGAATAACACAGGAGAAAATGGAGATGCCTGGGTTTCACAATGACCTTTAGATACAAGACCAAAGCGACTATCCGTGAAAGAAAGAAGTGATAAGGTAGGCTTCATTAAAATTGAGCATTTCTGCTCCATGAAAGACACTGTCATGAGAATGAGAAGGGAAGCTACACACTGAGAAAAAAACATTTGCAAAAGACGTATCTGTTAAGGAACTGGTGTTCAAAATTTACAAAGAACTCTTAAAACACAACAATAAGAAAAAGAAACCTGGCTGGCACGGTGGCTCACACCTATAATCCCAGCACTTTGCAGGCTGAGGTGGGCGGATCACCTGAGGTCAGGGGTTCGAGACCAGCTTGGCCAACACGGTGAAACCCCATCGCTACGAAAAATACAAGATTAGTCAGGTGTGGTGGTGGCTGCCTGTAATCCCAGCTACTAAGGAGGCTGAGGCAGGAGAATCACTTGAACCCAGGAGGCACAGGTTGCAGTGAGCCGAGATTGCACCATTGCACTCCAGCCTGGGCGACAAGAGTGAAACTCCGTCTCAAAAAAAAAAAGAAAGAAAGAAAAAGAGAAAAAGAAACCTGATTAAAAAATAGACAAAGACCTTAACAGACACCTCAGCAAAGAAGATACACAGATGACAAAGCATATGAAAAGATGCTCCACATCATATCATCATATGTCATCAGGGAAATGCAAACAAAATCAACAATGGGATACCATTACACGTCTGTTAGAATGGCCAAAATCCAGAACACTGACTGCACCAAATGCTGGAGAGGGTATGGAGCAGCAGAAGCTCTCATACATTGGTGGTGCGAATACAAACTGGTACAACCACTTTCAAAGACTTTAGCAGTTTCTTAAAAAAGTAAATATACTCTTACCATATAATCTAGCAGTCATGATCTCTGAAATTTCTCCAAAGGAGTTGAAAACTTATGTCCATACAGAAACTTGCATACAGATGTTTATAGCAGCTTTATTCATAATTGCCAAAACCTAGAAACAAACAAATGTCCTGCAGGAAGTGAAAAGACAAACCGTGGTATTAATACATCTGGACAATGGAATGCTATTCAATGCTTAAAAAAAAAAAAAAAAGAGCTAACAAGCCATGAAAAGGCATGGAGGAACTTACATGCATATTATTAAGTAAAAGAAACTAATCTAGCCTGGACGTGGTGGCTCATGTCTGTAATCCCAGCACTTTGGAGGCCAAGGTGGGTGGGGAGGTCACCTGAGGTCAGGAGTTCGAGACCTGCCTGGCCAACACGGGGAAACCCCATCTCTACTAAAAATACAAAAATTAGCCTGGCATGGTGGCACATGCCTGTAATCCCATCTACTTGGGACTTGGGAGGCTGAGGCAGGAGAATCACCTGAACCTGGGGGGTGGGGGGCGGAGGTTGCAGTGAACTGAAATGGTGCCACTGTACCCCAGCCTGGGTGACAGAACAAGATTCCATCCCCCCCCCAAAAAAAAAGAAAAAAAGAAAAAAGAAAGAAAAGAAGCTAACCTTAAGCTACATACTTTATGATTCCAACTATATGACATCTGGAAAAGGCAAAACTATGGAGACAGCAAAAAGACCAGTGGCTGCCAGGAGTTAGTGGGGAGGGAGGAATGAACAGGTGGAGCACAGAGGATTTTTAAGACAGTGAAACTACTCTGTATGAACTGTAATAGAGACACATGTTATCATACATTCGTCCGAAGCCACGAAATGGACGACTAAAGTCCAAAAGTGAACCCTAATGTAAACTATGGACTCTGGGTGATAATGATGTGTCAATATAGGGTTATCAATTGTAACAAATGTATTTAATACCACTCTGGTGGGGAATATTGATCGTGGGGGAGGCTATGCATGTGTTGAGGCAGGAAGTATATAGGAAATTGCTGCACCTTCTGTTCAATTTCGCAGTGAGCCTAAAACTGCTGTAAAAATTAGAGGTTTTTGTGTTTTTGTTTTTGTTTTTTTAAAGCTTGAATCTGGGCAGCCCTCTAAATATAACTACCATTTTACAAAAAATCTAGAGGGCAGAGGAATTGTAATCATGTAAACAAACCATACAGGTGCATTCAGCAAAATCTATACTGTGGTTAACTCTATAGGACAAGTGACCCAGTTTCTTCAAAACAATAATAACAAACAAGCAAACAAAAATGCAAGAAAAAACATTGACGGAGGAACCTATAGGGAGGTCTTAAGGGCCTTATCCACCAATTACAATATGGGAACCTCTTTTGGGTCTCAATTCAAATAAAGAAAACTAATTTTTCTTAATGTGTAAGAAAATCTTGGAAATATGAACAGTGACTGAATGGTCAATGATATTAAGGAATTATTGAATTACTGTTAAAATATTTTAAGTGGCCTAATTATCTTACGGTTAGTGTTTTCTGGAGACTCTCTGTCTTATTGAAATTAAGAATAAAGGCTGGGCGTGGTGGTTCACACCTGTAATCCCAGCACTTTGGGAAGCCAAGGTAGGAAAATTGCTGGAGGCCAGGGGTTCAAGACCAGCCTGGGCAACATAGCAAGACTTCATCTCTACAAAAAATTAAAAAGTTATCTGGGCATCATGGCACATTCCTATAGTCCCAGCTGCTTGGGAGGCTGAGGTGGGAGGATCACTTGAGCCCAGGAGTTTGAGGCTGTGGTGAGCTATGATGGTGCCACTGCATTCTAGCCAGGCACAGAGTGAGGCCAGCTCAAAAGATAAGTAAATAAATAGAAAATAAAGTATATGTACATATGATGTCTGGGATTTGATCTAGAATAATTCAGGGTGTGAAGGGGATGGTGATGGTCATGAGTTGGTAATTAATAAAGCTAGGTAATGGGAATTCCTGGAAATGTATTCTAATATCTTTTTACTCTCACACAGTTGAAGTATTCTACAATGGAAGGACAAAAAAAGAAAAAAGAAAAGAAAAGAAAACCCAATCAAGTCTGTGGGTTTGAGAGATGGGTCCCTGAGAAAGGATTCTGTCCAGGTGGGACTGGGACATGCCATGTCCCATGGGAAGGTTTGGGGAAAGTTACTTAGCTCTCTTTGCCTCTATTTTCTCATCTGTAAAATGGGGATTGGATAACAGTGCATTCCTCACAGGGCTGCTGTGAATACCCAATGACTAAATAAATGTAAATCAGATATAACAGGGCCTTGCACGTCATGGTAAGTGCCATATGACATTTGCTATTAAAGCATATCAAGCACCCTGAAGTACCCTATTGCATCAACCAAAACTAAATCTCTACAGAACCCCACAGCTCAGACATCACCTCGGTTAAGCCTCATGATAGCCCTTGGAGATAAACCTTCTTCTTACTCTCATTAGGCAGATAGGGAAACTGAGACACAGTCCATGGACTTGCAGCTAGTTAGTGGCCAAACCTGCACCAGGGTTAGATCTCCTGACTCCATCCCAAGCCCTTTGGAGGCACCAACGCCGCCCTTTAGGGGAGGAGTCAGGGGCTGAAATTAGATCTTTAGCTTTGTGTGATCAAAAACTTCATTTTGTCTCTTTGCCTGTTGTGACCAGCACCCCATCCCTGGGTAGGGGATGGTAACCAGACTCAAATGGAGCTAATAGGTGTCTCTTGGTCCCAGTCTGGGCAAGAGGATGGCACAGGGCCTAGGCAACCCTTTGCCCTAGAGTTTGGCCCCAGTCAGGCCTCCCTCCTGTGGCCAAGGAGTCTGTCGCAGCTAAACACTGTGTGGGCCTGAGCGTGGGGCTGCTGGTTGGGGCTAAGGAAGTAAAACAGACAGGAGCCACTCCAAGGCTGTAGCTCAGGATAGAGGTCTCCTCCAGTCTCCAGGGAGCCAAAATGCAAGTCTAGGATTTCAAAACTAGCCTCCCACAAAGGGAGAAGTCCTTGGGCTGCAATAGCATTGTTCTTGTTTGCAATTTCCTTTCCAGGAATAGGCTTAGGGGGCTCTGGGATAGTTGAATGTAAAATAACAACAATGATGAAACCTGTGATTTGTTGAATGCTACACACTGCGTGAAGCACAAAGGACATTTTTCTCACTCAGACATTCCTTATTCACAATATACTGTGAAGTAGGCATTTGTTTTTATTCAAACAACACAGAAGTTTAGAAAATAAGTCATGAAAGTCTCCCTCCACCATCACCATCACCAGACCTGCCCTCCAGAGGTAGCCATTGTTTACAATCCTTCTGTATTCTTCCTGACATTTGTCTAATTTAATCAACGTTATATATACACACCCACTCGTGTGTGTGCATATGTATACACATACACACAGTTTGTTTGTTTTTATAAAAGTAGGATTATACCTGATTCAGCAACTTGCTTTTTCCATGTATGCATCTTTTCCCAATCCTATGCATATAAATATATGAGACTATAAGGAAATCTGAAATAAGCAAAGAAGATTACAGGGTTTCTCCAAGAGAAAACTATTTATTGTTGAGAGCAGACCCTCTGGATTATCTGATTCCAGCCTTTGGGCTAGTTTACTGCTCTGTAAGTTTTAGGGAAGAGAGGACACACGGTGACCCTGAATTGTGGACCCGCAAATGAGCTCCATCCACCCTCCTACACGGGGCAAAAGCCAGATCACTGTGACCACTTGAAAATCAACATTCCATAACCATAAACACATCTGTTCTTTGGATTCTTCTTTGAATCAGTTGTAACATCGCTGGTTCACTCATTCACAATAATAACGTGCTCATTTTTATCTACTTTAGAATCACGATTTCTAACTTGTTTTAAAACCATTTTTTAACAACACGCATTATTTTCTCTTTGTATAGATGGTGAAATCCAGACTTTGAAAGATTGAGCAAATTGCCCACAGCAACACTGTTGATAAATAGCAGAGTTTGGATTCAAGCGCAGGTCTGCAATCCTGCTTGCGCAATTTCAGAGGAACGGATACTGGGTATCTTCCAGGTACTAGACCAAACATTTAGTGTATGTTAATTTGTTTAACCCTCCCCTCAACCTATGAAGTGAGTGTTAGCCCCACCCTTATAGAAAAGGCAACTGTGCCCAGAGCGGTGGAGGACTGCGCTCCAGGATGCAACAAAAGCCGGGTGCACAGCAGCCGGCATGGCGCCAAAGCTGAAGCCCTGAGCTGCTCTGCCGTGCTACCCTCTGTCCCTCCAAACTCTCTCTTCCTTCATCTGTTTGTCAGTAAACCGAAGCCACCACAGTTTGTCATTTGGATGATTATCGGTAAGGTAGCATTGCCCAGAAACTTTGGTTCCTGGTTTTGAAAGGAGCCAGAGGCAGTGTATGCATTTCCCAGGGGTGCCATAACAAACTACCATGATCTGGGTGGCTTAAACAACAGATGCGTGTGCTGTCATGTGTTGGAGGTTAGAAGACCAAAGTCAAGGTGTTGGCAGGGCCGTGCTCCCTCGGAAAGCTCCGGGAGAGAATCCTTCCTTGCCTCTTCTAGTTTCTGGGGTTTGCTGGCAATCTCTGACATTCCTTGGTTTACAGATGCACTACTCCAGCCCTCCCTCTTCCCGTGGCATATCTGCTGTGTGTCCCTGGGTGTCTTCATGTCATCCTCCTTCTGTGTCTGCTTGTCTCTGTGTTTATATTTCCCCTGTTCTAAGGACACCAGTCATATTGAAGCAGGCCCCATCTAAGGGCCTAATTTTAACTTGGTTAAATCTGCAAAGACCCTATATCCAAATTAGGTCACATGCCGAGCTCCCAGGGGTTATGACTTTAATGAATCCTTTTGGGGGTTGAGAGAGTAACACAGTTCAACCCATATCAGGCAGCATATTGAAGTTTAGCCTCTACCAAGATGAGCTCTAAGCATGCCAGTCTCACAGTCAGCTCTGTGGAGAAGGGGCGCTGTGGCCTCACAAATTTGGAAAAATCCTTCATGTTAGATGCCCCGGTGGTAATTCACAGGTATCATGAGCATGGTGACATGCTGGAAAGGACTGCAGCAAAGAAACCTGTTGACTCGAAGTTGGCATTTCCCAAACTTATTTGAGCGTGGGAGCTGCGGGGGTGTTGTGGTGGTGGCGGTGGTTTGAACAGTGTTCTGTGGAACACACTTGGGGAAACTCACATAACCAGAGCATGACTTTGAAGCCAGGAAGGCGTAGACTGGCATCGTGACTCTGCTATTAACCGAATATGTGACTTGGGCCATGAATTTCCCTCTCTGAGTCTCGATTTCCTCATTTCTACAATAGGAATGAAAACTTCTAATCAATTACTGAGGGGAAGTTCACTGCTAAAACAGACAAACCCCAAAAAGCATAATGGCTGGGAAACAATAGAGTATAAGTTCATTTTCTTGCTCAGGACAGGGCAGAGAACATGCCGTCCGGGCAGTCTTTCTCCACACAGTCATTCAAAACCCCAAGGCGAGAGATGCTCTGCCATTTTAAGTTTGTAGCTTCCAAGGTCATGGTGCGGTTGCCCCTGTTCCATCCAGGCGGAAGGGTTGGAGCTTGGAGACTGCTTCCTGGGAAGTTTCTAGTGGGAGGCTCTGGAGTGGGGCAACCCACTGCACTGCTCACATTCCACTGGGCAGAACCTGATCCTAGCACTGGACTTAACTGTAAGGGGGTGGGGAAAATTAGCAGCTATTTCCTTGCAGGAACTCAACCCTAAAGGAAGGAGAAGTATACCCTTGCAGTGGACACCTAGCCCTCTTCTAGTTTCTTATAGTTTATTCTACTTTGCAGGTGTGTTCTGAGGGTTAAATGAGGCTTTTGACATAGGCAGCATCCTTAGTATCACACACAACTAAATACAGGGCCAACAGTTTGAAAATGGAAAAAGATATGAATGGGAAGCGCCTTGAAGGATGAAATAGGAGACAGGCCCTGGTGCACAATACAAGTGTGGGCCCCCCGCCCCTTTCTTACCCAGGCATCCTGGTGGCCCCGGTCTGGTGTGTGGTAGGAAAAGGGGAGTGAAATCCTCAGGGTGCCATTCAACCTCAGCAGCTTCTTCCCATGCTTCCTTTCCAGCCAGATGGAGAAGCTGCAGCTCCAGACTCTTGACAGCCGCACAGCTTCCAAGGCAGCGGCCCCGCGGGCTGCAAACCCCACCTTCCTGCAGTTGCAGAGCCAGCTAAGAGGTGGGCAGCATGCCAGGCCCCATCAGCAGCCCCTGGAGCACACACCAATTGCAGATGCTCAGGAGGCTCGGGGGAAGGAACGGGGTTTTCACCAGAACACCACAGGCAGGGCCTCCCAGCAAAGGCCTCCAGATGCTGTGAAAACCTAAGTCTTGTCCTCCTCCTGGCTTCCCAGGTTACCCAGCCACAACACACAGGTGAGAACACAGGTGAGAACCATCTCAAGACCTCCCCACTTTTGGGCTCCCTTACCCTGACTCATCGGTCGTCAAGGGACCAAAAGGGGTCAGTAGAGCAAGGCCCCTGCCTTCAAAGAATGCATGCATTTTTTAACTTCATATTAATTATTGAAAAAACTGTACCTCAAATCACACCCCCAACCTCTCAGCATGAACAAGCTCCAGCAGACTTCTCCCAGCAGCCCCTCCCGCCTTTCTCTGCATGTAAGTCGGCTTTTCAGAGCTGCCATCAATGTGGACATAAAGCCCTGCTTTCCACACTCCTCCCTCCGCTTTGTATACACTTTCCCATGCATCTGGGTCAGCCTGGAGCTGAGTATTTCACAGGGCAGCAAAATATACAGAGGCATATTTTGTTTTAGAATCTTAATACCCAGAACATCTGGGTAATACTCAGACAACTGGACAGATTCTTGCTGATGCTGCAAGTCTCCAAATACGGTCCCTTGCAGAGAGAAAATGCTGTATTTTGCATCTGTACCTAGCCACATGGGTTTTCTCAAGCATAGTGGACTTTGGAGTGTGACAGTTAGTGATTTCTCCCCGGGAAGTGGCATGACCTGTAGGAGTTACTGTTGGCTGCAGCTGCTGGTGCAGCCCAAATTATTTATTGGTTTTGATTCGTGCACCGTTCCCTGCGTAAATTAAAATGTGACATTATTACACCCTCCGACGGCCCATCGGCGACCTTTAGCACTCTCCCCCCACTCTGCAGCCATTATTCAGCATAATTTGACTGGTTTCAGGCGAGTTGGGAGGGTGGGAAGGGATGGGTGGGGGCAGGGGAAGGCAGAGTCCAAATTAGAAACAGATTTAAAGAGCATTTGCAGGGAATTAGGCAGTGGGCCAGGCGCGCTTGCTGGCAGCATGTGTAACCCCTCTTTAGGGACTGTCAGCTCCTCCCAGGTTTCCACAGCGGATGTTTCCCGGCCGGAGCGCAGCTGGGTTTCAGTTGTCAAACCCACAGCCAAGACATCTGAGAAGCGGGTGGAGCATCCATGTGCACGCATGTGTCTGCACCCGGCCATATGCACACACACTCAACCCTGAGGATACTCCCAGCACAGCTCCACACACCCACACCTAAGGCAGCACACTCAGGACATAGAAGGATACAGGTGCGCACAGAGAGAATCAGGACAGACACACTTACACAGGTGCACACGCAGACTCCACTTGTGCCCTGCTGACACTTTCTAAGAGGGATTCCAGAGCAGATTTCCTAATCCATTCTCCCTCCCTCCACCTCAAATCGGGCTGTGTGACATGAGTTAGCCCCTCGACCTCTCTGAACATCTGTGTCCTTAACTGTTAAGAGTGAATAATGGCAGCTGCGATGGTCAAAATGGGATAATGAAGAAACATGGTGTACACTCTGCAGCTTTGTTCGGATGTGGGACAGGGCGAGCAGGATGGTGGCCATGATCGTGAGGAAGACAGTGGTGGTGATGGTGAGGAAGACAGCAAACCTTTGGCTCATGGCCTTTCTGGAGGGGACATAAAGCACTTTGCAGTCGTGCTGCTTACTATGATGAAAAGAATGAGAGGCACCATATGGGGAGAGCAGGGCAGAGAAGGAGCAAGGCACCCTTTCCCCAGGGCCCCTGTGGTGGGGTGGGGGACAGCAGTCAGCACCAGCCTGCACAGCTCTGGGCACCTTGCTGCACAGGAAGCCTGACACTGAGGCCTGGTCAGCTGGCCGCCCAGGAGGCCTTGGGCTGGACTGACGTGGCACTGAGGCTGCAACTACTCTCCTAGCTCTGCTCCGCCACTGCCCCTTGTTGCCCTGCCATTCCTGTCACGGTCCCTCACAGGAGCTCGGCCTTCACCCCCCTCTGGGTGAGAAGTAGCTCCTCCTCCCTCTCCTCCACGCTTCCCTCCAGCCATCTGAATTCCCAGAGCCCCACCCCTCCCTAAGTCCCTCCAGCCTTCAGATGGATCCAAAAGAACCCTTTCCTGGGAACCTACCGTGCACAAATGAGCCCTTGTTCTGGGTGCTGTGGGGAGGGGGAGGGGGGACCGGTGGTCAGAGACCAGTTGGATGTCGCCCCTGCCCCGGGGACATTCACAAGCCAGTGAAGGGATGAGCATGAAACCCCATGGGGACCCAGTCAGAAGATGCCAGGAGAGGGCACAAGCACCGGGTAGACTTTGGGAGGTCCAAGGCCAGGAAAGCGTGTCCTACTGTGCAGATCAAGGCGCTCTGCACCAAGTGACCTGTCATGGAGAGGAACGGAATGGGTGGCACCAGCACCCGAAACACACTGCTACATGGAGCTGGCCCATGGACAGCCGCGCACCTCAGAGTGAGCAGTGCCAGAAGCCAGGTAGATTGGGGGTGGAGGGCTGGGGGAGAGACATGAGGCAGGAAGCAGTTAGGCACCGAAGCAGGAGTTTCTAGACCTTCGGTCAACAAATATTCAAGGAGCACCTGCTTGCGCTAAGTGCTGGAAATGCAGTGATGCGTAAAACACAGAGCCCGCTTCGTGGAACTTAGCATCAAGAGAGAACACTTGACATGCAAACAGGCAATGCCAGTGTCGTGGGATGCGTGCTCCCCAGGAAATGGGCTAGGCATGTGGCACTGGGGGCACAGAGGGACCATCTAATTCAAACAGGAAAAGGGGAGGCTTCTGGAAGATGTGGACAAGAACCCAGGCTCTACAGGGAGCTCAGGAGAGCTGCCAGGTAAAGGGTAAGTGGCGGTGAAGGAGAGAGATGAGACTTAAGAGGTAAACAAGGGTCAGGTCATCCTGGCAGGTCTCCCCTGGCTCACTCACTCTCACTCACATCTTCCATTCCGCAAATGGTATGAGCAACCATTTCACAGGTCCTCTGCTGGTTGCAGAGACTGTGACAGTGAGCAAAGCAGACGTGAGTGGGCTGGACAAAGGTTGTAACTGGGAATGGAGAGAAACCGGTGGATTTGAGAGATCACAAATCAACTGTATTTGGACGATGGTGTTGACAGAGAGGAAATTATTTCAGATGATTCTCAGGTTTCTAGGTGGGTGCCTGGTTGGAAAAGGTGCCCCTTCCTGAGGAGGAAACACAGAAATGGCAGCATGTTGAGGGACCTGGGGGACATGCTGACAATGATGAGTCTGCATTGGTCTTGCTTGTTTGCAGGGCTGGGACAGGGGCTAGGTGGAAGCTGATGGCCATCCAGATGAGAGCAGATCCCCAGATGAAGATACAGGGAGCAGTGGCAAGAAGGTGGCAAGAGATTAGCTGCCCAAACCCCAGTTAAGAGGAGTAGGGTTTAGGACAGAGTTCCAGCCCGAGCTGGGGATCTAGAGTGCTGAAGGCAAAAAGCCAGCCTATTCCAGGTGCCTCAGGTACCAGGATTGTGACAACAAAACAATGCCATCCCCTTCTTGCTGGTGGACTGGTCAGGCCCAGCTGCAAGCACCCTCTGTCTGGATGAAGCTTGCACAGCTGAACACCACCAGCACCTACGTGGTATATTCTCCTGTATGCTAGGCTTCCCCCACCACCACCACTAGATCCCACACAGCACTTGGCACAGGGCTGGTCAGATAGTAAGGGCTCAATTAATACTCTCCTGGGAGCAGATAGACTTTCAGCCAAAAGCAGGAGACTCCAGTGATGAATGCAGCATTAGACCCTTACTGGGCCCTCACCGAGTTGCCTTTGAATTAAATTGGAGCTGCTGGTCTCCTTTGACCACATTAGGAGAAAGCCCCATTTATTAAATACCTTCTCCCCGCCCTCCATAAAGATGGCAGTCTTTAGTGACAACCTTTAGTCTCTAGAGTTTAGGTCAGAGACTTAAGCTTACACTCTTTGAAACCCCAGGCATTTGACCTACAACTGGATTCCCTAAAATACTGCCATGTTGATGAAGTCCAGGCTGACTGTTTAAAATAAATACTCACATTCAGGCTGAAATTGAAGTCCGGGAACAAATGAGAACAGATAACCAATCAGAGATGGAAAGAAAGCATTTTCTGTGCTAACGTGGACCCCCCTTGGGAGGGGCCTCATTTGAACAGGGAAGTTTCAGAAGCGTATACCAAAGAAAGGCTATTTAATCAGCGAATAGGGCAACGTGGAAGGCAAACCTAGAGTGACTGGGTCATGATTTTTCCTGCTGAAAAGCAGGTGGATGCTCATAACATGGGGGAGATCTCACACAACAGGACAGAAAGGCTATGGGTGGCCAGCTGCAGGCATGCCCTACTCAGAAGCACAGTCTCCTCCCCTGCACATCATGGTGCGTGTCCTGCACTGGCACCTCAGAGCCGCCACCCCTGCCATTCACTATGGCACAGGGCACAGCAGCAGGGCTCCTCCTTCAAACCTAGGGCCATCCTTATCCAGCAAGGCTCAGCTCGGCAGGTCTTCTAAGGCTGGCAACAAGGTAACTGAGAGGGAAGTGACTTGCCCCAGATCTCCAGTTTAATGGTGGCAAAGCTGAGATAAGAACCCTGGTCTCTGAGTCCAGCTCTGATGCTGCTCCCCATTTGTGCTGTGACGAGGAACTGCAAGCAAACTCAAGCTCATCCATCTATGTTTCTCTCCAAACAGAAAATTCTTTATTCCTTGTCATCATCTCTATCACTCTCCAAGGAATAGATCTATCTTGAGTCATGATTAGGATGTATTTTGTGTATACAGAAAGAATATTAGAGAAACGACAATAGACAGAGGCGTGGATTCCACAGCATAAATACATCGCACTTCTGGTTAACTGCAAGTGAAATTTTGGCCTTGTTCAATTTATTTTAAGATAAAAACTACTCTTGTAAGCCAGACGAGGTGGCTCACACCTGTAATCCCAACACTTTGGGAAGCCAAGGCAGGCGAATCATTTGAGGTCAAGAGTCCAAGACCAGCCTGACTGACATGGTGAAACCCGGTCTCTACTAAAAATACAAAAAAAATTAGCGGGGCTTGGTCGTGCATTAGCCAGTTACTCGGGAGGCTGAGGCAGGAGAATCGCTTGAACCTGGGAGGCGGAGGTTACAGTGAGCCAAGATCACACCATCGCACTCCAGCTTGGGCAACAGAGCAAGATTCTGTCTCAAAAAAAAAAAATATATATATATATATATATATATAATTTTTGTAATACATACCCTATTAAATGTATCACTGATTATTTTATTTTTAAAAATAAAAAAAGATTAAGTATCACATAATTGGATTCACAAATAGATTTGCATTAAAATATTCAACTTAATATTTTCCATTTCAAAAACAATAAAGTAAATGGAAAAAGTATCTTAAAAAGAATCACAAAAATATCTCTTTATCTCTTTTCAGATGCTGGGTCTGGGACGGCTCCACTGGAACCTGAGATGACCTGAGGGTGTCCCAGTGATATAACATATGAGGAAAGCAGAAACAACTAAGAAATAGACTCTGAATGTGGCAGATTCTAGAACTGAAGTGAGCAGCCAGGACTTGCCTGACATGCCCACTGGGAGTACGGTGCTAGCAGCCTGAGAAAAGAGCCCAGCCGCCACGCCACCGGGATGGGAGTGGGCCCGGCGGACTTCCTGCCTTTTGGTCAGACAGACTGCCTTCCTGAATTACTAGGTCCAGGAAGTGTGGTGACGGGGTGGGGGCGGGTGGAGAGGTTGCACGTGTCACTTACCACCCCCATACGGCCCTCTTCCTGACTGTCGCCTCCCTTCCTCGCTTACAGACCAGTTACTTAATCTGCCACATGACGAGATGGTATCTGGGATCTCTAACGGCTCTGAAATCCCACAATTCTATAACTGGTCTTAGACACAAGACCAGTAAGAGATAGGCGAACCCCGGCCCCGCCCCGCAGTTTGCTCCATGTGATACACAGTTCACACCGAGTGCTAGCAGTAGGGGAAGAAACAGTAGCTGCTCTGTGTTGAGCAGTGAGCCTGCACTGAGCAAGGTGATGTGTGTTTCTAGGCATCGTCACATTCTGTGCCCACGTGGGTGTTCCTAGCGCCAGTCAGAAGATAGAGCTTAAACAGGTGGAGTAAGTTGCCCAAAGGCCTGCCCCAGTTTCCCTGAATCTCATCATGCTGGACACTGGACTATTTCTGGAGGTTTAAGGTTGAGAAAATCTAAGTCTGTATCCCCTCACACTCCTCCTTACACTGGTGTCCCTGGGAGAAACCTCGACATTACTCCCAACCTCGCTTCTCCCCAGGAGCAGGATGATTTGTCTAACTCATGAGTTTGGGAGAAAACCCGCACCTGTGGGGCTCGATCCCTCTGCCTCTTGGAGCAGAAGGCGGCCTTCTGTGCTGGGCTCCGTCCTGGGGGAGGTCTGCAGCTGGCCATCTGCGCCAGGTCCTAGCAGATAATAAAGCCTATCTGTCCCAGGCGTGATGTATTAGCAAGCCTGCCTGGCCGTACCTCAAGCTGCATTTTCCTCCAATTTGCCAAGAAAGGGGACACTTTCTCTCAGTTGGTTCTGGACTCTGAAAGAAGAAAGGGTGTTGTTATTCATCGGGTTTCCTAGAGCCCCGCCATATGGACACCTGGTGCAGCCCTGAAGGGAGGGATGGCAGCAGGTTTAGGGATGGAGACATCTCAGAGCCAGAAGAGACCTTCTAGCAGCCCAGCAGAAATATAATGAAGCCACACAGGTGACTGTAAATTCCCTAGCAACAATATTAACAAATAGAAGCAGGGAAAATTAATTATAGTAATACATTTTACTTAGTTCAATAGAGCAGATGATCATTTCAATATGTGCTCAGAGTGCAGGTGTGGCTAATGGCTTCTGTCATGGACAGTACAGCCTTAGGGCCTCCTATGCCTGAGGGGGTCTGCTCCCTTTGACAATGTCCCAGTGCAAAGACTTCCAGGTGTGAAGAGGTCTCAACCTTCTGAATCACTCCATTTACGTGGTGGGCATTTCTGGTTGTTAGAAACACCTCATCCTCCATTGGTCTCCACCCCCACTCAACTTGCTTCCATCTCTCTGAGAGACAGTCAGAACGGAACACATTCCTCTAGAAAGGTCCTCAGTCTTTTCTGAAATGCCTATCTCCTGTCTTTCACAGGCTGCTGCCTCCCTGTGTCATTGCCCAACATTGGTATTCTTTGGTGGGACAAAGTTTTGGTGTTTTTCTCACTTGAGAATATTATATTTATAACACTTGTGGACATATGTTGTTTTTTGACTAGCCAGCATCCAGTCTTCCTAATTTAGAAGAACCCCAAAATAGGTGAAAAGTACAACCCCACCTCTGATCCCGCCTCTGACCCCGCCTCCTGTCACGGAGGCGGAAGAGGAGCAGATCTTCACTTTCCACACCTCAAGGTACTCAGCCAATCACCTGTTCATGCCTGAGATTGTGAATCCAATAGGAAAGTACAAGGACATGGAGATTGTCAGAGCTGCTGTATGATGGTGGCAGCAGAGTCGAGAGTCCAGCGGAGAGGCAGCAAGCATCCCAGGGATCCCATGACTGAGAACCAGCTTCTGTGGTTTAGAAGCGAGGCGCCAACTGGTATGAGAAGCACAGACAGATGGTGCCCTGGGAACACTGGCTGTCACGTGCTGGAGGAGGTTCCTCAGCAAGTCACCTTCCCTCCATGGGCCTCTATTGGAAAGAAGGCATCAAGATCATTCCAGCTATGATTCCTGAGCTTTTAATATATTCTTTCTGATGATTAAGAGATATATCTGTCGAGCATGGCAGCTTACGCCTGTAATCCTAGCCCTTTGTGAGGCCGAGGCGGGTGGATCATGAGGTCAGGAGTTCAAGACCAGCCTCACCAACATGGTGAAACCTCGTCTCTACTAAAAATACAAAAATTAGCCGGGTGTTGTGGTGTGTGCTTGTAATCCCAGCTACTCGGGAGGCTGAGGCAGGAGAAACACTTGAACCCGGGAGGCGGAGGTTGCAGTGAGCTGACATCACGCCACTGCCCTCCAGCCTGGGTAACAGAGTGGGACTCCGTCTCAAATAAAAAAAGAGATATATCTGAATGTGACATGGAAAGAGGTTCAGAATATCAGACATTTTACTACAGATCTTGAAAACAGCTCTCCAAAACTAACTCCAGATCCACCTTGGGATTCTCAACTCCACATGGTTTTCTAAAATTGAGACCAAGACTAAGATGAAGAGCTATGCCTCGCCCTGATGCTGCCAGGACTACTGTTCCCATGACTACCTTGAGGCGCAGGCTGAGGCCCTGGGTGTCTGTGGTGGCAGAGTACAGCAGAGGAGTTGGAGTCAAAGCAGTTTGGATCCTCATCCCAGCTGGGCCTCCTGATGTTGGAGGGCCCTGGACAAAGGGTTTTCATTTGCTGGGTCTCAGTTCTCCACATGGACAACAATGCACTGTATGAGTTTTAAGGTTCTTTTCAGTTCTGACTCTCTGTGACTCTGAATCCAGTAGGAGCTATTATTTCCTTGATTCCTCCTTACTGTTTTGTTCCCTTCTTCTCTGGCTTCTGTATTAAAACTTTATGTGTTTATGAATGGATAATCAAAATGTGGTATATCCATATCATGGAATATTATACAGCCATGAAAAGGAATGAAGTACTGATGCATGCTACAACATGGATGAACCTTAAAAACATTAGGATAACTGAAAGAAGCCAATCTCCAAAGACCATATGTGGTATGATTTCATTGATATGAAATGCTCAGAATAGGCAGATTTGTAGTGACAGAAAGTACATTAGTGGCTGCCTAGGGCTAGGAAGAGATGGGGAGTGACTCTCAATGAGTACAGGATTTCTTTTGGAAGTGATGAAAATGTTCAAAAATTGATTGCAGTGATGGCTGTACAACTCTGTGAATATATGAAAAACCCTTGAATTATACAGTTGAAATTGGTGAATTGTATGGTATATGAATTGTATCTGAATAAAGCTATTAAAAAAACGGGGAAGAAGTTTAAGAGAAATCCAATATATTTTAAAGCTCTGCTCATGGCATTGGAGGTTAGCCTTGAAAATTAAATCCACTCACAGTCCAACAATACTATGTTGTTTGGGTTTTTAAATTTTTCCCTATTATTAAATTGATTCATTTGAATGTAACTACTTTAAAATCACCCCTTCTCCGAAGGTCTAATTAGCAGTCTAATGGGATCAGAAAAAGGAAAAATGGGATCTGACAAGTTTCTATGCTTGATTCCAGAGAGTTCATTGAGGTAGTTTCTCTTTTCTCTAGACTCTTTTGTTAGATTCTAATGGAAATCCTGTCTGAAGAATTATTATAGAACAGTGCAGCTCATACTTTAATGTGCACACAAATAACGTGGAGATCTTGTTAAAATACAGATTCTAACTTAGGAGGTCTGGGGTGGGGCCTTGGAGTCTTGAACCTCTGACAAGCTCCCCATCGATGCTGATGCTGCTGGCCCACGGACCACACTGCAAGCTGCCAGGCTCCAGAACACTGTCTAATGACCACTGAGCACTTGCAATGTGGCTCGTCTGAATAGGGATGTAATGTAGGTGAATGAATGAGAGAATATAAGTGATGTCAGTGTAAAATATATCATAGTTTTCAAAGACTTAGTAGAAAAAAAGAACATGAAATAATTTTTATATTAGTTGGACATTGGCATAATAATATTCTGCCCTGGGCATGGTGGCTCACGCCTGTAATCCCAGAACTTTGGGTGACTGAAGCAGGCAGATCACTTGAGACCAGGAGTTAGAGACCAGCCTGGCCAACATGGCAAAACCCTGTCTCTACTAAAAACACAAAAATTAGCTGGGCATGGTGGTGCACGCCTGTAATGTCAGCTACTCGGGTGGCTGAGGCACGAGAATCACTTGAACCCAGGAGGTGGAGATTGCAGTGAGCTGAGATCGTGCCACTGCACTCAAGCCTGGGCAAGAGAGCAAGACTCTGCCTCAATAATAATAATAAAAATATTCGGGGCACATTAGATTACATAAAATGTATTATTTTTAAAATTACAAATTTTATTTGTGAAAGAGACTGGTAGCACCCCTCTGTCAATTATTCAACTCCCCTTTTTCCTTAATAACAGATTTCCAGCTGGGCAAATGGTAGCCACATGGAATAAAGACTATATTCCCCAGCTTCCCTTCCAGCTAGGTGAGACCATGTGATATAGTTTGGACATTTACCCCAGCCCAAATCTCCTGTTGAATTGTAATCCCCATTGCTGGAAATGAGGCCTGGAGGAAGGTGTTTGGACCACGGGGGCAGATCCCTCATGGCTTTTGGTGCTGTCTCCATGATAGCGAGTTCTCACGAGATCTGGTCATTTAAAATCCTGTGCTCCCCCTCACCCCGCCCACTCTCTCTCTCTCTTGCTCCTGTTTTCTCCATGTGAAGTGCCTGCTCCAGCTCTGCCTTCTGCCGTGACTGTAAGGTTCCTGAGGCCCCTCCAAAAGCAGGTGCTACTATTCTTGTATAGCCTGCAGAACCATGAGCCAACTCGACCTCTTTCCTTATTATAAACCCAGTCTTGTGTATTTCTTTACAGCAATGCAAGAACAGCCTAATACACTGTGTGACTAATCACTGCATGAAACGGAGGGAGAGACTTGTGCAGCTTCCAAGAACCTTCCTTAAGAGATTATGTCAGTTCACCCCTTGCCTTCTTCTTCTTCATTCCTTCCTCCATCCTGCTGACTAGAATGAAGAGATGTTGTCATCTTGGACCATGAGGTCAAGGCCATGAGTGGACCAACAGGATGTAAATGTCATGAGGGCAGGGATTTTGTCTGTTCCCCACTCCCCAGCTGCCGTGATCCCAATGCCTAGTTGGTGCTAAATAAATATTTGCTAAGTGAATGAATGAACGAACAAGCCTGGGAGTCCGACACTGGGGAGGCAATGTCAGCCCCAGACCACCCACCTGGACTTTTACATGAGTGAGAACCAAACTCCTACCTTGTTTAAACCAGCCCTAATCCTATCAATACAATTTTTAAAAGTCCTATCATTGTTTTAGGCCATATAAAGTATACCTAAAATGTTAGCTAAACCTCGGTAAATTGAATCACATTTCCAATGCATTGTGATATTCATTTTTTAATGTTGTGGATTATTTTACAGAGCCAAAATCCATCCACTTGTATGTTTAATAAGTTTAGGTTTTAGTAATTTGGGTTTCTAAAACCAAAATACACTTCCAAGAGTACTTTCTTACTAACAATGCAAAGCACTGTAAAAATTTAATCCAGCAATGATTTTCTTAACAGCCCTAGAATGTAATATAAGTGTTATTAGAATGTAATATAAGAGTTAGTATCAAAGGCAGCATCTTATAAGATAGAGATGAGCTAATTTCCTTTCCCAACTCAGGGAAAATTTTCCATTTTCATTCTGTGCCTATTACACTTCACTGCTCTTAAATTGAACAAGAAGTTTACATCGGAGAGGTTAGGAGTGGCAGATTTTAAGCAAAAACAAGTGTTTTTTGCTTTTTAAGAAAAGCATTTCATTTCATTCTCTCAAGTTTTCAGCCCTGCTGACCTCTGAGAAGAATTACACCTTTATACATTGCTTTCTTAAAGGAAAAAAATAAACTTTGGAAAAAAAAAGGGCTTGATTAATTAACTTTGGTATGCAAACAGGTGGGGGTAAAAGTTCAGTCAACACTGTGCAGAGCACCATGTCCGCATCTCCTATTCTCAGGAGAACAAGAGGAGCCGGCAGGATTTCAGTGAACCTGGAGAGGGCGGGTTGAACTACTGGCAGGGCTGGGGGCGAGGGTGGAGAGAGGCAAACAGAGAGACCAGGATGGACCAACCCTAGGTGTTTGCACTTGCGACCTTTCTCAAGGGCAACGAGAGTTACTATCACCTGTCACAGGAGGACAAAGGGGACACCAATGTGATTTGTCACCCTTCCTGTAGCCTGGAGGCCTTGTTCTTCATTCCAAACTCACTGGACTGAGGGCTTTGAGGTCACAGAGGCCAAAAATCAGCTGTGGGTCATGTTTGTCTCATGAGCGGTCACACACTGACACGCCAGTGAATGCCAGCTTCCACTGGAGGCTCCTGGGGCTGCAAGGCTCTGTTCTGTGACACAAGAGGAACCCCGGAAGGCCACTTGACTCCAGTACAGCATCCTTACTTGCCACACCATTACCCTTCCAGGCTGGAAGCCTCATGTTTGCCATGAGCCCATTGCCTGGGTATTTCTGATCAAGGAAGCTTTTTATCGGAAGGCATCTGATATCTAAGTTTCCTTTTAGTTGAAAACAAAAACACTTTTCTCAAAATATACCATTGGTACAGATTTTCAGAGCTGAATTCCAAACAGAACTGAGTAACATGCCTTTAAACAACATGTTTAAAAACTCTGGAGTCACAAGATACATTTAATGACTGATTTGTGATATCTTGCAGAAGACGGAAATTCTGGAAGGGAGACGAGACATAAATAGTATTAAAGTGCAAGAGATAAGAATGTATATAGTGAGATCCATCTGCGAGGCCAAAAATCATGTGCCAAGCAAAGAATGCCAAAGGATGGAGCTGGAAAAACCAGTGGAGAAAGCTCTGGACATGAAACTGGACATTGGCCTACTGTGAATGGGGAGCCATTGATTATTATAGAGGCTGAGCAGGACAGAACCAGATTTTTTTCTTGAAACATAAATCAAATGACAAAGTGGATAAATGGATGGTGTAGAGAGCTACGAGAAGCAGCTACTGCAAGGGCACAGATGCAAAACTCGGAGCAGGCAGGACCATGGAGCTGCTCGGAAATGGTGGCTACTTTGATGGTTGCTGGTCCTGAGGTGGAGGGAGCAATTCTGATGCAGAGGACGTTCAGGTTTCTGGCTTGAGACCTTGGGAGATGGAGAAGAAAGAGCAGTTTGAGAGGCGGAGGGTGGAGATGAAGAGGTCACTTTGGACAGTGTGTTTAGGTGCCTACAAGACTGGCAATGGAGGAGACACTTTGGCAAGACTGCCTGGGTTTATAGGAGCCTCCTTTTTCCAGATTAAGGGCTATCTTTCCACTTATTCCCACAGTATCTTCACGTGTCACAGGGCAAGAAGATGCTGAGGCCCAACCTGGAACTTGTACCTCAGCGCAAGTGGCTTTCAGTAGTAACAATGCATTCTTCCAGGTAGCAATTCCCACCATCTCATCACACCTACTGTGCACCCAGCCCTGGGCCCCAAGCTTTCCACTCTCTGTTTATCCTATGACAACCCTTTGAGTGAGGTATCACCGCATATCTCAAATGGGCAAACTGAGAGCTAAGACTGAAAGAGCCAGTTACACGCCCAAGTTTTCACAGCTAGAAAGTGGCAGAACTGGTGCTCAAACCAGGCCTATGCATTCCCTTCTATGAGACTGCACTCACCGCATTATATCACCGCAGGCAAAGGTCAGAACGGAAGCCTAACCAGTTCTATAATGGTATCATTTGCAAAACTCATTCATTCGTACATTGAATTAACACTGAACTCCTATTAATATATAGGAGCTAGAAGGGTATATGTACTAATATATCTACAAAATATAAATGTGGTCAACCTGACATGGGTGCTGGGGTAGAGATAATGCTCGCGATTGCATAAGCAAAAATAACAGTTTTGGCCTTTGAGGAGTTCTAAAGCAGTGGTCAGCAAACTATGGCCTGGGGGCCAGTTCTGGCTCATTACCTGTTTTTGTGAATAAAGTTTTATTGGAATCACAGCCATGTTCATTCATTTACATATTGTCTATGGCCACTTCTGTACCACAATGTCAAAGTTGAGTGGATGCCACAGAGATCATAATGTCCCATAAAGCTTAAAATATTTATCTATCCCTTTATTTTAAAAACTGCCGATTCCAGGGCTAGCGTCAGAACCACAGAGGCTATGGAGTACAATAAAATGTAGATTATTAAAAAGGCACAAATAAAGAGCTGTGACCAAGTCGAGGAGAGCGACTAAAGCCACAGGCAGGATGTACTCAGGAGGAGGTTTTCAAACTGAGCTTTGACAAATGAATGGGGTGTTAGCTGCAGACTCCAGTCCGGAGCGCATCCCCCAGGCGGGCCTGCACAGGAGCCAGAATAAGGTGGAGCATGCTCAGATGCGTGGGAAGCAGTCATTCAGGTCTCTTTCCAGAGGAGCAGAAGTCATTGTGGTGGGCAGGACTCTGCCACCGCTCAGCTAGGTGACCTTGAGCCAACCCGCTTACCTCCTTGTCCCCTGACACCAGCCATCTCTCACTGGCCTAGCAGGCTGTGAGAAGCAAATGTGAGGGAAAAAAATACCTGAATGACTTGTGAAAAGTTTAAGCTGTCTGCAAACCTGGGGGGTGTTCACGGCAGTTGTATGGGCTGTATGTGCACATAGACAGCCTCAAAGATAATCATGCATAGAACCTACAAGCAAAGGCCGAGTGTGGTGGCTCACACCTGGAATCCCAGCACTTTAGGATGCTGAGGTGGATGGATCAACAGGTCAGGAGATCAAGACCATCCTGGCAAACATGGTGAAACCTTGTCTCTACTAAAAATACAAAAATTAGCTGGGCGTGCTGGTGCCTGCCTGTAATCCCACCTACTCAGGAGGCGGAGGCAGGAGAATCGCTTGAACGAGGGAGTCAGAAGTTGCAGTGAGCCGAGATTGCACCACTGCACTCCAGCCTGGGAGACAGAATAAAACTCTGTCTCAAAAAAAAAAAAAAAAAGAACTTAAAAGAAAAAATGTCAGCCCTGGATGGAAAGCTGCCTTTGTCCCTGGCTGAGCACATACTATTTTAAATAAATTCATTCAGTGCAGCTTGGTAATTTTCGAAAGCGTCATCTTTCAAGCTGGGCATGTGTGGATGTCCCGCCCCACAGGACTGCAGTGTGTGCTCCCCGGCCCGGGGTCTGTGCTGGAGGACTGCAGTGTGTGCTCCCCGGCCCGGGGTCAGTGCTGGAGGACTGCAGTGCCTGCTCCCCGGCCCGGGGTCTGTGCTGGAGGACTGCAGTGTGTGCTCCCCGGCCCGGGGTCAGTGCTGGAGGACTGCACTGTGTGCTCCCCGGCCCGGGGTCTGTGCTGGAGGACTGCAGTGTGTGCTCCCCAGGGTCTGTGCTGGAGGACTGCAGTGTGTGCTCCCCGGCCCGGGGTCAGTGCTGGAGGACTGCAGTGTGTGCTCCCCGGCCCGGGGTCTGTGCTGGAGGACTGCAGTGCCTGCTCCCCGGCCCGGGGTCTGTGCTGGAGGACTGCAGTGTGTGCTCCCCGGCCCGGGGTCTGTGCTGGAGGACTGCAGTGTGTGCTCCCCGGCCCGGGGTCTGTGCTGGAGGACTGCAGTGTGTGCTCCCCAGGGTCTGTGCTGGAGGACTGCAGTGTGTGCTCCCCGGCCCGGGGTCAGTGCTGGAGGACTGCAGTGTGTGCTCCCCGGCCCAGGGTCTGTGCTGGAGGACTGCAGTGCCTGCTCCCCGGCCCGGGGTCTGTGCTGGAGGACTGCAGTGTGTGCTCCCCGGCCCGGGGTCTGTGCTGGAGGACTGCAGTGTGTGCTCCCCGGCCCGGGGTCTGTGCTGGAGGACTGCAGTGTGTGCTCCCCGGCCCGGGGTCTGTGCTGGAGGACTGCAGTGTGTGCTCCCCGGCCCGGGGTCTGTGCTGGAGGACTGCAGTGTGTGCTCCCCGGCCCGGGGTCAGTGCTGGAGGACTGCAGTGTGTGCTCCCCGGCCCGGGGTCTGTGCTGGAGGACTGCAGTGTGTGCTCCCCGGCCCGGGGTCAGTGCTGGAGGACTGCAGTGTGTGCTCCCCGGCCCGGGGTCTGTGCTGGAGGACTGCAGTGCCTGCTCCCCGGCCCGGGGTCTGTGCTGGAGGACTGCAGTGTGTGCTCCCCGGCCCGGGGTCTGTGCTGGAGGACTGCAGTGTGTGCTCCCCGGCCCGGGGTCTGTGCTGGAGGACTGCAGTGTGTGCTCCCCAGGGTCTGTGCTGGAGGACTGCAGTGTGTGCTCCCCGGCCCGGGGTCAGTGCTGGAGGACTGCAGTGTGTGCTCCCCGGCCCAGGGTCTGTGCTGGAGGACTGCAGTGCCTGCTCCCCGGCCCGGGGTCTGTGCTGGAGGACTGCAGTGTGTGCTCCCCGGCCCGGGGTCTGTGCTGGAGGACTGCAGTGTGTGCTCCCCGGCCCGGGGTCAGTGCTGGAGGACTGCAGTGTGTGCTCCCCGGCCCGGGGTCTGTGTTGGAGGACTGCAGTGTGTGCTCCCCGGCCCGGGGTCTGTGCTGGAGGACTGCAGTGCCTGCTCCCCGGCCCGGGGTCTGTGCTGGAGGACTGCAGTGTGTGCTCCCCGGCCCGGGGTCTGTGCTGGAGGACTGCAGTGTGTGCTCCCAGGGTCTGTGCTGTGGACTAAGGACTGGACCAAGGAACACACTTTGTCCGGCGCGATCACAAAGGGGTCTTTGCGCATTCTCAGCCAGCTGGACTCGCGCTGGTAAACGCTGTGTTCCCTGCTCCCTCGCCCTTCCTCCAGGAAGCACCTCCTTCTGCCCCAGTCTGGATGATGCTTTTCCGCTCACACCCTTGAACCCACATTCCCAGCCCAAGGGGGAGTCCGCGGCCCCGGCAGTGCAGCCTGCAGCACCTGGCTCGCCTTCCTCTGCCCTGGGCCAAACCCTCAGACGCAAGAGAAATCAGAGCTTGCTCAGCTGGCCAGCACTCGGGTTCCTGTCCAAGTGTTTGTGGCTGGGCTTCCTGCTGACGGAAGGGCGGCCTGCAGCTCTCCTCTGACATCCCGAGAGGTGGCTCCCAGGGCCTGGCCGCCAAGCACGTCCAGCTGGCACCCGGCAGAGCTGCCGCGGTGGCTGCACTCTGCGCAGCTGTCCGTCGACATTCACAGGGACGCTGAGGTCAGGCTGCGAGAACTGTAAAGGGGATTCCTTTGGGAAGAGAGGAAGCTGTGAATCAGAGCAGAAACGCTGGAGCTCAGGCTTGTCCTGGGCAGATGGCCAGAGCCTGCCTTACATACACCCCACCTTCCAGACCGACGGACCCCCTTGCTCCACTGAAGCCCGCCTCCCTCACCACCTGAGAACCTTTGCCGGTGTCCCCTCATGAGTCTCTACCACACAGCTTCCCTCAGCCCCAGGTGCACCAGAAACAGAGCCCAGGCACCCAGATTAGAGCCTGTCCTGGGCTATCAGGACCTCATGAAATTTAACTTCATGGAGAACCAGCTTCCCTTTCACAAGTGCAACTTGGAGAGTGAGAATACTTGCTGGGTATAATGTGTTTATTTTCCCAAGTTTCAAGGGCTGTGACATAGGAAACGGAGTCAGACTTATACTATATAGCTCCAGGGGTCTGAATAAGCATAACAGAGACAGAGTTTAAATAAGGGAAAAATAACCCACAAAATAGGCTGTCTCAGAAGGTAGTGAGCATCCTGTTATCAGGGGTATTCAACAGAGATCGCTTGCAGAAACTTTCAAGTGCTAGACTGTGAACTCTGTGAGGGGAGCACCCCACATCTGTCTCCATTCCCTGCTGCAGACACAGCACCCAGCGCAGTGCCTGACAGTTGGTGCGCCGAAGTATGTGTGGAAGGGGGGAAGAAAAAGAGGGAAGGGGACAGAAGATAAAGATGGAGGGAGGAAAAGAGTCTGAGTACTTTGGAGAGCAAACTCTTCCTTTAAGGGAGAGGTTGGACAAGCTGGCTCTTGAGTCCAGCTGTCTCTGATTCCATGGTTATGAGGTCAGGTTTATAGGTGCCCCCTCCAAAGGGTGTTGTGATATTAGCTGCAAAACAGAGCTTAGCAGCTCTGCTAGGAGAGTGCTTGTTTCCAGGCAGAAGCCTTCTATCAGAGCACTCATCCGCAACCTCCCTGTCTCCCATCTTGTCATTCACTTCTACAGAACGCTGAAAAACGCAGAGTCCCCTTTGAAAGATGCAGAGCCCGAGGCTCCAAGAGGAGTGAATAGTCTGAGCTGGGACATCCTCAGGCTCTGGGTTCCAAGTCCAGCACCCCCTCGTCCCATGCCTGTCAGTCTGTCTCACTGCTGGCCTCAGGTCCTTCATCCTTGAAGACTGATGTTATGTTATAACAGAATACCTGGTGTTTGTTTAAGCACCAGAAGTTCCCCTATCTTTTGAGAAATGCACAGAAAACAGATAATCCTCCAAAAATTATCCTCTTTCCCTGTCTCACTCTGGACAGAGAAAATGTTTGGACGTTACCACAAATTGCAATCACCCATAGAGGATTTGGGAATTATCTCCAGAGGCAAGTTTACTTTTCAGGGGCTAGTCCTCTGGATCGGCCTGTTGGAGGGATGCGACATTTTTTTCCCCCTGGGACTTTTTTCTTTTTCTTTTTTTTTTTTTTTTTGAGACTGGAGTGTCACTCTGTTGCCCAGACTGGAGTGAAGTGGTGAAATTTTGGCTCACTGCAACCTCCACCGTCGGGTTCAAGCAATTCTCCTGCCTCAGGTCTTTTGTGAAGGTCTGACTAGCTGACGATTAGGTAGCTCCTGTGCTTGTTTGGCCTCAGATCCACGCCCTGCCCTCCCTCTGCTCTCTTTCGTCACAGGGGACCCACCCCTGCAAGCTACATTTGCCAAGGTCCCCATCTCCCACTGCCAGGAGACTGTGAGGAGGAAGAGGGAGGAAGCTGTCTCCCTTTATCTGACTGCTCCTCCTCTGGGGTCCCAGCTCCTGCCAGGGAATCTCGCCCACGGTTTTAGCTCTCACTGGGTTCTGAAAACACCACCTCCTCTCTGTGTCCGCAGCCCAGGAATGGTGGCGTCTCCCTGTCCTGTGCTCTGTAGGTCACCTTTCCCCATGTTTGCACTTTCATCTTTCAGTACCTTTCCAAGCAGTTCCCCTCTATTAAGGTCTCCAGAACGAATTATGTTTTCTACCTGGACTCTGCCTGTCTCCGTGTCACAGTGAACTTGTTGAGGCCCAGCCCAGAGAGGGTTAAAATGACAGAAGTATGGGACAGTTCAATCTCAACACCGCACTGACGGTCAGAGAGGCAGGGCCAGGAAGGAGGTTCCAGGAAGGAAGATCAGGTCTGTGTTGGCCTGTGCGTGCGGAGGCCGCCCAAGTGCAGCCTTGGCTCTGTGTGGGGACCAGGGGGCCTGGAGCCGGCCCCAGCTGTCCTCCCACAGGCCCCTTTCTTCTCACGCTCAGCTGCACGAGGCCCCACCAGGCCTGGCCTCCTCCGACGCTATGACGCAGTGTTGGTGCCTCTCACGTCCATGGGTCAGACCATGTGACTCAGCCTCTCAGGGCTCTGCGCGGGCCAAGCTTCCAGGTCCGTGTCACCTCCATCAAGGCAGGAGAGGAGGGGCTTCCTCAGCGACCTCAGCAAAGGAAGCAGGTGTCTTTGCTCTCCACTCCCAAACCCAGGCCATCTGGGATGCAGGAGAGAG
Organism: Pan paniscus; assembly: GCF_029289425.2. NCBI lineage: Eukaryota > Metazoa > Chordata > Mammalia > Primates > Hominidae > Pan > Pan paniscus. The sequence goes on from NC_085926.1 coordinate 192,189,725, forward strand.
AGCCACAGACTCTGCCTTCTCCTCTCCCACCCACTCCTAAGGCCTCTCACTCCCTCAGGCTGATGGGTTCTGACTGAGACTTTTTTCTCTCTCCCTTTTTTTTTTTTTTTTTTTTTTAGTTGGGAGTCTTGCTCTGTTGCCCAGGCTGGAGTGCAGTGGCGTGATCTCGGCTCCCTGCAACCTCCAACCCCCAGGTTCAAGGGATCTCTTGCCTCAGCCTCCCGAGTAGCTGGGATTACAAGCATGCGCCACCGTGACCAGCTGATTTTTGTATTTTTAGTAGAGATGGGGTTTCGCCATGTTGGCCAGGCTGATCTCGAACTCCTGACCTCAGGTGATCCACCCACCTCGGCCTTCCACCGCACCCAGCCCTGACTGGGACTGTTAACAGCTTTACCCAAACAGGGACCGAAGGAGAGGCTGACAGTGTTATTCAGGAGCACAGATGCACCAGGTAGGAGGGAGGAAAGCTGCACCTTGGCTTCTGCTACGTGCCAGCCACTGAGCTAAGTTCTGGCACGCATTTCATGTCCTTTCATCAGTCTATAATGGGAGAGAGTCAGTCCCCTAAAAATGCAGCAGGCCCCATTCAGTACATCTTCACTGGCTACCATGCATTCTGCAGGGTTGAGTAAACTATGGGTCCTGCCTTCCAGGAAAGTTAAGGACATAAAGTTTGGAATCACCCAAACCTGCCTGGGTGTCAATCCAGACTCCTACAATTAGTGTTTACGTGACCTTGGGCAAGTGATTCTTCTCCCCCGAGCCTCCGTTTTCTCATCTATGAAATGGGCATCATCATAATCTCATCTCATTGAGTTCTTGAAAGATTCTCTGTTTTCTCATCTATGAAATGGGCATAATGTTCTCATCTCATTGAGTTCTTGAAAGATTTGTGTAACAAGCTTAGCATGGTGCCCGGCACAAAGTGAACACTCTTCAACAAGTCTGGGCTGTTTCTTGTTGAATTAATGAGTCTAGGATACACGTTCAGTCCTATGGTAGCACCTGGGAGTAGGAAAGCATTTGGGAAGGCCGCCCCCCTACTTCCGTCAACCCTGAGAAGCCTTCTGATCCTCACATAGGATAAAACGCAGCCCTTCCTTTCTCATATTGGAAATCTCCAGTGACCTGACCTTAGAGGTATCCCGCACGCCCTCAGTCCCCCGGCGGGCCCTGCCACCACCCCTCAGCATTGCCGGATGTGCGGCTGAGGTCCAAGGTTTGGAGAGTTTCCGGGACTGGCCGGGTCACCCTGCGGCTCGGCCGTGTCTGGCAGCCCCACCCTTCCTGGCAGCCAGGCCCTCTGAAATTCCGCCAGCACCGGGGGACGAAGAAGGTCTTGCTGGGATGGGGGAGGGCGGGAAGAGGGGGAGCACGAGCCGACTTTGCCCTCCCATCCAGCCACGCGGAGAATCCATCCCTGGCAGTGCCGACTGCTCCTCCTAGTGGGCAAGGAAGCTCTTCCCGGCACCAGGACAGAGCGCCTCCACCAGGCCTGCTAGAGGATCTCAGCTCCATCTCACCATGAAGCCCCCCACAGCCGAAAAAGCCCTCCCACATCCAGATCCCCCAGACACTTGGTGGCTTTTCAGGAGACACGGTTCTAACACCCATTTCACAGATAAGAGCACTGAGTCCGTCTCTGGCCGTGAGGCTGTGGCAGGGCTGGGACTGGAAGCAGGGCCTTTCATTTGACTTCTTGTAGGTTTCTTCCGGGGCACCACTTTTTGTTTTTGTTTTTGTTTTGTTGAGATGGAGCTTCACTCTTGTGGCCCAGGCTGGAGTGCAATGGTGCCATCTCGGCTCACTGCAAGCTCCACCTCCGGGGTTCAAGCGATTCTCCTGCCTCAGACTCCCGAGTAGCTGGGATTACAGGCGCCCGCCACCACGGCCGGCTCTTTTTTTTTTTTTGGTATTTTTAGTGAGGCGGGGTTTCACTATGTTGGCCAGGGTGGTGTCGAGCTCCTGACATCAGATGATCCACCCACCTCGGCCTCCCAAAGTGCTGGGATTACAGGTGTGAGCCACCGTGCCGTGCCCAGGGCACCACTTTGAAAACTGGCATAGAGGAAGAAATGGCCACCTTCTCACCCATTGCCCACCCCTTTCCGCCTCCACCCCTCACACAAGCCTGACACCACCTTGACAAGAGGACTGCTTCATTTCTTTGCCCTGGGTCGCTAGAGCCTAGTGCCCCAGGGTGCCTGATTAAAAGCGTGTTGACTGGCTCGCTCCTTTCCTGCTGGATCATCCTGCTTCTTCAAGCTCCACCCATCTCAGGATCAGCCTTCCCTTCCAACCGCAGGCCTGACCCCGCTGCTCTACAGGAGGAAAAGGCGCTCTGCGCTTTGTGGCCGGATCCGGGGTTCAGCAAGTCTCATCCTGGAGCTACCTCCATCAGAGTCGAGCTGTGCAGAGGCCCGGGGCAGCTCAGATGCTTGGGTGGGGGTGGCAAGGCAGGGCTCCTGCCCTGTCAACAGAACCCGCAGAAGTCTTCAGGCTGCCCCCTTGAGAGCAGACTCTGTCACCCCTGCCCTGGCAAAGACCAATTGGAGAGAAGCCATTTTGGAGCCAGTCACTCATTAAGGAGGGGGAGGTGACCCTTGCCCTGTCTTCTTCCCTGAAAACAAAGTCCTTCCTTTGAGCTCTCCAGAGGCTGGCCTCCTGCACTGAATGCAGCCACAAGCAGCCCCCAGGGAGCCCCAGGTCCTGGGGACAGGCCCCAGAGGCCTGGCTTGGAGACCCTGGCCTGGAGGCTCTCCCAGGCCTTGGAGCCTGCTCTCTTCCCTGGGATAGAGGGGAGGGCCTGCCACCCGCCACCCGCCGCCTGGATCCTGTCATGGGACAGAGCTGGGTCTGAGCTCCAGGACAGAACAGGCAGACAGTGATCTGTGTTTTCTGGGAAGACAGCCAGTCCTCGTGCCCTCAGGCTTCCGGGCACTGAGGAGTATGGCCGAGCAGTCACCCGCCGCCCTGGCTGAGCCCCCTCCAGGCCCAGGCTGGGTGGGCACACCCCGTCCCTGGTATCCAGGCCAGAGAGCTGCAGCAGGAGGGGCCATCACGCTGCTCTCTCTCCCTCGCCTGTGGCTTCATAAACTAAACAGTACAGCATCAAGGGGAGCGGGCATGCAGGCTGAGCTCTGAGCCGTGCCAGCCTGTGCCCCAGGACACACAGAGGCATCATTTGGTGGATGCACCCTGAGCATGTCTCATCCTTTCCCCCTCAACGAGGCTAAGCTGCTCAAGGGCATGGGAAAAGCACTCATTTGGCCTCAAAACAGCACTGGGTTCCAGTTCCTGGGCAGTGCTGCCATCCACCTGTGGGACCATGGCGAGTCATTTCATCCCCTGAGCCTGTTTCTTCAGCTGCGCCATGGGGCAGTGACCTCCACTGTGCCCCTTCCTAGTTGCTCAGTCTTACGGTGTCAGGCAGCTGTGAGGGTACCCAAGCCATGATACTCCCACGAGAACTTCTCCCTATTTTTTTTTTTTTTTTTTTTTGAGACGGAGTCTCACTTTGTCTCCCAGGCTGGAGTGCAATGGTGTGATCTTGGCTCACTGCAACCTCCCCCTCCCAAGTTCAAATGATTCTCCTGCCTCAGCCTCCCGAGTAGCTAGGATTACAGGCACCCGCCACCATACCCGGCTAATTTTTTTGTATTTTTGTAGAGACAGGGTTTCAACATGTTGGCCAGGCTGGTCTCAAACTCCTAACCTCAGGTATCTGCCCGCCTCGGCCTCCTAAATTGCTGGGATTACAGGCATGAGCCACCACGCCCAGCCTCTCCCTACTAGGGTTTCATAAAATCTTATTGACCTGGTTTCATAATTCAATTTCACATATGAGGAGAAATGAAGGCCAGGGAGGGTGTAAGTCACTGGCCCGCAGATTGGAGCTGTCCTCAGGCATCCCTGGAGGCCCAACGAGCAGCCCGGCCAGGCCCGTTGTGGTTGACAGAGTTGGTGTCTGCCCACCCGAGGGCAGGACAAGTGGATGACCCCGAGCAGAGCCCCAGGAGGGAGCTGTAGGGGGCCTGGAGCTCACCTCTCATTCTCTTACTTAATGGAGAGAACTGCCTACCTCTCAGAGGAAGCGAGGCACTCTCCTGTCCCGCTCTCCCTCTGGGCTACTCAGAGCAAACCGAGGGAACCATGTTTCTAGGAAAGTAAATGGAGCTTGGATAGAATGGGGAAGGGGGTCAAAACCAGGTGCAGGAGAACCGTGTCAGGTGGTTCAACCCTGATGGTGAGAACTATCTTCCAATAGCCAAGGGCAGTCCTATAAGAAGGGATTGGACTCTATCTGACCCCAAAGGGTCTGATGAGGGCCCTAGAGCAAACGTCTATGGAGGGCAGATTTTGACTGCTATAGGAACTTTCCAACAGAGGACGGACTGAGTCCTTGGCCGGCACACCTCCGGTCACTAGAAGTGTCTGTGCTAGATTGGACACACGTGGTTGTGGGGAGGTGATTCTGGAAAGGAGATCACGAGTTAAGGATATCAGAGGATCCTCCCACTTCCTGGAGATTCCAGGCTTCTCTGTTCACCGAGGGCTGTGAGGTTATCCCTGGTATTAATTAGCAAGCGCTGCCTAAGAGGGTTATTTAGAACATAAGTGCTTGGCCAGAGCGTCTGCTGGTGCCGCCCCAAGCGCTACACATCTTGTACACATTATCCACATGTAGGAGCGGCCTGGGCGTCCATCAGGACAGGCAGTTTAATGGGTTATACATGGTTCTGTTCCCACATAACTTTCTGCGTATGCAAAAAAAAAAAAAAAAGCATCTCTTTACCCTCGCTAAGAGCCCACGGAGGCGCCTCACACTTACTGCCACGAAGTTAGCATGTGGCCTCTGCAGTGCCAGGAAAAACAAGTCCGAGCAAGAAAACAACCCACCCTGCAATGCGGCGGGCCGACTGCTCAGGGCTGGGTGGTCCCCCAGCTGCCACACACGAGTTTGATGCGTGGCGTTCACCGGCCAAAATCCACACCCTAGCCACCCGAGGCAGGAGGGGAGGAAAGTGCCAGGCAGTGGCCCGTACCTAGGGAGGCTGCCGTCGACTCTTGAGGCTGGAACTGCAAGGCTGCGTGCAGCTCCCTGCCTATCCAGCCACCCCGTCGGCCTGGAGCTAGGCCAGCAGGCGGCCAGCTGTGGACTGGCTGCAGGTGTGAGGAAAACCAGCAACCAAGTGTCAGGAGGGTGGAGGAGCAGCCTTCATCTTAAAAGGGGGCCCAGCCCAGGCCCCCAGGAAAATGCAGCTCTAAATGACAGGGTGCTGGGCTCCTTCAGGCAAATTAATGTCATCAGACCAGGTTACATTTCATCCTGTTTTCATCTGAACCACAATGGATGTGCATGGGAAGGGCTGCAGGTCCTCAGATGTCACCCAGAAGAAGTGAAGGACAGTATCTCACAGGACCTAGAAAACAAGAGCGGGAGAGCATCGTGCCCAAGGCCTGTCCTGGGACAAATCAGTGGCAGAACTAGATCTAGAGCCACGTCTCCAGAGTCCCCATTCACTTTCACCAAGCTCCATGCCACCTGAATGACAGGTTGGAGGAGATAAGCCCAATCTGATACCTGCTGCTTCTGGGACCCACCTGACGTGGTTCTCTCTCTCCTCCCTCTTCAGACCTTGGAGCCAGTGCTGTGCCCTCTGCCTGGGATGCTCTTCATGTCTCTGCAGCCAGCTCCTCGGAGCATCTCCACCTCCGCTCAGATGTTGCCTCCTCCAGGAGGCCTTTCCTGACTGAGCTCTCTCTGCATCACTGCCTCATGCTAATTTTCTGTAGAGCACTCTCTGATGTCTTCTTGTTTGTTTCTGTGTGTGTTTCATCTGTCTCCTTACCTGAAAATTTAAGTACCAGGAGTGCAGGCACCAATAGAGCTCAACAAATATAGTTGAATGACCAAAAGAGAATTTCATGTTGAATTGCCAACGGCCCAGAGTGCATGGGGATTATGAATATTGGTGGAGATATTTTTAAACCTCACATTTTGAACCATGCGAGTTTCTCCCTCTGGTGACTCACAAGGTCCCTGCCGGCACCTCCAGGCTTTGTGCTCACAGATCCTGAGACTTCACAGGGAAAAGAGGACAAAAGTGGTTTCCTGGTCCCTTAAAGAGCCAATGGGATTTTCTGAGAAGAACCTTTCTTTGTTTTCCTTCTCACTCAAGAGAGAGGGTTCACAGCCTGCTCTCCCCTCCCTCCCGCCTCCCATAATTGCTTCCCTCCCTTCTTCTTCCATCCTGAGTATTTGTCATTCTCTGCTTGTGGCAAATTGCTTTTCACCTTTGAAAACCAAGAATGGTTGCTACCCAAGACAGCCTGGAAGTTTTTTGCAAGCAGGGAGGTGTTTAGCAATAGAAGACACTGTTGATGACTCTCCCCAGTTGTGGCATCACTGAAATTCGATTTACTAAGAATTTATGGACAGCCTATGAGATGGGTACTGTGGGGGATAGCCTGGTGATGCAGAGGTGGGTCTTGCCTCTTAGGGACTCTCAGGCCAGTAAGAAAGCGATCATTTTTACTCAAGAGATGTTTTATTAAGTGCTTGCTAAAGGCCAAATACTGGTAGGCCTACAGTGAATGAGGACTCGCCTTGCCCTCAAGGAGTTCATTGTCATGTGAAGAAGGAGAAATTACTGACAATTTCAAACTTCAGTTTTACATTCTGTGAAGGGAGACATGCAGATGAAAGGAGAGAGTGGCAGGGAGCTAAGGGAGCAGACGGGAAGTTCAGCTGCACGGAGAGGTGGGAGCTAGGCAGGACGAGGGGGGTTGGTCATTAGTGGGAAGGGGCATCAGGCAGAGAAACGCCAGACTCCTATTACATCTTCCACTGTGTGGGGCAGAGGTGGGAATGAGCTTGCTTGGTCCAAGGACTGAAAGGAGATTTGTGTGGCTGGAGAGGAGGGAGGAAGTGGACAGCATGAGCCAAGCCAAGGCTGCAGAGGCTGGCAAGGGAAACACGGAGGCCAGGAGGCCAGGAGAAGGTTTGCAGAATGGTTAGTGTTCAATCGCAACAAAAAGCCAAGGGGGCGGTGAAAGACAAGGCTGAAATATCTGTTAGGCCCAAGATCACCCTAGCAAGGGGAGTCCAGGGACCCTGGGGCTGAAGGGGGAAGGCTGTCGGTGCGGACCCCAGTCTAGAGGCTGTTGCAGAATAAGTGATAAATGACAAGGGCCACAGCAGAGTGGCAGGGGTGGGGTGGGGATAGCGTGGGGGTAGTGTGGGGGTGGGGGTGGGATGGGGGTGGGGTGGGGGTAGGGTGGGGGGGTGGGGTGGGGGTGGGGTGGGGTGGAGGTGGGGTGGGGGTGGGGTGGGGGTAGGGTGGGGGTGGGATGGGGGTAGGGTGGGGGGGTGGGGTGGGGGTGGGGGGGTGGGGTGGGGGTGGGTTGGGGTGGGGTGGGGGTGGGATGGGGGTGGGATGGGGTGGGGGTGGGATGGGGTGGGGTGGGGTGGGGGTGGGATGGGGTGGGGTGGGGGTGGGGTGGGGGTGGGGTGGGGTGGGGGTGGGGTGGGGGTGGGATGGGGGTGGGATGGGGGTGGGGTGGGGGTGGTGGGGTGGGGGTGGGGTGGGGGTGCAATGGTGGGATGGGGGTGGGGTGGGGGTGGGATGGGGGTGGGGTGGGGTGGGGGTGGGGTGGGGTGGGGGTGGGGTGGGGTGGGGTGAGGTGTCATTGGCAACTACAATAATAGTAACACCATGGTCTTTCCGCTTCCCCCTTCCACCACATGAAGCCCCCGTTTCAAATGCCCTCTCAGACCCCTCCCCAGGTCTTCCCGACTCCCCTCCTCTTTCCGCTCCCCACTGGAGATGCTGCCAGGAAAACAGAGGTCCTGGAGAATACGTTCACTCGGCTACAGGGAGAGGAGGAGGCTGAGAAGCCGGAACAACCAGCTCATCCTGAAAGCAGAGGCCCATGAGGCCCCTTTGTGACCCAAAAGATTCCCACCCTGAATGAGTCTGAGCACACACACGTGTGACCACACACACACACTCATTCACTCACTCACAGCCCAGAACTTGCCCCTTATTATTTTACCTGAAATTTCAGCATCTGGAAATTAACTGGAATAAGAAAATCCTTTCCAATAAATGCCCATCCTGACTCATGCCTTAGAAAGGAATGGTCTGGCTGGGCGTGGTGGCTCACGCCTGTAATCCCAGCACTTTGAGAGGCTGAGGTGGGCAGATCACTTGAGGTCGGGAGATAGAGACCAGCCTGGCCAACATGGTGAAACCCCATCTCTACTAAAAATACAACAACAAAAAAATAGCTGGGTGTGGTGGCAGCTGCCTGTGATCCCAGCTACTCTGGGGGCTGAGGCAGGAGAATTCCTTGAACCTGGGAGGCAGAGGTTGCAGTGAGCCGAGATCCTGCCATTGCACTCCAGCCTGGGTGACAGAGTGAGACTCTGTCTCAAAAAGAAGAGAAGAGAAGAGAAGAGAAAAGAAAAGGGAGGGAAGGGAGGGAAAGGAGGAGACCCTTGGGAACGGGGAAGTGGAGAAGCCAGGCCCCAAGGTCCTCTGGCATGATCATGAAATATCTTTTTTCTTTGAGAAATGCAGCCCCTGGCTCCAATCAGCTAATTTTCAAACTTTTGATCCATTGATCCATTGGGCAGTCTGGGCTTGCTTGGTTCAGTGACAGACAGCAGAGGGTGAGAGAAATGGCACAGGGCTGAGAGCCTTGAAGTCACTGGGTGAGTCCCTTCCCCTTGCCAGGCCTCAGTTTCCCAGTCTGTAAAACAAGGGGGTTGGAGGGGCTGACTCTAGGGCTGACTCCGACCTTTTCTCTCCAGGCATAGGTGAACGGTGTGACCACACCAGGCCAGGGAAGAAACACGTGCCCAGCCTGCCATCTGCCCTCCTGTCTTGGAGCCAGGTCTTTCCACCAGCTTCCTTCATCTTTTAACACTTGGTGAAAAGGAATGACACGTCAGTCAAAGCCACTGGCCGGTGCTCATGGAGCATCTGGCAGGAGGAAGCCCCTTCCTGGCTGGCCTCCCATTCATCAGTCAGCGCCGCAGGCTGGGCCAGGTAAGGTTTCAGTGGCTGCTGATGGCGGCTGCCCGGCAAGGGTTCTGGCCAAGTCCGCCCCCTCGTTCCTTTCTAACTGGGCTTTGGGAAGCTTTCAGGACTTCCCAACTCGGCAGCATGCCCACTGCCACAGTCCCCACCCACCCTGCAACATGAGGAAGGCACAGAAGCCCAAGCCAGGCAGAGCAGTGCTCCCTGCATCACCCACAGGCAGCCCGGGGAGCGCGGGCCTCCCGAGAGCCAGCCCAGGCCTGGATGGCCCACTGGGGAGGGCAAGGAGGGGAAGAGGGGAAGGGAGGCTGTGCCAAGGGCTGTGCCTGTGTTTCAGGGACAGCTATGGAACCTGAGCTGGGAGGCAGCTGTGAAAGGCAAGAAACAAGGAAAGGGCACAGAAGTCACCCGGTCGGTGAGCCAGCTCGGAGGCAGGCAGAGAAAGCAAGAGAAGGGGCCTCTCCTGCCGCCATCCTAACCTCCCAGGTCCTCCCCAAAGGCTCCGAGCCCTTCCCCAGACACTCCCCAGTCTCCTCCCTGTCCCCACCACCATCCCTCTGGCCCTGATTTACAGCTGGGCAGTCACGGGACAGATTCTGGTTAAGCCTCAGAAACATACACCCAGCAAGGGGTTTGGATTTTCTCCTTCCTACCCTCCCTCGAGACTCTTCCGTGGAGGAGGAAGAGAAGCAGATCCAGCCTGGAGAAGCCAGGCCCCGAGGCCCTCTGGCACCCTGACTGCAGCACCCTGGTCTAACATGCAGTAGGAGAAATGAGGTCTGGAAGGGTGAACAGGCAGCTGGCCCCCCATGAGGCCTTGGCCTCCGGCCCTGGCTGGGTTGGCAACAGCTCTTCTTGGCTCAGACAGGCTCCCTTGGAAACAAACCTCTGTTACTCACTTCTTTCCTCTAGTTGGCTGACAAGGGAGCCGAAGCTGTTGGCTCAAATCTTTTTTTTTCTTTTTAACCTCTCCTCCATTTTTTTTTCTGCTGCTAAAAAATTTGTTTTGCAAGATATAGTATAAGGCTCTTTTACTTCTTGAAGTTTCTTTAAGAAAATAATGGTGCTTACAAGAAAATTGTGATAACTCGCGGCGTTTGCACAGGACTCTGCTGTGTGTAAAATGCTTTCCTGGGTCTTTGCAACAGCCCCAAGCTGCAGACAAGGCAGGTCGGCATCCTGTGAAATCTCAGGGGGACTCTGAGGCTCAGAGAGGAGAAGAAGCTTCCCAGGTCACACCGCTGGCAGGGTGAGGACCCAGGGACCTAGATTCTGCCAAAGAAGATCTTGAGCAAGTTTCTGTGTGGCCGCTCTTGGCCCCAGCAGCACAGCAGGGAAGAAAGGCCATCCTCCCACAGCCAATCCCCCTTTATCCCCTGGGCAACCTCAGAGAAGGGGAAATCGGTGGCACATGGATGTAACTAGAGTTGAGGAACACTAGGGAATGAACTCCTTCTTAGGCCCCACAGGGACAAAAATGGATCCCCTTGTCCCCGCCAACAGGGAAGCGGAATGCCTCGGGCTACACTACTTCTTGAGTAGCTACTGTGCATTCAGGCAGTCTGCAAACATTACCTCCTTTTCTTTTTTTTTTTTTTAAGACAGAGTCTCATTCTGTCACCCAGGCTGAAGTGCAGTGGCACGATCTCCGCTCACTGCCACCTCTGTCTCCCAGGTTCAGGCGACTCTCCTGCCTCAGCCTCCAGAATAGCTGGGAATACAGGTGTGCACTACCACGCCCAGCTAATTTTTATATTTTTAGTAGAGGAGGGGTTTTGCCATGTTGGTCAGGCTGGTCTCGAACTTGTGACCTGGTGATCACAAAGTGCTGGGATTATAGGCATGAGCCACCACGCCTAGCCAAACATTACCTCCTTTTAAACATGACAGCAAACTTCACAGTGGACATTATTCCCCTTTTATAAAATAAGTGAAACCCAGAAACACGAAGTCATTGCCAAGGCAACACACGGGGATATGTGGAGCCATATTCAAACTCAGGTCTTTTTGACTCCAAAGCCTACGCTATTTCCACTGCCCCTGGGTTGCCACTCCCTGAAACCACCTGGCCCACCGTGCACAGTCTCCCCTGTGGAGGGAGAAGGCACAGACCACAGAGTGAACGTAGGCAGACAGCTCCACGTGGCCTTGAGCAAATCTCGTCCTGGACCCTCAGATAGACTCATGCCCAACACGGGGCTGGGCTCATCGCTTGAGCTCGAGGGTCCTTCTGATGTTTGGCCATCCTTTAAGTCTAACAATCCTGGGCCAAATAGTAATAAAACATTCTATTCAGCTCCAAAAATCCTTCTTTGATTCCTTTCCATGCCCCGCACACAGAGCTGGGAGTCCAGAGCAAACGTAAGCCACACTTCGTTCTTGTCCTCACTGGGCTCCCAACAAAAGGTGATGGACCATGAGAATGACATATGGGCTTCTTCTGACCTCCCATTGCTGTCGGTGAGAATGGGTCATGGAAAGATGGGGAGGTCACAGCCATGACAGCTCAGAGGGCTAGATGCGGGGACTCACCAACCTCCTCTCTCTAGGAAGGGGCAGGGGATCCAGGATCCCCACTCTCCCGCCTAGTCTAGAAGCCCCTCATAGAGAGGGGCATAATTAACCGAAGGAGTTCCCTCCCAGCCGCCTGTCTACACTGGGGCATGGGCTTCAACATACAGGACTATTCTAGGGGCTGGGCTGGGTGTTACACAGACAGTCACACCTCTAAGGCCAAAAGGGAGGTGACAGATGTGAGGAACCCACATGTTGAAGGAGAAGGACCCTCTGGGTAACCTCAATTTCATGCCTGTTCCCAGAGTACCTACTCTGTGCCATTCCTTGTGGCAGGGCCAGGAGAGAAAGACTTCAGAAGTGGAAGTCCCAGCCTTCGAGGGGCTCCCAGGCCACTGTGACAGGTGGACTGTCTCTGGTACAAGGAGAAGTCAAGGGGGCAAGAGCAGGGGAGACAAGGTGCCATTGGGCATGGTGGGGAGCAATCGATTCTGCTTGGGGGGCCAGGGAAGGCCACATGGAGATGCCACTGAGAGGGACTTAGAGGGTGGAGGGACTCTGGCAAATGGAGTTGGAAGGAGAAAGGCAGGGACAGTTCTACAGAAAGAGCAACAGAAAGTGCAGTCCAAAACCCAGCTCAGCCACACTGCAGCCCTGGGCTCACTCAGCTTCTCTGAAGCTATTTCCCCATCTTCAGAATGGAGAAAATAATTCTCTAATCCTGGGAAACACCTTCCTGTGCACGCTCCCCTCACGCCTGCCTTCAAGGACTGCACTCTCTGTCTTCTCAGCTACTCTTCCCCCAAACATACCCTTTGGGAAACTAGAAATTTACAGAAGAGATATAAAACATAGAACACAAATGGTGGGACAACCCTTACTGTCAATCAATCAGTATATCCAGACATTTTACCAATAGGGAAACTGAGGCCTAGAGATATTGCTTGACCTGCCCAGGGTCAGGGACCAGAAGGACTAGAAGCTTCTTTTCTATTGCAGCCCTAACCACGTTTGTGAGGGTAACACCTTTGGATCATCTTTCTTTTGAGGGGAAAAGGTCAGCCTTTTCTGTCCACTCCATACCCTGGCTCCTCTCTCCCATTCACGGCAACTTTTTGCATCCACCCTGTTCCACTGGCCATTGCTGTCATGTGTCTGGGTCAGGATTTATGGGCTCATTCCTCAGCTATGGAAGTCAGTATCAAATGAATAGAATAGCTCCTGCCCCTGAACCAAAGGCCCCAGAATCTGAGGAGGCTTCAGCCTGTCTCACTCATGGGGCCCGAGGGCAGAGGTGAAGGAGATGAGGGTCTCAGTTCCTCTGCCCAAGGCAGCCTCCTCCCTGGGGTGCCTGTATGGAGGACTGACAGGTTAGGGCTTGCCAAGAGAGCCAAGGAATCTCGGTGACTGGCAGGAGAGGAGATGGGCCCATGACAAGGTGCATCAAGGACAGGTCATCCTGGGCTGTGAACAACAATTGCTCTCTTGACTAACATCCCTTAAGACCCAAAATTTGAGTGGTAGAAGTCACCAGATGACACCCAGAAGGGCATTTCCAGGCTGAGGCTGTGTCTGCCCGTCATACAGGGAAGAACAGCTGTCAGGGTTGGGGGCTGCAGCCTGTGTCTCTCTGTGGCTTTGCTTAGACTCCTATTACATCTTCCACTGTGCATCCACCCCTGGATTCTCTAAGGGTTGGGGCTGTTTCTCAGGGGGCAGGTAGTTAGGGGAACTGCTTTGGGGAGAATGTAGGCATCCCAGGCCTCAAAGCAAAGCTACAAAGCCAGGAGCTAGCTGCAGCTTGGCTGCTACCACCTCGCTCGGAGGGCACTGGGAGTGGGAGCGTGAGTGCGCACAGAGGTCAGCAGACATGCCTGCAGCCCATGGCACTCTAAGCCCCTCCAACCTGCCTCTCTATGTTGGATTGACTGATGCTTCAGCCTTGTTGGTTTTCCCAGGACTCTGGGACTGGAGCCCTGTTTTGGTCTCCGCTCACAAGGGGACTGGATCATGCCACAACACTGTAGGTCCAGTCACCCTGGGAGGAGAGGAGGTCATGTCCAGGGTGGGATCTTGGTGGCACTGAGGGACCTCTATCTGCAGCAAATAACACAAAGCCTCAGACTGGAAAGGACTTCCCGGGCCATCTATCCAGAACTCCTCATCCTATGGAACCGCCCTACGGACCACTCTGAGGTCCAGGATGGGGTCCTGCCCCCCACGACCGAGCAGTGAGGGATAGTTTGGAAACCCCGGGTGAGTCAGGAAGGGTTTCCTCTATTTGGGAGGAAACACTGACTTGGAAGCCCTGGGGAACTGGCCCCCACGATAGGGCGGGCGGATGCAAGAGAGGACTCTGCGAGGCCCACCCACCAGGCGCCTCCTCCAAAGCCCACCCATGGTATGGACCACCCCCCCACACCCATGTGATCCATCCTACATGCACAGTACACATAAAACCAACTCTTAGAGGCCAATCGGAAATTCTTAGCCCTCATTTTGGCCAATAATTGCCAGTGCCTCCCTCAGAAACCATTGCCCGGGCTTCCAGGGAAGCTGAGCAGACCAATGAGAATGACGTCCTGGCTTTTTCTGATCTGCTGTTGCCGTAGGTGAAAAGAGATCGTGGGAAGAGAAGGAGGCAGGTGGCCAGGAGAAAATGGAGGTGAAGGCAAGGTCAGTCCATCTGAGGACTTAGGCTCAGAGAATCGAGGTTGCTCTTGACAGTCTCTCCAAGATTTTCTAAAACACCAGGCCAATCAAGACGTTTTTCAAAGCTCCAAGTTGTAAACAAGGGGCAACAGCAGAGCCGTCATTCTCCCATTGTAGTAGGTACCAGCATTACCCGGGGAGGTTGTAAAAATGCAGATTCCCAGCCCCTTCTCCAGATTCAGAAGGACTGGGTGAGGGCCCGGCACCCGCATTCTAACAAGCCCTCTGCTTCTGTGATTCAGGCAGGGTGGGAGAGACCAGAGGAAGACACGCTAAGAACCAGGGTGGCCTGAGTCACCAGGGAAGTTAAATTGTCACAAGCAGTGACATCTCGGGCCCCGCATCAACAACGAGGCTGTGCAGCCTCCAGGGCTCAGAGGAGCACAGGAGTGTGCCTCCTGCCTCTGCAGCATGAGGATCCGGGGACAAGCCCAACATGGAGCTGAGGGAGTGTCAAGATGCTACGCCTGAGCATGCAGCTGTGCTCCAACGAGTGAGCCAGGCAAGAAGGCTTGGGTGGGAGAGGAGCTGGGGCAGAGCCAAGGGATCAGAGAAGCAGGAATGGACAGCAGCACGGGATGGAGTGAACAGGAGGGTGGTCTGGGAGAGCCAGACACAGTGGGCTCTGAGCTCCCAGCTGCACAGGGCCTGCCCGGGGCACAACAGAACACTTGCTGAGGGAGGAAGGCAAACACTACGGAGTCTGCACAGGCCATTACAGCTGTGCAAAGAACACTCACAAAGAGAGCTTGGAGAGATGTAAATAGCTACATTTCGTGATCATCGGGTTCCTTTTTTCCATAAACTTTGCTTAAGTTCATAATAAAAAAAATAAACACAGGCAAATTACACTTACTTCACCCAGTCATTTCTGGGTGGTAAGTTCTGTATTAAATTCAGAATTCATACGCGTGGGTTGAACTTCCCATATCAGCCAAAAAGCGAGCCCTGGGGAGAAGGGCAGATGTGGAGGTTGTTATACTCTCAAACAGCCCCTTAAATGGCCCTCTGTCCCCACCAATTCTCTGTCATCACTGCGTCCCCTGCTATGTCCATCCCGCTCATACCAGAAAAATCTGCGCTCACAAGCAGGCAGAGGTTTGCCAAATTCAATTCTTCTGGTTTATTTGTGGGAAATGGGAGTGAGAGGAAGTCTGATGTAGTGGAAAGAGCACTAGACAAGAAGTCAAAATATTTGAGTTAATTTCAAGCACTCACTTGTCCTTTGTGAAATTGGGAAGTGACTTTCCCCAGCAGGCCCTCGCTTCTCCCAACTGCATAGTACAGGAGGGCATGAGTGATCTGTTGCTGCATCACGATGGCCCCCAAATGCGGCAGCTTAAAGCGACAAACATCTATCATCTCACAGTTTCTTGGGGTTAGGAATCTGGGAGTGGCTGAGTTGGGTGGTTCTGGCACAAGATCTCTTATGAGGTTGCAGTCAAGATGTGCTCTGGGGCCACAGTCAGCCCGAGGTTACAGTGGGGGAAGATCAGCTTCCAGGATCACACGCATGGCTGTTGGCAGACTCAGAAGATCCATTTCCAAGCTCATGCATGTGGTTGTTGGCAGGCCTCAGTTTCTTATGACAGAGGCCTCCCCCTAGGTTGCCTCATGACATGGAAACTGGCTTTCCCCAGAGCAAGTGATGAAAGAGACAGAGACAGAGACAGATGGAGAACCCAAGACAGAAGCTACTGCCTTTCCATAATCTAATTTCGGAATTATCCAAGTGACTATTTCCAAGTGGCATCCATCATTTCTGCCATATTCTAGTCTCTAGTGGACTAGTCACCAACTCCAGTCCACACTCAAGAAGAGGATAATTAAGCTCCGCCTCTTGAGGGGTATAGTGTCAATGAATTTGTAGACACATCTTCAGAGCCACCACAAGGAGTTTGATCCAGTGACACTCAAGGTTCCAGGTCTGTGGTTATGACGCCCCGATCCCTGCTACATTAGGCATGGTGAAAAGAAAAGGACCAGAGGTGTCTGCTGCACTTCGTCTAGGTGGGCTGTGTTCTCCTCTCAGTAGAGGGGGCCTGGAGATGAGGGATGGAGATTGAGGAGGTGTGCTTCTCAGATGGATGCACACATCTGGAGGGCTGCCATTCTCCCCAATGATCCCCAAGCCTTAGAGTGACTGCCGAAAGGGTTCTATAAGCACATGGCTGGGGCCTCTGACTTGAGTGCCTCCTGCTGCAGCAAGGAACAAGGTTCCACCCCCTCAGTGGATCTGGGGTCTGGCGGCTGGACATGGAACCCTCCCCAGGGACAAGCCAACCAGAGATGTTCCCAGGCTCCGTCTTTATTCCAAAGGAATAGGGAGGACCAATGCCAGGGCATTAGGGGATGAACCAGGAAGGGTGTAAGCCCAATCCTCTCCTACTGACCAAGGAAAGAAGGGAACAGAAAATCACTTAACATCAGGTTCTCCTAAGAGGTCTTGCAGTGCGAGGTAAATCACCTAAGCTTGGTGTTGGGTACATCTGGGTTTCAGTACGGGCTCTGTCACTACTAGCTATGTCCGCAGCCACTCTAGGCTTGTTTCCTTACCTACAAAATGTGCATAATGAGAGATTTCATATCATAGAGCTGGGAAAATTAGAGAATCCATTTAAGACCCTTAGAGTAGTGACTAGCACATAATTAGCACTCAATATTATTATTGTTAAGTTTGCAAAAGATATCAGAGTTCATTCAGCTCCACTGCACACCTTGCATAGGAATTCCCTCCAACTGATGATGATAGAGGATGCTTGGGCCACTGCTTTGAGGACCTGGGATCTCACTCCCTGCCCTGGCAGCCTAGGACCACAGGGCCAGCCCACAGATGGGCAGCTCACACTGGACCCGGAGCCATAATCAGCCTTTCTACGGCTGCCTCCTCCACTTCTGTTCCTTTTGTAACCCAATAGCAAACAATAGTTTTGAATTTAAAGTAGCCCTGTGACACAGGAAAGGAAAAATAAAAGTGCACCCTCCTATTTTAGCTTAGGTGAAATCTCCTTGGCAATCCCCCAAATGTTTGACTCAGCCTCACTTGCATCTTGTTTCATTTTAAAGCCAAGTTATAACTGACACATGCGATCGAAAGCCCAGTATGTTACAGGGATGGGGAAGGAGGATGCCTGCCCATAAGACTAAGTACGACCATTCAGACTGGGAGTAAGCAGATGCGTGTGCTGTCGAGTATATTGGCCGGAGAGGTGTATCTATAACTGGAAGAACACGTGTGTGTGTGTGTGTGTGTGTGTATACAGGAGGGTGAGTGGTGTGGACTGTTATGTGCGTGTGTGGATAAGTTGGGGGAGTGTATGCCTGGGTGTAGGTGTGTGGGGGTATGTTGGGTGTGTGTAAGTATGTGGGTATGGGTGAGGACTATCCTGGTGCTCCCTGGCCAGGGCACAGTGATCCCCAACTGCAGAACAGCCACTAATTTGGGAGTGCATTTCTTTTTATACCAACTTCCCCACTCTTCTCAGGAAGCTGCATTTGTTGGCCAGGATTTGAGATTTCTTTCACTGAGGCCTCCGGAGAGACATTCCAACGGTGAACATAAAGCACAAACTCAAGAAATAAAACCACATGTACTGCCTCAAAGGCAACAAGGCAGGAGGGTGTAAAAAACCCCAGGGGGAGATACAAAGGCTCAAAGTTCTGCAACCCACACCCCTTGGAAAGAGAGTAGGGTCAGCTCCTCTCCCACCCCAAACTGCCAGTTTGAATTTTTTAAAAAATCAGCCTTATAAGCAAACATCTGCCACTCTCCGGCTTCTGAATGAAAGGTGAAGATCAGAAAAAGGAATCTTTGTGTTTTCATTAGGTATTTTAGCAAATGCAATAAGGACATTCAGATTTGATTTCCCTGTTTTGTACACACACATAAGTCGGTGCTAAGAGGATTACTCTTCCTGGAACTGCGTCCTTCCTAAAGGCCCCGGTCAAAAGAGACCCTTGTTCAACAGTGTTTTCTCTGATTCCTCTGGCTTTTCTTCCTTGCCTCAATGTGCACACATCTAGCTTGCTCCTAAATCCACCCACCTCACAGACTTTGGGATAACGATGGTCCGAGCACTCCATTCTCCTCCTGCCCGGGTTCCTTAATAAAGCTGGAGATGAACATTAGCGCTTGGTTCAGCAGCATCCGAAAGGGAAACGGTGGCCTCCTCGAGCCCTCGATGCCCCACAGAAAAATGTAGCCTTTTTGCCTCTGCTCCGATGAATGGCTTTTCGAGGGTTTTCATTAGGACCGGGTCTGCTGGTGCAGAAAGCCTCACAGATGTTGACATTTTTTCATCCCTGGGTTAAGATGTCTTCCATAAGCTTTTATTCCTCATTTGTTACTTCTTTATTATCCGGGAGGTTTTGCCTCCTCCCTCTTCTCCTTTCTCTGAAGAGAGCAGCGGTAGCTGAGCCCGTCATTATCTCGGCCCTTTTCTCCTGCCTCCAGAGGCAGCCCGGGACTCGGGTCCCATTGTGGCAAACAGCAGGTAGCTGAGGCAGGCCGGGTCACTCCCCAGACCCTTTTGTGCGGCCGTCCCCTCCTCCCTGCAGCTTGGTTCTGGGGATGTAAAAGGTCAGGAGCAGCCAAGCTTCCATACCTGAGCTTTTGTCTGGGGCTGGAGGCAAATGATTTTAGAAGCAATTTCTTGGAAAGCAGCCTGGAGACTCCCGTCTCCCTCGTTAAAATGCACAGCTGTACTCCTAGCCCACTCCTTGGGGCTGGGGGTGAGGGGACAGGGGGATTAGCTCAGATCATCTGGATCCAAAAATGCCCTGAGAAAAAAACTTTCTACCCAGAGGATGGTTGAGACAATTCACATGGAAGCCTAGAGCCCTGAAATGCTAAGCAGTGTTTTGTGATAAACAGAGTGTGGTGTTCTGTCACTTTTGACTCTTCTTTGTTTTTAGTCGTAGCAGCCTGCAGCCTCCCTGCAACCTCCCTTTCCTTACCTGTCAAATGGAAATGATCCACCCTCCCTACCTGCCTCACACAGTTTACTAGTTATTCTGTGGATCCAAGGAGGTGATATAGAAACTGTTTTGCAAGCCATAAGATTCCATACGGCATTCACCATTTTTGCCCTCTGCTGGCTGTATGGACCCTGACTTGAATATAAGCCATCCCATAATGCAGTTAATTTTTCTGAAAATTATAGAGCAGAGATACAGGCAGATTTAAGGGCCTTAGGGCATGTGGTTCCAAGCCCTGCCCAAGCTTATGCTTTGCAGGTGAGGAAGGTCTCGGGGCAAGACAGGCTTTCATGGTGGTAAATTCCTTGAGGTTTGATGTAGCTCCCCTTAGAAGGCAGCTATGGGAAGCCACCTGCAGAAAGCTGGTGTGCAAATTTATGTAGGGAAAGATAAAAAGGGCCCAGGGGTGCTCACCAGCCACCAGCTTAATATAAGCCTTTGCAACCTGGCTGCCAGAAGAGCCAATGGGAGCTTAAGCTGCCTACCGGAAAGAAGGGGGTCTCCCAGGCTCCACCCAGGGTGCTGAGACCTTTCTGGACATCACATCTGGAGAGAACTGTGCAGGTACAGAATTCTGCTCAAGGGAAAGAGACTAGAATCATGAGAGGACTAGAAATCTCACTCTTACAAACACTGGCTGGGGAAGCTGAGGTTGCTTCCCCTATTTGAGAGTTCAGAGATATTCGTAGGGAAGGGGAATCGGGCTCATTCTGTGTAGCCCTAAGGACAGGCACTGGGACTGCAGAGTGGAAGCTGAAATGAAAATGTTTTGAGCACGTGAGAGGAAAATATTTCAAATGCCCAGAATTTAAGAGAGAGTGAACAATCTATCACTAAGGGTAATCTAGCAAAGTGGGATACTGGGGAGAAGATTCATCATCCCTGAGCATTCATTTAGGGCTTACTCTGTGTCAGGCCCAACATGTTCTTTCTAATCATGAAATTACTCCATTCTTTGATTTATTAAGAAATATAACATTCCTTTTAAACAACCAGGTCTCACAACTCACTATCACGATGGCAACACCAACGTGGATGGTGCCAAACCATTAATGAGAAGCCAGCCCCATGATCCAAACACCTCCTACCAGGCCCCACCTGCAGCACTGGGGATTACATTTCAACATGAGACTTGAGCAGGGAAATAGATCCAAACCGTATCAACAAACATAGGCAAATCACATCTATTTTAACATACTAGCAATGAATACATGGACACCAATATAAAATATGATATATAATCAAGAAAATGAAATATTTAGGTGTTAATATAACATATAATCAAGAAAATGAAATATTTAGGTGTAAATATAACTAAAGATGTCCAGCACTTATGTGTTGAAAACATCAAAATGCTAATGAAAGAAATCAAAGAAAAATCTAAGTAAATGGTTGACATATGATAGTCATGGATAGGAAGACTCAAAATAGTAATGATGTCAAATTTCCCCAAACTGATATACAGGTGCAACACAATTCCAATCAAAATCTCAGCAAGATTTTTGTAGATGTAGACAAGCTTATTCTAAATGTATATGAAAAAGCAAAGGGAGTTGAATAAGTGAAACAATTTGGGGAAAATAATTTGGGAAAAATCATATTACCTGATTTTAAGACTGATTAGATAGCATCAGTAATCAAGTCAGCATGAGGAATAGATACAAAGATCAATGAAACAGAATAGAGAACCCAGAAATGGGTCCTAGGTATTCTAGGTATGAGCCCCACACAAGTAGGGCCAACTCATTTTTGACAAAGGTGCAAAAGCAATTCAATGGAGAAGGGATAGCCTTTTTAAGAAACAGTACTAGAGCAAATAGATATTCTTGGGCAAATAAGAAGAAAGAAAAAGAAAGGAACCTCAACCCCAAAATCATACCTGTTACAAAAATTAATTAAAAATGGACCATAGATTTAAATGTAAAACATAAAACTATAAAACTTTCAGAAGATAACATAAGGACAAATCTTCAGGACCTGTGGTTTAGTGAAGAGTTCATAGACCAAAAGCAAAAAAAAAAGACAGAAAAAAACTTTTAAGTGATAAGTTGGACTTTATCAACACTACAAACTTTTGCTCTATAAAAGTCCCTCTTAAGAGGAAGAAAAGACAAGTTATACACTGGGAGAAAATATTTGCAAACAGCATATCTGAAAAAGGACTCATATCATATCTAGAATACATAAAGAATTCTTAAAACTGAAGAGTAAAAAAATCAAACAATTTAAGTAGAAAAGTGGTAAAAGACATATGAAGAGAAATTTTAATAAAGAGTATATAAAACTAAAAAATAAGCAGATGAAAAGATGTTAAACATCACTAACCAATAAAGAAATGCAAATAAAGACCGCAATTAGATACCACCACATATCTATTAGATCAAGTAAAATTTCAAAATAGCCACAATACCAAATCATGGCCAGGATGTGGAGAAACTGGATTTCTTATACATTGCTGTTGGTAATGTAAAATGATTCAGTCACTCTGGAAAACAGCTTGAAAGTTTCTTTTAAAATTACCATACCTCACAGCAATTGCACTTCTAGGTATTTACCCCAGAGAAATGAAAATGTATGTCAACATTAAAACCTATACGTAATTATGCTAAGCCACTTCATTTTTATTATCCCCAACAGGAAACAACCAAAATGTTCTTCAATAGGTGAATGGTGAAATAAATGGCGGAACATGTATACTACAGAAAACTGCTCGGCAATGAAAAGGAATGAATTATTGATACATGCAATAGTTTGAACTGATCTCAAAGTCATTATGTTAAATGAGAAAAAAAAAGCCAAGTTCAAAAGGTGACATACTGTATGATTCCATTTATATAACTCTCTTGAAATGACAAAATTATAGTGTTGGAAAACAGGTTAGTGGTTGCCAGAGGTGAGGGATAGTTGGAGAGAGGGGGATGGGTGTGACTATAAAGAGGTAGCACAAGAAAGATTTTTATGGTGATGAAATAATTCTGCATATTGACTGTGAGGTGCTTACAAATATACACATATGATAAGATGACATAGAACTATACACACACATTGTACCAGTGTCAAATTCATAGTTTTAATATTATACTATAACCATCTAAAATGTAACCACGGGGGGAAACTGAGTGAAGAGCACATGGATCCTCTTTGTACTACCTTTGTAACTTCCTGTGAACTTATAATTATTTCAAAATAAAAAGTTTAATTAAAAATCAGTTGCATTTCTATATACAAGTAATGAACAATTGGGAAATAAAGGTTTAAAAACTTCATTTACAAATAGTACTTAAAAATACTTAGAAATGAATTTAAAGAAAGATGTTCCAGACCTATAACCTTAAAACTACAAAATATTATTAAGGGAAATTAAAGAAAACCTAAATAAATGGAGAGGCATACCATGTTCATGGATTTGAAGATGCAATATTGTTAAAAGTTTTTTCTAAAAACTGACCCATAGACTCAATACAATCCTCATCAAAATCATAACAGACTATTTTGGAGAAACTGATACGTTGATTCTAAAATAATATGAAAAAGCAAAGAGTTAAAAATTGCCAAAATAATTTAAAAAATAAAAGCAAGTTTGAAATGCTTGCATTACCTGATTTCAGGATTACTATAAAACCACAATAATCAAAATTGTATGGCACTGGCATGGTTATAGATCAGTAGAACAGAGTAGAGAGTGCAGGAATAGACTTGCATTTATATACTCAATTAATTTTTTTTTACAAAAGTGCCAAGACAATTGAATGAGGAATGTATAGTCTTTTTACAAAGTGGTACTGGATATCTTTATGGGGAGGAATTAAGTTTTAAACCTTATTTCACATCATATGCAAAATGATCAAAATAGATAATAGACCTAAACATAAGAGCTAAAACGATAAGAATTTCTGGAAGAAAACAGGAGAAAATCTTTGTGATTTTGTGTTAGTAAAGATTACCTAAACATGACACACAAAGATTATCTAAACTTAACACAAACAGCATTAATCATAAAAGAAAAATATAATAAAATAGATTTCATAAAAATTAAAAACTTCTATTCACTTAAGGACACATTTAAGAAAATGAAAAGACAAGCCAGAGACTAGGAGAAAATATCTGTAAAATATATATATAGTGAAAGGCTTGTATACAGAATAATAAGAAAGCAAACAATACAGATTTTTAAAATGGACAGAATATTTGAACAGACACTTCCCACAGAAAATATATGGGCAGCCAATATGAACACGACTAGGCAACAAGGAAATACAAATCAAAACTACAATGAAATACCCAATATACCCATTAGAATGGGTTTTTTTTTTTAACTGTCATCGCAAGGAGTTAGTGAAGATGTAGAAAAACTACACTCTCAAACACTGCCAGTAGAAATGTGAAACAGTATGGCCCCTTTGGAAAAGTGTTTGGCAGTGTTCTTAAAGTTAAACATACACCCATTACATAGCCCAGAAATTCCACTCCTAGGTACTTACCCAAGAGAATGAAAACATAGACTTCTATGTGAATGTTCACAGCAACATTATTCATAACCACATATTCATAATAGCCAAACTCTGCAGGCTGGGTGTGGTGGCTCACACCTGTAATCCCAGCACTTTGGGAGGCTGAGGTGGGTGGGTCACTTGAGCTCAGGAGACTGAGACCAGCCTGGCCAACATGGTGAAACCCCATCTCTACTAAAAATACAAAAATTAGCTGGGCATGGTGGCGGGCACCTGTGATCCCAGCTACTGTGGAGGCTGAGGCAGGAGAATCGCTTGAACCCCGGAGGTGGAGGTTGCAGTGAGCCACGATCGTGCCATTGCACTTCAACCTGGGCAACAAGAGCAAAACTCTGTCTCAAAAAATAAATAAATCTGGAAGCAACCCAAATGTCCCTCAATTGGTGAGTAGACAAACTGTGGTTATCCTATGAATTACATCAGAGCAGTTTTTCAGATTTTTTAATGGGCTGGGATTCAAGGCAAAAGCAAAAATGGAATTGATTTAAATAAATAAAAATAAAAGATTTCATCTTTTCTTCCCCTCTCACAATCCCCTCAGGTCACTCTCTGACACACAAAGGAATGGCAAAAATGCAATCCAACATTGAATCATAAATTACTAGACACCAGCAGCTGTGCTAGGTGCTGGGACACCAAGAGGGATCATACCTGGTTTCTGCCCTTGAGAAGCTCACAACGTAAACAGGGATAGAGGTGGGTGCACAGTGAATGCTCATACAAATCAGACTGCAGCGCGGCAAAGCACAAGACAGTGCTTCACTCGGCGGGGGGGATAGTCAGTACTGACTGTGTTAGGAGTTTGAAGACTGTGGCCTTACAGAGGAGGTGACAATGAATAGAACCTTGATGAGACTTTTTTTTTCTTTTGAGAGACAGGGTTTCGCTCTGTCACCCAGGCTGTGGCAGGAGTGCAGTGGCACAATCATAGCTCACTGCAGCCTCAAACTCCTGGCTTAAGTGATCCTCCCACCTTAGCCTCCCTAGTAGCTAGGACTACAGGGGCACTGCCACACCCGGCTAAGTTTTTTATTTTTTGTAGAGATGGGATCTTGCTGTGTTGCTCAGAGGCTGGTCTCAAACTCCTGGGCTCAAGCAATCCTTCCACCTTGGCCTCTCAAAGTGCTGGGATTGCAGGAATGAGTCACTGTGCCCAGCCAGGATAAGATAAATTAAATAAGCAGAGAAGGTGGAGAGATGTGGCAGAGGAAACGGCAGAGGGAACATCCCAGCAGTGCCCCCTGTGACATTTGGGGGAGTCATGGGTATTTTGATGGGGCAGGTGCTTAGGAGCAAACTAATGGGAAAAGCATTTGGTCCCTGGTTTAGCTGTTTGCTGTCTGATGTTCTCTGTGTCTGGGCATCAGCGTCCAAGCCCTGCTTATGCCCACTGGGCCAGTCTCTCAGGAGAGCAACAGGGTACCCTACACCTATTCATTCATAGCCAGCAGCCAGGTGATTACTCAGCATAAAGAAACTTCTTTTGAGCCACATCATCCATGACATTGGATCCAAACTGCCAACTCCACAAGGCTGCAAAATTTCCCCAATGTATTCATTTGGGTTCCAGTTAAATGGACAATAATGATCCTTTAGGAGTGTGTGTTGAAGTGTGAACACATCCAGCACCTTCTGCTTTACAAAACACTTTCTCACCTGTTGACCAGATGACTCTACCCATGCTCCCACCAGTTAGGGAGGCAGAGAAAATGTACCCCATTTGATAGATGAGGAAACAGGCTGGAGTTGCCAACTAGGTTCAAGGTCGATGTCCCCTGTCATAGTGGCTGAAGGACATAAACAGTGTGAAGGTCAGGGGCGGGAGAAGAAGTGATTTATTGACCAGGTCTCCATCCAGCCTTTTTGGGATATGACTCTTTCAGCAGAATGTCAAAAAGTCTAATTTTCTGTGGACTCCAGAAAAGTTGATTTTGATCAGATCAACAAGCCACCTCAGAGTGTTGAACTCATACCCTCTGGCTTTTTCTGCTAATGACTATGAAATTCACATTCAGTGATGAACCTCTTCTCAGGATGGAATGCTTTTATAGTAATGCCAATTAATAACTTTCTTCTTCTCCTAGCCCTCTTTGTGATGTTGAATCACAGGGCATAGATGCTGGCAGGGCTTTAGAGGCACTAGTAATGTGGTTTTTAAATTTTTTTCATTGACTGATCAGCATCTTTCATCTCCTTGGTTCATAACCTGTGAAGTAGGCAACAGCCTGGATCATTATCCCCATCTTATACGCAAAATAACCAAGAAAAAAAGCGGCTAAGCCACTTCCCCAAGTTGTAGAGCTAGGTCTAGAACATGTCTTATGACTCCCAAACAATGCTCAATCTACTACATCAAACTTCCTTTCTCTTCCACCCTGCAGATTGGATGCAAATTACGACATGCTTGAGCTTCACCGAGAAGGAAACCAGCTCAGAGAGGAGTAGAGGTCTGGCCTTGATGGCAGTGTGGGAGAGCTCCTTGACTCTTACCCTCCCTCCAGAGAGAGAAACAGTTTCCCTTCAAACCATCATGAGGATTGTTGCACGCCAGCTCTGTCTTAACTTAAATATGACTCCAGGTCAATATCAAAAGGAAGGGACAGTGTCCACCTACCCATTGCCCAGTAGCTGGCCACATTGTGCCGTCCTAGCCACAGCTGAGCCTGCTCCAGGCCATTCTCTTGAAACACATACTAGCATCCTCCCCCCAGCCCAGCTTCCACTGACAGGCAGGCTCTGAAGCCAGCAGGCTGCTGCCTGAAGCAGCTCCCAGCAGGAGCTAGATGGAGGCCGGCAAGGTTACAGGTGCTTTTCATCCAGCCTCACAGGAGAGCACCAACTTCCTGCTGCTAGAAATTTGTCTGCAAATTTTTGTCTTCATTCAAATCGATGGATAGAAGCCGGGAGACACTGGGGTGATATGATAACTTGATTAAGCCCCAGAACAGATGACACGGTAGCTTAAAGGCCATGTGCTCTCCTCCTTAACCTCTCCCAGGGAGACTGCAGGCTTTGCTAGTAATTGGCCCATTGTCCTTCCACTGCGATTCCTGCACAAGCCGGGAATCGCCTGGCTAGGGACTCCTCTCTGGGGCAGCCTTAAATACTCTCAGACCAGTCAGGCCTAGGGAACTGTGAAAAATACCTGTGCAATGGAACATACCAGAGTCACATTCTGAGAAGCTAAAAATGACCCTTACTGAAAACAAGGACCTAAGATATTCTCCCATCCTCAAGCACAACTGTAAATTGCAACACGCGCAGGGATGAAAGCCCAAGGCTGTTAAAAGGTGTTCAGACTTTTAGAATATCCCGTTCTTTTGGGGGAAAATCCCCCTGACCTTTCATTTTTGTCGAGGTTGGTGTCTCCTGCTGGATTACACATTATTGAGAATGTTTTTGATCAACCACTTCCAGATACTCTGGCATTCACTGGTGTGAGCCCGTCTTGGGTGAGCTAAGGTGGATACCTGTGTATATCATTGCCTCTGGAAAAGAGATAGGTGGGTTCCAAGCCAGAAAGAAGAGTGCTAAATAGAAGATATAAGTAGAGCTGGGCGTGGGGGCGTGAACAGTGGCTCAGGCCTGTAATCCCAGCACTTTGGGAGGCTGAGGCGGGCAGATCACCTGAGGTCAGGAGTTGGAGACCGGCCTGGCCAACATGCCAAAACCTTATCTCTACTTTAAAAAAAAAAAAAGGCCGGGCACAGTGGCTCACACCTGTAATCCCAGCACTTTGGGAGGCCAAGGCGGGTGGATCCCGAGGTCAGGAGGTCGAGACCATCCTGGCTAACATGGCGAAACCTCGTCTTTACTAAAAATACAAAAAAAAAAAAATTAGCCAGGCGTGGTGGCGGGCGCCTGTAGTCCCAGCTACTCGGGAGGCTGAGGCAGGAGAATGGCGTGAACCCGGGAGGCGGAGCTTGCAGTGAGCGCGGCACTGCACTCCATTCAGCCTGGTCGACAGAGCGGGACTCCGTTTCAAAAAAAAAAAAAAAAAAAAAGTAGCCGGGTGTGGTGGCGGGCGCCTGTAATCCCAGCTACTTGGGAGGTTGAGGCAGGAGAATCGCTTGCACCTGGGAGGCGTAGGCTTAGGAAAGAGGAGGCTTCAGTGAGCCGAGACCGCATCACTGCACTCCAGCCTGGGCGACAAAGCGAGACTCCATCTAAAAAAAAAAAAAAAAAGATGTAAGTAGATATTTGCTGTGATGATAGTTTTGCATTCTATTTTAAAATCTTCTGTCAGTCTTTGTTCAGTGATAGACTTAAGACATTTAAGAGCTGAGAGGGAGCTGAACACGAATCCCCTCAACCCAGTATTTTTAGGAATATATGAGAGGAATAAAATTCGCTACTGTCTGCTCAAAGTTTGAGTTGGACCCTTGCTGGGGAATGTGAAAAACAAAGCTGTTGGTGACGCTTTGAAAATCAGCAAGGTGTACTATTAAAGGTTAAATAAATGCTATTTTAAATTCTCATTCATTATGATTTATTGCTCAAGTCTCCCTATGAGAAAGAGGGCTACAGTATGCCAACATCACCCCTTTCTGTCTTTGTCATGGGAATGGAATGTCTTTTGAACTGCTAAAGTAGATAATTCCATGCCTGGAAGAAAAACGAAGGCAGGGGGAGGGGAGAGTAGAAGGAAAAAAGATCCTCTCATTTCCTAATAACTGCAAAGGCCAGGAATGTGCCACAGCGGCATTCAGGAAAATTCGGCGATGCGTGCCACCGTTGGGTGCGCGCCCCGTCCCTCTAGTGCCAGGTGGGGGACTGGGAAGCCGCCTCTGCCATCTGCCAAGGACCCACGCGGCCTGAGTGATTTACCCATTCCCGGCAATGGCGAGATTTCTTTCTAAAAAAAAAAAAAAAAAAAAAAAAAGAAAGAAAGAAAGAAAGAAAAAAAAATCTTTGTTGTTTCACCGTTGGCCTCTTGGCCTCGAAGGGCAGCGCGCGCCCCGCCTGCAGTCCCCCGGCCCTCGCGGCGCTTGGAGCCTCCAAGCCCGGGCCGCGCGGCTGGAAAGGCCTCTCTGAAGGGGGCGTTCCGCTCTGCCCACTGCGACTCCGGCCATTGTCCTCATTCGCCCCGCACGGGGACTGAGGAGGGGGCTTTTTAAATAGTTCTCCGGGAACAAAGGGGGCTCAGGCGCCGGGCTTCATTACGGGCTCTTTGGCCACACCAGCGGCCCCGCCTCTCGCCACAGCCTCGGCCACAACCAGCCCCAGCCAGTGGCTCAAGGCCGCCGCCGCCAGCTTGCTGGCTCCTCCCGGCCCTCCCCCTCCTGCCCCCTCCGTCCCCTCCCCTGCAGCCCCGGGCCCCCGCTGCGCCCCCGCTGCGCCCACGCCCCGCCGGACAGCTCCCGCCTGCCAGGTAAAAGCAGAGCGCCGGGATCCACCCGGCCCCGGGCTGCTCCAGACCTGCCCCACGCCCTGGCGTGTCCCTTTCCCGGTGGGGACCCTCTAGCGGCCTGAGTTTGAGAGAAGATCTAACCTAAGCCGCCACAGCGAGGGACCACATTTGGAAGATCCGAGCCTGCCTGGCCGTTGTGAGCCTCCTCTCCTGGGGCTGAACAGACCTAACTGACTACAGCCAGGAGTGGGTCATTCGAGGGTCAGGAGAGGTTTTAGACGTAAAATACACACGTGGGTGACCTCAAACATACTCCCTGAGCCTCTTGTTGAACAAAATGGAGCTAGGCAGTTTGGGGTTCTTTGTTTGTTTGTTTTTACATGGAGTCTCACTCTGTCACCCAAGCTGGAGTGCAGTGGTGCAATCTCGGCTCACTGCAACCTCCGTCTCCCAGGTTCAAGTGATTCTCCTGCCTCAGCCTCCCAAGTAGCTGGGATTACAGGCACGCGCCTCCACGCCTGGCTAATTTTTGTATTTTTAGTAGAGAAAGGGTTTCGCCATGTTGGCCAGGCTGGTCTCGAACTCCTGACCTCAGGTGATCCGCCTGCCTCAGCCTCCCAAAGAGCTGGGATTACAGGAGTGAGCCACCACGTGGAGCTAGGCAGTTTTAAGAGTGATCAATAATGTATGAGACACGCTCCTTTCTAGTAGGTGCTGCTTAAATCGTAATTACAGTGTCATTGTCGCATGGAACCTACAGCATCCAACGTAAGAGGCTTTGAAAAGTGCTTCTGGGCCAGACAAGGTGGCTTCCCCCTGTAATCCCAGCAACTCTCGGGGCTGAAGTGGGAGGATTGTTTGAAGCCAGGAGTTCAAGCACAGTCTGGGAAACATGGCAAGAGCTCATCTCTAAAAAATAAAATCAATTAGCCAGGCATGGTGATGCCCACCTGTAGTCTTAGCGACTCAGGGGGCTGAGACACGAGAATTGCTTGAGCCCAGGAGTTTAAGCCTCCATGGAGCTGTGATCACAGCAGGGTACTCTAGCCTGGGCAACAAAAGAGACCCAGTCTCTTTTAAAAATTTAAAGATAAAATAAGAATGAAAGTGCTCTGAAGTGATGAGGACTGCAATGGAGCGTCAACAGCAGGCTAGGAAATCATAGCACGTGCTCCTCCACTGAGAGAAACCTCCTCCGTGCACCCCCTGCTCCTGCCTAAGCTCCTCTGCAGAGGGACCTTCAAAGCCTGGGGCAAGCTCCCCCGCAGGTGCTGCACAATGATAAATCCTGATGCATAAGAGCCCCAGACAAGGCTAATGGGCCACGCGTGGGAAGCCAGGAGGTAATTGAATGGAGAGATTTCCCTGGGTGGCTGGGAGGGCTGCTCCATGCTGAACCATGCCAAGCTCCACTGCTCACAGAGGATCTGGCCATCGCCTGCAGGAAGTGGGTGAAAGAACATTCACTGGTAGAAAAGAGTGCAGCCTCCCAGGGGAGCTTCCCATAGGGCCAAAGAGCTCGCACTCCAGCTCCTCGGTGGCACCCCGGATTAGTTAAAAGGCTGCCCTCATTGGTGCCCACGCAGAGGACTCCTGATACATCAGATGAGGCCTGGGCAGGCAGGTGGGAAGCACAAACCCACAGGCAGCTGAGAACAGATACAAATCCTCTCCTCCATCCAAACAGAAGACCATTTGTTCCTTCTCCGTTGGGGTGGGCACTGAGCAAGGCAGTTTGTTGCAGAGTGGAGCAGACAGCAAGCTGACTGCTGTCCCCAGATTGCCACCCACACCTAACCAGGACTAGCCCTGGGAGCAAGGAGGGAAAACGTAGGACAGTGACCAACCGTGGCCCTGCGGATGGGTGAGCACACTCCTACTCCTTCACACAGCTCATACCAGGCACCAGATCCCAGTGATGCTGTGTCATCCACAGCACACCAGCGGTTACACCTGAGGTTCCCAAAGAAGTAATGGATTTGGCATTTTCTTTTCTTCTTTTTTCTTTTTTTTTTTTTTTTTTTTTTTTGAGACAGAGTCTCGCTTTTGTTGCCCAGGCTGGAGTGCAATGGGACAATCTTGGCTCACAGTAACCTCCGCCTCCTGGGTTTAAGTGGTTCTCCTGCCTCAGCCTCCCGAGTGGCTGGGATTGCAGGCATGCTTCACCATGCCCAGCTAATTTTGTATTTTTAGTAGAGACGGGGTTTCTCCATGTTGGTCAAGCTGGTCTTGAACTCCTGACTTCTGGTGATCCACCCGCCTTGGCCTCCCAAAATGCTGGGATTACAGGCATGAGCCACCGCACCTGGCCGGATTTGGCATTTTCTTTTCTTTTTCTTTTTCTTTTTTTTTTTTTTTTTGAGACAGAGTCTTGCTCTGTCGCCCAGGCTGGAGTGCAGTGGTGTAATCTCCGCTCACTGCAAGCTCCGCCTCCCGGGTTCACGCCATTCTCCTGCCTCAGCCTCCCAAGTAGCTGGGACTACAGGCGCCCACCACCACACCTGGCTAATTTTTTGTATTTTTAGTAGAGACGGGGTTTCACCGTGTTAGTCAGGATGGTCTCAATCTCCTGACCTCGTGATCCGCCCGCCTCGGCCTCCCAAAGTGCTGGGATTACGGGCGTGAGCCACCGCGCCCGGCCGGATTTGGCATTTTCAAAGCACACCATCGTTTTCTTGCTGGATTGATGTCTGGCAAGCTTGCCTGATAACTGGCCTGGGTGTACTTCCTTCTTTGATTTGTATATATTTTAATCTTTTATTTACATGTCCTGCCTATTTTTTTTCATAGTGACCATGAATTAACTGGAACAGTTTTTTTAATTATTAAAAAAAGAAACAGAACCCATTGAATAGTCTGAGAACTTAGCTCTACCAGTGAGAAAAACTGCTAGTTGAGACTAAAACAGAGCTTTAAACTACCAAGAGATGTAGAGGCCCGGGGCGCTTGTGGGCAAGCACGTGTCAGCATGGGGAGGAAGAGGCACAGCCGCAGCCCAGGACCCATGCTTACGCCCTCACCACTTCCATCCTCTCAGATAAGATCATTTCACTCCCGAGAGAGGATCTTCCTTCTCCTAAAGCCTCCTAAACCTCACGGCCCACACCCAGTCTCTCCGACGTGAAGGGACGCTGTCCTAGGGCCACCGGGGAGCCCAGTGCAGCCTTCCCGAGGCAAATGTGCCGCACAAGGTTTTCCCCATCTGGGATCGGGGAGCAACTGAAGGCCTGGCTGCTGGAATGCTCCTGAAACACGTTAGGTGAGCAGGCCTCAGGCAAGGCGGGATGAGGCCCAGGACAGATGACGCAATCTTGGCTAGAGGGCTGGCTTGGGAAGGAGGTGGAAAGCTTCCATAATGAGATTCCCAGCCCGGCTCCGTCAAGCAGAGGCAGTGACTTTAGCCAAGGGCCTTGCTCTGGATGGAGCAGAATCCTACGGGCTGCTCTTGGAAGAACTGGTTTAATCTAGAGCAACAGGGTCTCAAAATAAGGGTATTTGCGTACGGGAGGGATGCTTTGGGGGAGAGGAGAGAATATGTAAATATTTTTTGGTGGTGGTTTTAAAAGTCTGGGGAGAAATCTGCTAAATGAAAAACTTAACATACATTTAATATTCACATGCATTGCATATAAGAAAACAGTCCATTTTAAGTCTAAAGTTTTGCTTTTTAAAAACTCTGTGAAAGCTTCAAAATGAATTTTGTTCAACCTCCTCTCTTAACTCGACACTTAAATATTAACTGAACTGTTTCTGAACTCCGATTTTGAACTAGTTAAAAATCTTATTTCATTAGACATTTCTGAAGCCCGTAAGATTTCTCCCCAGTGGGGCATGACCCGCCTGCCCATTGCAGATGAACCCGTACGCTGGCGTGTGAGCGGCCTCCACAGCTCATATGCGGCATGTATATAAAACCAGTGTTTAAGTCAACATCACTTTATTTTTTAAATGCTGGTTTTCAGTCTAATTCGCAATTTTTTGGAAACTATAATATACTTGATGCTTTTACAGGCTCTCAACATTGATAATACTTGAATCATTGTGGGTGACCTTGGGCTTCTGGAGCTTTAAGGAACAAAGTTAAGTGACGCATCCCCTTGCAGAAAAAGGTATATTCTGTATATCCTATATTCTATATAACTATGGACTAGTCACCCTCCTTATTCTGATTAGCATTCAAAACCATCACCACAATACCTCTCATACTCTTTTGACACGGCATAGCACTGTACATGATATCTGTTCTGTTTCGCTGTTGTACCTTTAGCAAACACTTGCTGATTTCCTCCAACGTGCCACGTTCTGTGCTTTCTGTTCTTGAAGCCACATTCAGTAGAAGATACAAACATGGAACAAATAAAGATGGTATTATGTTGTTAAGTGTTAAATTAAAGAAATAAACAGAGAGCAAAAAGGAGGAAGGTACAAACTCTGCCCAGAAGAGGGAAGAGAAAGTAGGGAAGGCTTCCCTAAGGAGGAGGCATTGGGAAGGGCTCCTTGCTCTTAGGGACCCTGTCTGGGACTGTAACCACAGCCTCCTGAATGGTCTCCAGCTCCCACACTTCAAGCAAGAGGATAAGTAAAGTTCTAACAGTGTGCTGGGGGACAGCCCTTACCACCACCACAGCCCGCCATCCCGCCCCCGCCAGGCCTGGAGCTCTTCAGCAGGAGTGGGGAATAGCCATTCTGATTAAAAGTGACAGCCAGACCTCTGCAAGATGTCAACAAGGACCCTCCACCAACTAGTAATAAAGGAACACATTCATTTACTAAGCACTGACATTTTGAAGGGTAAATTCTGGTGAACGACACCCACTCATCCCTCTGACTCCTACTCTTAGCTAATGACCCTGACAGTCAAGTTGCTTTTGTACCTGCTGTTCCTTCTGCCTAGAGCACCTTCCTCTTCTTTAAGGACAGGCAATATAGACACCAATTCATCCAGGAAGCCCTCCTGATAACCCCCAACTAAGGGAACATCAACATCCTCCACTTCATTCATTCAACTAAAGCTTACTGAGCACACACCATGTGGCAGACATGAGGGACACAGTGGTGAACAAAACAGACAAAATATACTGCCCTCGCGGAGCTTATATTCTAGTGCATGGAAATGAACAATAAGCAAAATAAACAAGGGAAACACATAGTGTATTAAGATAGAGGAGAATCGGTGGGGGCGGCCCACCCTGCCAGGGTGTTTAGGAATTTAGAATTGCTGGTGTGCGGGGCTCATAAAGAGCAAACCCACTTTGAGTTTATTTCACGATTATTTTCAAATTCTCTACAGATGACGCACCTCCTTAGGTCCTGCTCCCAGTCACCATTGAATCGGAATGCCACTGGATTAAAGAGTGACAGGTCAAAGGGAGGAAGCAGAGCAAGGATGGAGAAGGAGGAATGGGTGTTGAATGGGTTGCAATTTTAAATAGGATGGTTAGGGAGGGAGCCATCACTAAGGTGACAACGTGAGTAAAGATCTTGGAGGGAGGCCGGGCGCGGTGGCTCACACCTGTAATCCCAGCACTTTGGGAGGCCGAGGTGGGCGGATCACGAGGTCAGGAGATCAAGACCATCCTGGCTAACATGGTGAAACCCCGTCTCTACTGAAAATACAAAAAAATGAGCTGGGTATGGTGGCTGGTGTGTGTAGTCCCAGCTACTCGGGAGGCTGAGGCAGGAGAATGACGTGAACCTGGGAGGCAGAGCTTGCAGTGAGCAGAGACTGCACCACTGCACTCCAGCCTGGGTGACAGAGCGAGACTCCATCTCAAAAAAAAAGGTCTTGGAGGGAAAGAGTTCCAAGCAGAAGAAACAGTAAGTGCAAACATCGTGAGGCAGGAGAGAGTGAGCACAGAGGAGAGCAGTGAGAGAACCAGAGAGAACAGGGACATGGACCACACAGTCCTTTGGAATGAATGTGGCTGACAGAGTGAGATGGGAGGGAAAAGATGGGATCTGACTTACTTTTTGAAAGGATTACTCTGGAAGCTGTGTGCAGAAGAGTCTGAAGGCAGGGTTGGAACTTACTGGGAAATGATGAGAACAGGGAGAGCCAGCTAGGAGACTCATAGTACTCCAGCCAAGAGCCAAAGGTGGGTTGGACAAGGGGAGGGCAATAGTGGTGACGAGAAGTGTCTGATTTGGAAACGATGCCTCAGTCGAAGGGAGATAGGAACCTAAGAATCAAAGGGGACACAAAGGATTTTTGGACTCGCCATTGGCTGAGATGGAAAATCTGTGGGCAAGAAGGGGTCTGTGTGTGGGCGGGGTGGGCAGGAGCTCAGCTCAGGATGAAATGTCTGTTACCTGCCAAGCAGGATGTCTTAGAGGCAGTGGATTCTCAGCATATATAACTCTGAGAGTCAGCAGAGAAGTCTAATTTAAAGATGAGTGATGGAGAGTTCCAAGGATTGAGCCTTGATGTTCTTTGTCATTCCTTCGCAGGAATCTGAAGAGAAGATAGCAAAAGAGTCTGAGAGGCAGTGGCCAGAAGGAGAAGGAAAGCAGGTGGATGTGAAGAAAGTGTTCAACGTGGAGGGAGGAACCAGCCATGTCAAATGAGGCTGACAGCCAGGCAAGATGAGGACCAAGAAATGTCCACTGCATTTAGCAAAATGAGGACATTGGTGACCTTGACAAGAACATTGTCAGGGATGACAGTGTGATTGGGGTGGATTCAAGGGAGAATGGGAGGAGAGAATTTGGAGATGATGAGTCCAGACAATCATTTTGGAAAGCGGTAAGAACTGGGGCCATTCTCCTGGGGGAGGAAGTGGGGTCAAGACAAGGTATCTTTACATGGGAGAGATGGCAGCATGGTAGCATGCTGCTAGGAGAGACCCCATAGAGAGGGAAAGATTGATGGTGCAAGGGACAGAAGGGAGACACTGGAGCGATGTCCTTGAGCAGCCAGGAGGGCATGGGATGAATGTTGCAGGGGGAGGGGCTGGCCTGAGCCACAGCGTGAAAAGTTCATCCACAGAACAGGAGAGGGACAGACACAAAACGCAGGCATGCGGTGAGGCAGGGGGTGAGGTGGGGACAGATGCTCGTGAGCATCTCTTCTGATTGCTTTTATCTTCTTCATGAAGTAGGAAGCTGAGGCATCACCTGAGAAGAAGGCTCAGCGAGTCCGTGTAAGGCAAGCGGGACTGTAAGCTCCATGAGGACAGGAACCTTGTCTCTTGTTCACCATCGCCCCGCTGTGTGAGCACAGTGCTAGGGATGTACTAGGCGTTCAAAAGGCATCTATTGGATGATGAGCTAATGAATGGCAAAATGGGCAGATTATCACAGTACCTGAAACCACAGGACCTCACCCTAAATGGGCACAGGCCAGATGCCCAGTGCTTTTTTTTTTTTTTTTTTTTTTTTGAGATGTGGTCTCACTCTGTTGCTCAGCCTGGAGTGCAGTGGCGCAATCACCAACCACTGCAGCCTTGACTTCCTGGGCTCAGGCAATCCTCCCACCTCAGCTTCCTGAGCAGCTGGGACTACAGGTGCGCACCACCACACCCAGCTAATTTTTGTACTTTTTGTAGAGACAGGGCTTTGCCATGTTGCCCAGGCTGTTATCGAATTCCTGTGCTCAAGTGATCCACCCACCTCCACCTCCAAAAATGCTGGGATTACAGGCGTGAGCCACCATGCCTAGCCTGCCCAGTGCTATTCTGATTCATACACTTATATTTATAGCCATCAAATCTCAGGGCTGCCTTGGGGCCCTGGGCGACCTCTGGCCAGTCTCTTTCCTGCTCTTGCCTCTCTCACCGAGCTTAGAAGAGGCTAGGCTAGGTCGTCTTGTAAAATGACCAGCTTTCTCTAATTGAAGACCAGGGTACCCTATCACATTTGTATCTATTCTTTGCTCTTTTTCTCTTTCCTAGTGACCCTCATGTTGTCATATTTGTTGCCAAGCTCACTAAGGAGGGCACCACGGGACCAGGGTTGTCACCTCTAGGCAGAGGGGAAGCTTGAAAACGACAACACATGGCCCTAGGATGTTCATAGGCGCCATCACAATTCAACTGCTTCATCGAGGCCCAGGGAATATTTTTCTTTGCAAACTACTAGTATTCTATCAGTATGACTAGTAGTTTAAATTGTTTGGAATCTTCTGGTCCAAGGCAGAGCTGTGGGGCTGTGGAGGCAAAGTCCTGCCTGAAATGGGACCCCCTGCAGGGTGCCTGAAGTCTAGGGTCTGGGTCCTCAGCCACGGATCACACAGCCTGGAGCCTGTGAGTGGGGAGCCCCTGCCACACTTCCCTCAGCCAGAATCCTAAACCCACAGGAGTCCCGGGGCTCTGCGACACTCTCTAGCCCAACTCTCTTCAACACCAAACCCCTTATGCATCTGTCAGATGGTCCTTCAACTTCTGGGTGAAGTGCCGGTTTAAAAGTGAACTGCCAGAGAAGCAGTCACTCCAGATGTCTTCAAAGGCCAGTGTCTGTAACCCCATCTGTTCTTACCTCAAAGGCCAGGCTCCCATCCATCATGACGGGGAGAGGTGGGAAAGGGCTGGCTGGTCCTGTCAACTCCGATAAACAGGTGAAACACTGGCCAGGTGTTCCTGGAACTGGGAGCTCCCCTTTTCTCTCCCATGCTGAGCTGCCTCTTGGAAACATTCGCAAGAGGGTGACAGTCTTCCCTCCAGATCCCTTCTTTGTCCCCAGGGCACCAGAATAGCAGCTGACAGCCCCAGCACAAGTCCTTGGATTCTTTGTCAGGTTTAAGAGGAGGCTGGCGGGTGGAAGATAGGGGAGGAATCCAATTATTTAGTCAATAAACATGTATTGAGAAGCCAGTGTGTGCCCGGCACCCTTCAAGATGCTTGGGATATCTGAGTGAATGAAACCCACAGGATCTGCTGCCTGTGGGGCTTGCATTCTAGTGAGGGGAAAGGTCAGAGTTCAGGCAGAGTCTTCCTGACACAACGGGCTTCCCTTCCCCCAGGGCAAGAGGGATCCAGCCAGGCTCCTGCTGGGCCAGTGGATCAGTCCCCGATCAGCTCCCAGAGCAAGCAGCCGCACTCAGCAGAGACCCCACCCTCCAGATCTGCCAAGCACATTGGCTGACTCCAGCTCCCAGAGCCACAGAGCCACTCAGCAATCAAGGAGAGTAGCTCCCAGCCACGGTTGGTGGCAACCCCAGGGCCCGCTGTGGGGGATGCTGTGGGTCCACTCCCTGCCACCTGCTTCCTGCCTGTGTAGCCACAAGGGAAATACCACCTTCTGAGAAGGGGGAGCCTGTCACCCAGATAAGCAGGTTTCGCGGGCCGCTTCCACAGGAAAACATGCTTTCTAAGAAGCCAGTCTCCTTCCTCTCGTTGTTTTCCTGGCAAGCAGAAGCAGCATGAACACCTGCAGATCGCAGCGAGATGGGGTGGATTAAAGTAAACTCTCCTTACTGTTAAAACGCCCAGCATCCCCTCAAATCCTGGGGGTGGCTTCCCAAATATAATCTTTTTAGAGAAAAAAAATGTCCACATCTACCACTGTTTGCAAGCAATTCAAACAACTTAGGTGTGTCTTCTCCCTGTTGCGGGCAATAAAAAAAAGGCTGCTGACATCTGTTTCCTTTAAGAAACTTGTAAAAAAAATCCTCATGCAGATGCGCACGGTTGCTTGGCTATAAGCAAAGCAGCATGCCGTTCCTGACCATCCACGGGCCCCTCCTAACCTGAGCACTTGCTGGGGCCAGAAGACCCCTGCCCCAGGAGCTGGCAAGGGGGTACATGGTTCGAGGGTGGGTTTCCAGCTCCTAGGGTGGACCTTTGACCCAACCAACTCCTAATCAGCAAAAGCCAAACGAGACAAAACCACTGTGGGGAAACTTCTCCCTTTTTAAGCCCCAGCTTGTATAAATTAATTCTTTGTATACAACCATGAAAGGAGATTTGAGGTGAAACACAAGTCACCCCAATGGTGTAATGAACTTTCTGAACCTTAAAAAAAGTCATCAAAACATGGAGACAGTTGGGTGAGACATTTCCTCCAATGCAAAATCAGTTTCTACATCAATGATTCTCAGAATAGGGTAAGGTGGCAGGGGAGAGAGTATAATGAGTTTAGTGGCTTTTTCAAACTACCTGTGTGCCACTCCCATCCTCAATTCTAGAGATTCTGGGACACGCCCCAGGAAGCCTCTCCTGACCAAGAACCCCCGTCATGGTGAGTTCTTCTTACTCAGTGGTTCTTAAAGATGAGCTTGCACCAGAAGCACCTGCAGGGCCCGGTAAAGCCCAAACCGCTTGTTCCCACCCCCAGTTTCTGATTCAGTAATCCTGGGGTGGGGTCCAGAATTTGCATTTCTAACAAGTTCCTAGGCGATGCTGTTGCTGGTACCAGGGACTGCACCAAAAATCCTCCAGGTGTTTTGAGGCAGAAGATAATTAAGAACAACTGGGTTGAAAAGAAATTATTTGCTGTGTATTGCAAAAGAACAAAATCAAATCTCTTTGTAGCACCTCTTGATGCTGATGGCATGGTGGTACACTGAAGTATTGTGGGGGAAATGGCTGAGACCCCAAGGCTAGAGATAAGCACATGGCCCAGATTCTAGCTCCATCCCCCCCACTTGCAGATCTCCGACAGGCCAGAGAGTCCCCGCTGTGAGATAAGGTTTGGGGTTGTCAGCTGCTCATTTAGCTAGAGCACGGATGAAAGGAGAATAGGGCGTGGATTCCATCTCCACATGGGTCAGGAAGCTTGTCCTGTCCTGTGGCCGTGGGCAGTGGCTTATCAGGGGTCGATCCTCAGGCCACTGAGCAGAAGAATGCAAGGGTGGCCACCCCTCACCAATGAGGCTACTCAGTGCCCACGCTCGACCCACCCCAGCTACGGCAGAAACTTTCCACCCAGAAGGAAAGGCCCCATTATTAGAATTCAGAAGGGACTTTGTGGCAACCAAACTTACAGTGTATATGCCAATGTCATGCCACACCCCAAAGGTCAGTGATGGTGCCAGTCATGATCTAGAAAGAAACTGGGCCTGCGGTTCCAGGGAAGAAAACCCACAGTCTGGGAAAGTAGAATTTGAGAATTAACTTTGATTTCCTATTAATTCTTATCCCACATGGGATTACACTGTCTAGTAATTATAAGTGTGGGGTGGGGAAATCGATTCCTGTACTTCCTCTATAGAACGGAACTTGTTTGTCAGAACTTCCAGGGCCTAGCACAGCCCTGGAACACACTAGGTCCTCAGTTAATGATAAATCTTTTACAGTCAGTGCCTCCCAGAGGGGAGAAAATACCATCAAAAGTCAGGACTTTGGGAGCCTGGGAACCTAGTGTTCATCTTAGAGAAGCTCAATGCCGTCTAGCACGGAATTCTGCAGCCGTGGAGCAAAGATTCCTTCCCCTAATTCTGTTGGCTTGCCTGGCTCTGCTCCTGAATATTTAATTGGAGTAATTAAGCCTATCACCAACAGGCTGTCAGTCCCAGCATTCAAAAACTCTCCTGTTGTTCTTCCAAAGAGTTAATGATCTTCAGGCCTTGAAAAGATCCTGCATTTTTGGCTGGTTATCAAAATCAACTAGAGAAGAGCTGATTCCAGGATGCTGACAGCCTTGCTCTCTTGCTCTGTGGTGGGGGCTGTGCTGGGCTAGGGGAAGAGGACTTGCATTCATACCCACAGACATTCCCACACGCGCACACATACGTGCACGTCAACACCAACACCAAAACTTAGGTGTTCACTGATTTCATGAGGCGATTCATTTTCTGCTGGGTGGGGTGGGGGGCGGGTGGGGTAGTGGCGTGGTGCAGCGTTAATGATTCCTGAGACATGTCCTGTCTTGTATGTTTATACCTCTGCAGTTAGCCTTTCTTCTTTTTTGCCCCAGATCCTACTCAAAGTACCCTTAAGTATGGAATGCATGATGAACAGGCCAGATGATTCTATCAGTTCTCTTGGAGTTTCCTATATTCTATTCTACCCCTCAAGATCACTTTCACTTCCCAAACTAGTCATTACGATGCCCTAAATGCTGGTTAAGGGTCATGACAAAAAAAAAAAAAAATCCAGCTGAAAACTACTTGGCCATTTTGCATAAAACTGGTGTCAACCCACTGGTCTGTTGTATCACTTGACAGGAGCCCCTTAGGAAATCTCTTTTAGAGCTCAAAAGCCAGGTGAATTTTATCTCTCCTAAGAAATCCATTTACTTTTCCCTGTTTTATTTTTGTCTTGGCTGCCAGGAGCCTCAGAGTTAAATTTAATAACAGTTTTAGGTTTTGTATATTTACTTCCCTCCTTCTTCCTGTGGTCCTGAAAATAAGATAACTATTTTAATAATCTTACTGAATGTATTTTCTTTGTTGTAAGGCATCCAATTTTTTTTTCTTTTTTAGAAAACACAAGCTATCAATCATCTTAGTGTAAAATAAGAATAAGTGCAGGATCCTGCACTCAGAGGGAAAGCCAATTGCATACAGAATGATGATTCCCTATAAACAAAAATTCCTGAATACGATTAAGAGGGTCATAGTGGGCCACAAGTTGACGGTGCAACAGTAACCCTGTGCAGGGAAGCGGGTGGTCCCTAAGAGACCAGGCTTCTGAGTGTATGCGATCTTATTTCAGCCCTCCATGAAGCTTTGTGGTTTAGCTTTACAATGGCCCCTAGAGAAGATCTTACTAAGAGCTGTAGAAAAAGGTGCGTTGTGCTTAACTGCAATCCTTTCACATGTGAGAGCAAGCTAACATACATCCGTTAGACACCTACTGTTTTCAGAATCCTGCCAGAGGAGCGGTAGGTCTTTTTCCTCAGTGGTTTTCTCCCACCCACAGTCACCAGTGTAGATAGAAGCCCTTGGAACCACGTTCCACAGCAGCACAACAGGTGGGGCTTGGGAAGATGGTGCATCTCCTGCTGGCCAGGCTGCCCAGACCCTGGGGTGAGTGTCCAAGTAGGTCTTGGACTACCCTCTTCCCCCAGCTTTTAGAAAATTCTCACCCAGTTGGACTGCTGTGAGGGGGACCTGATCTGAACCCTCAAACTCCTGCTCTGCAAAGCCTAGATCAGACAGAGGCCCAGCCTCAAAAGCACCTCACTGTTCAGGCCACGCAGGCAAGCTCCCGGAAGCTGGGCGTGGAGCACTGCCACACGGTATGGTCCTAATTCTCCTGTCTCATCCTCCGCAGCCTCTGCTCCTGGAGCGGCTGTGTTGGGTGTTCCGGCACCAGTGGCCACACGAGCCATGCTGGCCCCTTTCCCTGACGTTTTTTAAATATAAATTTTTAAATGTGTCTTTGAGATGAAAGCAGGAATGCCAAAAGTAGGCCGACGCTTTCTTGTGTTCAATTACAGCCCTGGGGAGTACCCCACACAAGGAACTGCTCAGAGCTCCAGCCAAGATGAAATCTGCTTTTCCAATAAGCACTTCAAACGGCAGGGGATGTTTTTGGCTGGCTTCAGCAACTGGGAGGCCAACAGTTAATAGGGCTGGGCACAGAGGCAGGGCTGCCCGCCATCAGGGGAAATCTGAAGCTGCCTTTCACAGCAGCTTTCACCGCAACTGAAGTTACAAGACACTTCTCTGGCTCCCCCAAGCCAGTGGCACGAACCCACCTTTGGACTTCATTGAAAAGAACTTCCAAGATTAAAGATTTTGATATCCAATGTATGGAGAATTAATTACTCTCTATACAGTTTTTCTTCATTATTTTCTCAGGCCAAATTCCTTTACAGTAAGTGTTAGGCATGTCCAAATTATTTTATTGGACTGGAATTTTGTTGGTTTGAATATAGTCCACGCCAGAAATGCTGATAAAATGAAATGAGGATACTGATGGTGGTGGTGAGGATGGATGGATGGATGCGTGGATCGACGGATAGATGGATGGATGGATGGAAGGATGGATGGATGGATGGATGGACGCATGGATGGATGGATGGATGGATGCATGGATGCATGGATGGATGCATGGATGCATGGATGGATGCATGGATGCATGGATGGATGGATGCATGCTTGCATGCATGGATGGATGGATGGATGCATGCATGGAAGAATGGATGGAAAGATGGATGGATGGATGGATAGATGGATGCATGGATGGATGGATGGATGCATGGTTGGATGCATGGATGGATGCATGGATGCATGGGTGGATGGATACATAGATTGGCTGGTAGTAGAAGTAGTGGCAGTGTTATAAGCTAAGTAGGGAAAGGTCTAACAGCTCCATTTCCCAAACCTGGAAGCTGAAATTCCACAAAGCAAATGACTGGCCCAAGCTTACCACAGGTGAGCCTGATGTAGAACCCAAGCCTTCTAAGTTATGCGCTCCTCAAGACACCAACTTGTACTTCAGGAATCTGTGTCGCACTGTGACTGCACATCCATGTCCTGCCCTGGCACAGAGCTTTGCAGACTCAGTCACAGTCATGGGTGCATTTTGCCTGGTTTAGTTACTAAGTATTGGCCAATTATTAAGTCATGAAGGGAATCGTCACCAGGACTCGGGATTCCAGCTTCATTTTTGAATCCCTAAAGCCATTCCTGGATTTGAACAAATATTTCCTGACCCGTTAGGTGGAAGAAGAAGCACCAGGGTAAACAGCAGCGATTTCCAAATTGCGGTGTGGATAAAGGATTTGTTAAAATACGTATTCCTGGGCCTCATTTCCCTGCCAGGTTCTGAATGAGGAGGTCTGAAGCAGGTGCAGGAAATACAGGTTCAATAGCAAAACACTTAACCTCTTTGAAGTCTCAGTCCAAATGTCACCTGTGTAAGGTTTATCCTGACCACTCTATCTAAAATTGCAACACACATACAACCTTGTCACTCCCCAGCACCTCACCCTGCTCTCATTTTCCCCCTAGTGCTCTCACCTGTTAGATATTGACTTGTTTCTTTTTTATTATTATTATTTTTTTGAGACAGGGTCTCTCTCTGTCGCCCAGGCTGGAGTGCAGTGGCACAATTACGGCTCACTGCAGTGTCAACCTCCTGGGCTAAGACAATCCTCCTACCTCAGGCTCTCAAGTAGTTTGGGGCTACAGGTGCACCACCACACTCAGCTAATTTTTGTATATTTTGGTAGATGTGTGGTTTCACCATGTTGCCCAGGCTGGTCTCGAACTCCTGGGCTCAAGTGATCCTTCCACCTCAGACTCCCAAAGTGTTGGAATTACAAGCATGAGCCACAGCACCCGGCTGACTTATTGCTTATACTTGTTTGTTCTTGGCCTCCTTTGGCCAGGACCTGTCTTCCTCATTGCTGAATCCCATGAGCCTGGAGCCATGCCTAGGTCAGTAACTCCCTG
This sequence comes from Pan paniscus, assembly GCF_029289425.2. Taxonomy (NCBI): domain Eukaryota; kingdom Metazoa; phylum Chordata; class Mammalia; order Primates; family Hominidae; genus Pan; species Pan paniscus. The sequence goes on from NC_085926.1 coordinate 192,234,119, forward strand.
TTGAAAACAACAGAGACTGAAGGAGGAAGTAACTATAATTAATGCAGGTGGTTCGAGATGCACACTTGGAGAAATGCTGCTCCAAGAGCATGAAGTTGGCACCAGCCCGACGGGGGTTGGGTCCCAGCTCTACCCACCTGCTGTGTGACTTCAGACAATTTCAGCCTCCTGCGCATCAGTTCTCTCTCATCTGTGAAATGGAGACAATCCTTCTATCTTAGGGCTGCAACACAAGGATCCAGTAATATAACCAGGCACAGAGCAGGATGCTGCAGCGATGCTTCCTCCTCCCTTATCTTCTGGGTGGAATTTTGCAAGCAACGGTGTCTGAGCAGAAAATGAATCTGAAGCCTCCCAGGGGGGAGGGAGCACATTCTGTTTCTCATCAGGCGGAGAGGCGGGGAGGAAGAGTGAATAGAGGTCACCCATCAAGGGGAGTGTATAAGTCATCCCTGCCGGCTACCTCTGCAGCTCACAGGACACACGTTCACCTCCCTCCCTCCCTCCTTCCCTTCCCACCAGCAGAAATGAACAAGCAGTTTCTCTGAGTAAACAGATGATAAATCACTGGCTAGAATCAGTACTCCCGCCAAAGCAGCATCATTGGAGATCTCAGGCAGAGCAAGCGCACGTGCTCGGGGACTGCAATTTGGATTTAGAGGCAGCTCTGCCAGGTCTGCACACTGCCGGGTGAGCATTCCTCCCCAAACAGCCCAGCCCGCTTCCCCGGGGCTCTTGGAGTAAGTCCCGCAGACTCTTGCCAGCCCCACCTGGAAGGATTTGAGCTCCAGCGAGGGGGATGTGGGTGAGATGGGAACGAGGATTTCCTGACAGCGATCCTGGAATGGGTGACTGAGCTTATAGACTTTTTCTCTGAGTTTTATGAAGCAGATAGGATTTGGAGGTAAAGAGACAAAATAAAAAATGTCTACACACACACACACACAAAGACAAACACACATTACACACCCCAAAGAGAGGAAAAGAGAACAGCCCCTGCAGAGGGGGATCAGGGCATCTGTCCACATGGATGTCAGGACAGTGGTGGGGACACAAAATCCAGAGTCCAGAGCCCACGTCCAAGCTCCAGCTCCACCACTCACTGTCCAGTGAGCTTGGACCAGTCTCTCTCCCAGCCTCCTCTCGGGGTTTCTTCCTCTTAAAGCACGAGCATGCATCCCTGATGCTCCCTGAGCTGATGTTTCATGGGTCTCTGATTTCCAGTTGGGCCCTGGCCAGGCGCATTGCGGAGGCAGTAGGGAAACTTGCCCAAATGTGTGGCCACCCCAATCTTCTTGGCCAGCCCCCAGCCCCAGCTGAGATCCAATTCAAAGCTTGGACCTTTACTTTCAGAGTCTACGTTGGAAGGAGCAGGATTCGTACTGACGTCCCACACCATTTTCCTGGCTTTCTGTCCCCAGTGGAGGCTCTGTGCCTGGCAGGCTAAACGCCCTCTGAGCTCTTAGAGGCAGTTTCCACCCTCAGCCCCTGCCCCAGCTGTGACAGCCTCAGGGTCAGGCTGAGCCCTGGAACCATATCTGCTCATCTGGATTCAAAGAGAGACTACTGTTCTTCACAGTAACCCCACTCCCGGTGGAACCCAGCCGCCACTCCCACAGGGCTGTCCAAAGTATCCCACTAGAGACCCCAGCAGGAGCTTCTGAGGAATTAGCGTGGAAAGGGATCTGCCAGGGTCTGGTTGTGTGTCCTTGAGCAAGTCCCTTACCCTCTCTGGGTCTCAGTTTCCCCACCTGGCTGGGCTGGCTCTGTGCCATCTGCCCAATGCCCTGTCTGGCCGCTGGCAGCCTCTCCCTCCCTGGGGCTGTAGGGAATGCTCCCCTCACTGGCCAGCCAGGGGTGGGGTTCAAATGGGGGAAGCCAGGAGCAACCCTTGCAGTCAGGGCTCCAGGCAGGAATCAGAAGAGAAGCCTCCGCCTCTTCTCCCCAGCAACATCTCCTCTTCCCGTCTTAGAATTATGGGCTGGCAAAGCCAGGGAGGCTATCAGGCATCATCCAAACCATTATGTACATGGCCTTCCTCCAAATGAAATCTCACACAAATATCAGATTGGAGGTTTGGGAATGGGGATAAGGGGATGGGCAGAGATGAAATATGGCGTGGAACATTTATGATAAAGACAGCTCTGGGCCAGGCACGGTGGTTCACACCTGTAATCCCAGCATTTTGGGAAGCCAAAGCAGGAGGATTGCTTGAGACCAGCCTGGGCAACACAGTGGGACTCCGTCTCTACAAAAAATAAAAAAAAATTAGCTGGGCGTGGTGGCGCATGCCTGTAATTCCAGCCTCTCAGGAGGCTGAGGTGGGACAATCGCTTGAGCCTGGGAGGTCAAGGATGCAGTGAGCTGCGGTCACGCCACTGCACTTCCAGCCTGGGTGACAGAGCAAGACCCTGTCTCAAAAAAAAAAAAAAAAAAGACAGTTCTGGAGTCCTGGTTGGGGAAACTCCTCCAGCCATGGAAGACCCTTCCAGCCAGCTGGGGCAGCTAGACAAGACAGCATTGCTCTACTCGGCTGAGTTCTCCTCTCCAGAATCAACTCCCATCGCTGCTTAAAGGGAGTAATGTGGCTGTGGGGGACAGAATACTAGAGTTTCATCTGCAACCTCCTCACCCCCAACATACAAAATGCTCCTTACAAACGCAGTCCTATCTGTGCTGCTAAAGAAGGCAATCCCCCCTTCACCATCCCATCTCTTCCACTTCTGTGCATGAGAACACATAGGCAGGAAGTATCTGATCCACACGGCTCAGATGAGAGAAAAAGGAGGAGCAGGAACAGGAAAGGAACTGAGCAGAGGAGAGACCCAGAAAGGGAAAGGTGAGAGGTGGTTCTTGCGGCTGACTTGGCAAAGCCCCAGGCCTGTGGGATTTTCCGGGACCCTCCGTGTTCTGAAAAGGCAGGGGAGGGGCAGAGAACAGCCAGGGAAGATGGAAAAGGAAACTGGTGTCCTGCCGGGTGGAAATGGGGGAGAAACTCTCGCGTGAGTGTCATCAGAGCAGCATGAGCAAGGGCTCGGTCCCAGAGGTGAGCCCGGCGTTCTGCCTGGAGGGGGCGGGCAGCAGGGCTGGCCAGGGTGAAGCAACCTGTGCCGAGCGGCTGCAAAGGCCGCGTCTCCCCAGCACGGAGCACATCACTGACGTCAAGCGCGGCGAGGCCGCGGCCAGCATTAATTAGGTGCAGATGCACGGGGGCGGGCAGGCCTGGGCCAGAAGCCGCTCCCGGAGGCTCCGACCCCCGGGGCTTCGCGCCGCCTCCCAGCCCGGAGCTCCCCCAGCCGCTGGCGAGAGGAGGCTGAACCGCAGCCGGCCTCCCAGCGGTGCCACAGCGCGCCCTAGTGGCCGTCGTCCGGAAAGCGCCGTCAGAAGAATCGCAGGCTCGCAGCCTGGGAGCCCCGCAGCCCTCATCTTCTGTCCGCCCTAAGGCTCATTGACTTCACATTAGAATCACTTGGGGAGACTGTAAAAATCCCGATGCCCGGGAGGCACCTATTCCGATTACATTAGAACCCCGAGAAGCGGGCCCCAGGCCCCAGTATTTTTAAAAACTCTCTCTCGTGCTTCCTATGCACCGCCCAGTTTAGAAGCTGTTGTCTTAAAGCAGTGGTTCTCAGAATTGAGCTCATGGGAGTCGCCTGGAGGGCTTGTTACATCACATATTGCTGGGCGCTGCCCCAGAGCTTCTGACCCAATACTTCTGTAGCTTGGCCCTACTCGCTCTTACAAGGTTCCCAGGTGATGCCGATGCTGCCGCTCCGGGATCACACCTGGAGACCTAGTGCCAAACCCTCCTAATCAAGGCACCGACTCAGCCGGCACCACGGGATCACCAGGGAGCTTGTTAGAAATGCAGGTTTAGAGACCCCGCCTCAGAACCATTGAGAGAGAATCTACATATTTTATTTTGCTTTTTATTGACCCATAATTGTACGTATTTCTGGGGTACAATGTGATGTTTTGATACATGTATGCATTGTGTAAAAATCAAATCAAGGTATTTAGCCTATCCATCATCTCATCTTTGCTAAAGAAATTGTAAATCTTTTCTACCTACTTTGCAATGTACAATACGGTACTGTTAACCACAGTCACCTTGCTGTGCCATAGAACACAAGAACTTCCTCCTCACTGCAACTGTGTACTTGTTGACCAATCTTTCCCCATCCAACCCTGCTCCCAGCCTCTGGTAACCACTATTCTACTCTCTCCTGCTAGAATCTTCATTTTCTCTAGACACAGGTGATTCACCCGACATTAAGGTTTGAAAGTATTGCTCTAAACACCATTTGTGCAGGCCTTACACAATCAGGCTATGTTGACAGCTTGGAAGACCACTTCACATCCCCCACCTGGCCCCAAACCTGATCTCTGTATCAGAGAGCTGGATAGAATGTCCCAGATTATCTGATCCAATTCTTTTGCAGGACAGATGAGGGAAACTGAGGCCCAGAGAAGGGGATGAACTTGCCCAAGCTCCCTGGGTTCTAGGGTGGCCTGTCATCCTGGGTACCTCAAAGCTCATATGGTCATAAACACCCCCCTTCCTCCCCAGGAGGCAGCATGTGAGTTCTGCTCTTGATCCACCTATCAGGCGGCAAGCACTCCAGGGGGGCTGTGGCGGCCCGGGCTCCATCCCGGCTGCTTGGGAGGGCACTGAAGCAGTGAGCAGAGACACAGGACATCGCATCAGAGAACATGGTACAAGGAAACCTGTGCAAGATGTTTAGGTTTGAAAGCTAGGTGTCAGTCACTGGGCCTCCATGCTGAGATTCATACTCCCATCTTGTTCGTGATTATTCTGAATTCTCAGGGAAAATAGACAGGTCAGAAGCCTATCTTAGGGACACCGAAGCAAATCTGTACACACTAAGCATTCTGTCCCAACAGTGGGCTGGATGGCCGCCTTCAGCCACAGCTTATGGTGGGTTTCTGTCTTTTCGTCCTGTTACTTGGCTGGAGTTGAATGGCCAATGAAGCTGGGCATGAGTATGTGGACCCCAAGCTGTGCTGCCCTCGTAGATAAGTTAAATGAGCTAATGGTAAGCGCTGTCTATGGCCATTGTGTTAGTATATTTGTGCACTGCTATAAAGAAATGCCTGAGGCTGGTAATTTATAAAGAAACAAGGTTTAATTGGCTCACAATTCCGCAGACTGTTCAAGAAGCCTGGCGTCAGCATCTGGTCCTGGTAAGAACCTTGGGAAGCTTCCACTCATGGTGAAGGGTGGAAGGCAAAAGGGGAGCAGGCACATCACATGGCAAGAGTAGGAGCAAGGGGTTGGGGGAGGTCCCAGACTCTTTTAAACAACCAGATCTCACATGAACTAACTTACCAAGAACTCACTTATCACCAAGGGCTGTGCTTAACCATTCACGAGGGGCCTTCCCCCATGATCCACTCACCTCCCACCAGGCCCCACCCCCATCAATGGGAATCACCTTTCAACATGATCATCGAAGGGGAAAAATATCCAAACCACGTTACTCCCCGCCCAGGCCCCAAATATCATGTCTTTTTCACATTTCAAAATACAATCATGCCTTTGCAATAGTCCCCCTAAGTCTTAACTTGTTCCAGAATTAATCCAAAAGTCCAAGTCTCATCTGAGACCCAAGGCATGCTCCTTCTATCTATATGCCTGTAAAATCAAAACAAGTTATTTACTTCCAAGATACAATGGTGGCACAGGCATTGGGTAGATATTCCCATTCTAAAAGGGAGAAATTGACCCAAAGGAAGGGGCTACCAGACCCATCCAAGTCTGAAACCCATTGGGGCAGTCATTAAACCTTAAAGCTCCAAAATGATCCTTGATCCCATGTCCTGCATCCTGGGTGCACTGGTTCAAGGGATGGGCCCCCAAGGCCTTGAGCAGCACTGCCCCTGTGGCTTTTCTGGGTCTAGCCCTGTGGCTGCTCTCATGGGTTGGAGTTGAGTGCCTGTGGCTTTTCCATGCTCAGTATGCAAGCTGTCAGTGGCTCTATCATTCTGGGGTCTGGAGGACATCAGCCACCTTCCCACAGCTCCACTAGGCAGTGTCCTGGTGGGGGGTCTGTGTGGGGGATCCAACCCCCATTTCCCCTCCACACTGCCCTAGTAGAGTTTCTCTGGTGGGGGCTCCACCCCTGCAGCAGGCTTCTGCCTGGGCAGCCACCTTAGGCTTGCTGATACATCCTCTGAAATTTAGGTGGAAGTTGCCAAGCCTCCTTCACACTTACATTCTGTGTGCCTGCAGGCTTAACACCAAGTGGAAACTGCCAAGGCTTATGGCAGCTTGCGTTCTCCAAAGCAGCAACCGGAGCTGTACCTGGGCCTGGGGTCTTTTGAGCCAGCAGAGATGTGGCAAGCAGTGTCCTGAGGCTGAACTGGACAACAGTGCCCCATACCTGGCCCCTGAACCCATTCTTTCCTCCTAGGCCCCTGAGCATGAGATGGGAAGAGCTATCTCCAAGACCTCTGAAATGCCTTTGAGAACTTTTCCCCATTGTATTGGATATTAGCATTTGGCTCCCTTTTAGTCATGCTAATGTCTCTAGCAAATGGTTGCTACACAGGCTGCTTGGATTCCTCTCCTGAAAATGCTTCTTCTTTCCCTGCTGCATGGCTAGGCTATGAACTTTTATGCCCTGCTTCCTTTCATGTATAAGTTCCAACTTTAAGTCATTTCTTTACACCCATATCTGATCGTAGGCTGTTAGAAGCAGCCACGTTACTTCTTGATACTTAGAAATTTCTTCTGCCAGCTGCCACCAAATAAGTTCAACCTTCCACAAACCCCTAGGACATGAACACAATGCATCCAGGCTCTTTGCTAGGGAGTAACACAGGTGATCTTTGCTTCAGCTCCCAATAACTTTCTCATTTCCATCTGAGACTTTGTCAGCCTGGACTTCACTGTCCATATCTCTATCAGCATTTTTGTCACAACCATAGATGTTCCAAACGTTCCCTCATCTTCCTGTCTTCTTCTGAGCTCTCCAGTCTCTTCCACCCTCTGCCCGTTACTCAGTTCCACATCTTTAGGTATTTTCATGGTGATACTCTATTCACTATACCAATTTTCTGTGTTAGTCTGTTTGTGCATTGCTATTAAAAATACCTGAGACTGGGAAATTTATAAAGAAAAGAGGTTTAATTGGGTCACAATTCTGCAGGCTGTAAAAGAAGCATGGTGCCAGCATCTGGTTCTGCTAAAGACCTCAGGAAGCTTCCACTCATGGTGGAAGAAGAAAGGGGAGCAGGCATATCACATGGTGAGAGTGGGAGCAAGAGAGAGAGAAAGGGGAGGTCCCAGATGCTTAAACAATGAGATCTCACATGAACTAACTGAGCAAGAACTCATATCACCAAGAGGATGGTGCTAACCTACTCTTAAGGGATCTTCCCCCATGATCCACTCACCTCCCAGCAGGCCCCACCTCCAACACTGGGAATCACATTGCAACATGAGATTTGGAGAGGACAAAAATCCAAGCCATATCAGCCATTACTCATGCGGGCAGTCTGGGACACACAGAGACCCATAATAGCCTGTTGTGGGCACAGCATTTAGAGTCCAGGTAGAGAAACTAGACAAACACATGAATAAGGGACAGAGAAATAGATATCACAAGACTGACGAGGTTTCAATGCCACGGAGGCAGTGATGACACTTGGAGCAGGCAGACACTGGAGAAATGCATGGCCATGGGTCAGGAAAACCAGAGCAGGCTTCCTGGAGGTGGTGTGGCTATCCCAGCCTAGATATGATGGAGCTTGGACATGAACCCTGGCCTGCCCGAATTTGGACCTCATACTCCTAACCACTCCTTTACCCTGTCCTCAAAGAGGGCAGGAGTGAGACCCACCCCATGGCCCATCTGAGATCTGTAAACAGGATGTCTGGCTGGAAAAGAGGGTTCCCACGGAGACAGCCAAGGTTGAAAAGGTTGAAAAGGGCCAGGAGGGAGGGTGTTGAAGTTAAGGTTGATGAGCTCAGGCTTTATCCAGGATCCCGCAGAAAAGCCATCTGTGTTGTGATGCAGGAGTCAGACACTGATGGAAGTTTCAGGAAGACAGAATCTTTGTAGAGGCCAGCACATGGCTGGTGTGCAAAACCAGCCCTAGGGGCCTGTGATGCAAGCATCACGAATGCTCTTTATATGGTTATAGCATTTTGCAGGGCTGGATTTTAACATTCTGAATTCATTTCCATTCATTCCCAAAAAGCTCTGGGAAATGACTAACTTTTAATTATTAAGTAAAAATGGGGTGCGTATTTGTTTTCCTGCAGTGGGTCTTGGTCTTTTACATTCTCTGCTACACCACTCTGTTATCAACTTTACAGAAAACAAAGAAACTGGAATTAAACATTAACCAGGATCATTGAGAATGTCACAGAAATGCACAGCCCTGGGGTTAGGACAGGGGAGGCCCCTCATTCTCTGGTTGGCTGTTCAAACAGAAAAGGAGCCTGGGAGCACGCCCCGTCTCCAAGGGACTGGGGTCGGGGGTGAGGCGATTTCAAGGTGCACTTTCCACTCCAGTCAACATTTCCTGAGTTCCTGTGTGAGGGCTGGCCTCGGTGCTAGGCATCTGGGTACACGAGGGCTGAGACAGGGTCCCAGTCCTGGAGACATTCACATCACCTGTGAGAAGGGCCCTCACAGAGGCAGGGACGGAGGGCCAAGGAAAGCAGAATGGGTAGTGATGTGTTTCATCCTAGAGGACGCAGCAATTGCTGTAGGTCTTAAAGAATCAAAAGAATCAATAGACTTTTTACTAGTAAAAAAGAGAGGGCCAACTGGGCATGGTGGCTCACACCTGTAATCCCAGCACCTTGGGAGGCTGAGGTGGGCGGATCAATTGAGGTCAGGAGTTTGAAACCAGCTGGGCCAACATGGTGAAACCCCATCTCTACTAAAAATACAAAAATTAGTTGGGCATAGTGGTGGGCACCTGTAATCCCAGTTACTCAGAGGCTGAGGCAAGAGAATTGCTTGAACCTGGGATTCAGAGGTTGCAGGGAGCTGAGATCAAGCCACTGCACTCCAGCGTGGGCAACAGAGTGAGACTTCATCTCAGAAACAAAAAAAAGAGGGGGAGGCAGTTCAGGCAGAGGGAACAGCATGAACTAGCAGGCAGAGGACCGGCTGCTGCCATCCTCCTAGAAGGAAATATATCACCAGGGGTCCAGCACAACAGGAAGCCCACTAGTATTGCAAACAGAGGGAATTTAATCCAGGGGACTGGCGCATAGGTATAGGTGGTACAAAAACTGACAAGGCAAAGCAGACAGCGAGCAGACCAGTGTGCAGGGTGTGTTTGGGAAGTGACTGGTAGCCTGGTAATGGGGTGTGGGGTGTACAGCGGGGGGAGGGGTGTGTAGAGGATGGCACAGGGCTGGAAGGCAGCTTGGGAGCAGAGTGGAAAGGCTGGTCCTACGGTGCATGCTTGATTTGCAAAGTTACAGAGCCTCATCAAAAGCATGGCCTGGTGGACTTGAGCAGCCGTGGGAGGGTGGGCTGCTGGGCTGGCCTTGGTGGGAGGCTGCTGGGGTTGACCAGGGCAGGACTCGCCCAAGGCTGCTGCCAGAGAGGAGAGGTGGGATGGGCTCAGAGACATTCCCAAGGCTCAGTCTTCTGGCTCAGTGATGAATTGAGTGGGGGGAGGGACGTCAACAAGTCTGAACACTCTGACCCGGTGCCATCCTCCTAGAAGGAAGTGTATCAGCCAGGGGCCCGGCCCATCAGGAACCATGCTAGTATTTCCAACAGAGGGAGTTTAATCCAGGGGACTGGTTGCATCGGTGGTATAAAAACTGAGAAGGCAAACGAGATGGTGAGCAGCCCCGAGGTGAGCAATGGGAGGACGGCGCTGCACCATTTGGAGCAGGAGGGACAGAAAAGGGAAGCAGGTGGAGCCCGGAGGCCGGGAGCTGCCCACCAGGCAGAAGCCACAGCAGACCTGCGCAGTGGGAACTGGCGCCGGGGAGGCGCAAGCCCTGCTAGAGATGCTTCCTAGAGCAGGGACCCAGGGGAGGAAATGCCCCGGCGTCTCCCCTCCGCCCACCCTCTCCTCACCTGCTATTGGCCAAACCTACCTGGAGCAAGGGACCTGGGGAGCGTAACCCTGAGATACAAGCCAGCCCGAGAAGAATGGGCATGTGTGTGGGAGCAGCGGGCCGACAGGAGCACAGGAACACCAGAGGAAGCAGCTGCGGAGAAGAGACCGTGCGTCCTGATCTGAAGATGGGAAGCGAGAGGTCCCTCCAGGAAGGAATGTCTAGTTTGCAGCAGCATAGAGAGTAGGATGGCTGGAGAGGTAGATGTGGCAGGCGCGACTGTAGCTCTCTGTCTCAGGTTTTCTCAACCCAGGCAAAAGCTGACTAATGCCTGAGTCACTCTGTCCGCGAGCTGAGCCTCCTGGGTGGGGCAGGGCAAGGTGGTATCGGGTGATTCGGGGATGTGCCAGGCCTCAGGGAGGGGAGAGAGGATAGTGTGCGGGAAACAGAGCTGGCCTGGAGAGGCTGTCACACCCACAGCATCACCCCAGTTCTGACGGCAAAGCTGTGTGACTTTGAGCAAGTGAATGATGCGCTCCGGGCTTCGATTTCCTCGTCGTCACCAACCCCTGCCTCCAGCACAAGCTGCTCCACACCAGGCAACCGCCTGTAGTTGCCCAAACTCTGTGCTTCCTCAACACCCAGGCCTGCAGTAGACGCCACCCCCGACCTGGAATCTCCTTCCCCATTCCCACACGTCTTACTTTCTCCAGTCTTTCAGATTCAGTCCTAGCAGACTCCCAGCACTTTGGGAGGCCGAGGCGGGCAGATCACGAGGCCAAGAGATTGAGACCATTCTGGCCAACGTGGTGAAACCCTTGTCTCTACTAAAAACACAAAAATTAGCCGGGCGTGGTGGCGCACGCCTGTAGTCCCAGCTGCTCAGGAGGCTGAGGCAGGAGAATCGCTTGAATCCAGGAGGCGGAGGTTACAGTGAGCCGAGATCGCGCCACTGTACTCCAGCCTGGCGACAGAGTGAGATTCCATCTCAAAAAACATAAATAAATAAAAAATAAAAACCCACACACACACAGCAAAAACAAACCACAAAGACAAAAACGAAATCCCTTCAATGCCCATTTCCTGAATCAACTGCATCCCCCAGGAACTGCTTTGGGATTTTACTTATTATTTGGGATTATTTGTGCTCATTTCCCCTGTACCAAAAGTCAGAATCAAGTTAGCTGCGCTGTGTCTCTGTCACAAATGTCTGCTTGTATAAATAGGAGCGGGTACAAGCATGTGTCCACACACGCACACACGCCTCTCTCCGGATAAAGAGGTCTCGGGGTGAGGATTCTGGAACCTGTCCTTCCACACCTACTGCATCTGGTCACTGTCTCCGAGGCTGACATTCCTCACGCCGAGGGATGGGCAGGCAGAAGGCTGCAGGCAGTGCGCCAGCCAGGTCAGCTTACAGCGAGCTGTCAACCCAGTCACTGACGCCTCAGCGAGGCCATAAATAACAGCGGTGAAGCTGCAGCAGGCCACCCGGGCCTCCCCCAAACCACTCCTCTGCCATCAATCTCGCCTAATGACTGCTTGGTGTTCAGGCTTCCGCGTGACCTGACCACGGCCCCAAGCGTTCTTTGGGGCGCAGTGTCCCTTCCCAGGCACGGAGTGGGTCAGCCAGGAGCACACTGCCTCGCAAGGTCCCCGTGTCCTGCCAATGTACTTTCTGGATGCTGGAGACAGGCTGAAAAAGACTCCCACCACTCAAAACCCCACCACTCAAAACCCCACCCCTTTCGAGACCGGCTCCAGAAAGCTGAGTTCCATCCCCGTTGTTGATCCGGTCATGGTGGACTCAGTACCAGAAACGATGCCACACAGCAACTGCTGCCCTCCGCCATACAGCAGCGACTCACCCTGTGCCCAGGCTGGTCTTGTGTTCTTTGCAATGTGAGTGGGCAAAAGCCGACATATAAGGCAGCTCTTCCGCTCAGACTCCTTTTGTCCTGCCCTCAGCGGCAGGGACCTTATGTCCACACCCTTGGTTCTGAGGCTCCAACTCTCACCACCTTAAAACATCCACCTAAAATCACAGACCACCACACATACACCCACACACCACATACACACACACCACACACACCATACACCCACACACCCGACACACAGACCACACACACACCACATACACACACACACCTCACACACCATACACCCACACACCCGACACACAGACCACACACACCACATACACACACACACCACACACCCGACACACAGACCACACACACACCACATACACACACACTACACACACCAAACACACCCGCCACACACACCACATACACACTACACACACCATACACCCACACACCCGACACACAGACCACACACACACCACATACACACACCACACACACCATACACCCACACACCCGACACACCACACACACCACATACACACCACACACACCAGACACACACACCAGACACATACACCCACACACCACATACACACACACCACACACACCATACGCCCACACACCCGACACACAGACCACACACACGCCACATACACACACACTACACACACACCAGACACCCACACACCAGACACACACGCCACACACACCCACACACCACATACACACACCACACACACCATACACCCACACACCCGACACACAGACCACACACACACCACATACACACACTACACACACACCATATACACACAGCAGACACACGCCACACACACCACATATGCACACACACGAAACGCCACATGCCACACGCCACATACACACACACCCCACACACCAGACACATGCACACTGCACACCACACACACCACACACATGCACACTGCACACCACACACCACATATGCACACACACCACACACCACATACACAGGCACACCACACACACACCACACACATACACCCACACGCCCGACACACAGACCACACACACACCACATACACACATGCATTACACATACACCATACACACACACGAGACACACGCAACACACCACACACTACATACACCACACACATCACATACACACCACACGTCACACACACACACCACACACACACCACACACACCACATACACACACACTACACACACCATACACACACTACACACACACCAGACACATACACGCCACACAGTACATATGCACACACACTACACACACACCACACGCCACATACACACACCACACACCACATACACACACCAGACATATGCATACCACACACCACACACCACATAGGCACACTACACACACACCACACACACACCACACACACACCATACATACACCTACACACCTGACACACCACACACTACACACACACCACACCCCACATACCCACCACACACACACCATACACCCACACACCCTACACACAGACTACACACACACCACATACACACACACCACACACCAGACACATGCACACCACACACACCACACACCACATATGCACACACACCACACACCACACACCATACACACACCAGACACATATATGCCACACACACCACACACCACACACCATAAACACACCAGACACATATATGCCACACACACCACACACCACACACACACCACACACCACATACACACACACCACACACCACATACGCACACACACCACACACCCCACATAGACACACATACCATACACACACACCAGACACATGCACACCACACACACCACACACCACATACACACACTACACACACACCAGACACACACCATACACCACACACATCACACACTACACACAAACACATACACACACCACATACATACCACACACACATGCACACTCACACACCACACACACACACACACCACACATACCACACAACACACACACATACACCCCCACACACATACACACACCACCACACCACACACATATACACCACACAGACCACATGCACCACACACACACCATACACACATCACACACACACCACACACATACATACACCACATACACTACACACACACCGCACATACCACACACACCACACATACCACACACACCACATGCACACTCACACACCACACCCCCCCGCATACTGCACACACCACACATATTTACATGCACACACACACACACTTCCTCACTCACAAGCTCTCTCCTGAACTCTTGGGATTGAATTTCTGTAAAATGCTCACGTGCCCCCACTCTACCAACTAATGAGATAATTCCGTGATCTCATCAGCCTTCTAATAGGATTTTCATCACATCTCTCTGGATAAAAGCTATCTAAAGGCTCACCAAATGGTCCCTAGGCATTGCACTCTTTATCAGTACCCCCACTCCATCAAGTTAAGCTTCTGTGGCCACAGGGTGGCAGGAGGGAGGGGTCTTCCAGAGTCAAACCCCCTCACATATGGGGAACTGAACTCCAAAGAGGCAGTGACTTCTGAAGGTCACAGGGTCAGATGGGGGCCCATCCGTCCAGAGTACGGTGCGTCTGGGGAAGAAGTAACCAAATCCAGTCCTTCCCCGAGGGGACAGAGGGCACACATGGGGAAGCCATGCCCCAGTCCAGGGCCACACAGAGGGGGCCTGTGGTGGACCCTGGTGGTGCTCCTGCAAGCCCCCCCACCGGACCCCTTCGTGCATCCGGCCCTTCCCCAGCCCCGGGGGGCTTCCATGGCTAACCCAGGCGCCTGCGACTTGCTTTAGGGCCCTGTCCTCAGGCCATTGCAGGGAAGTGGGGAGCAGCCTTTAGCAGTGGCGGACTGGGGAGGGGTCTAAAAGCCCAGCTCCCTTGCCTGAGTTGGGGCAAACTCTGAGAAATAATTCATACTCCAGAACTTTCCTGCGGGATCTAGCTAGGGCTTGTTCTTCCCGGGAAACTGTACCAGCGTGGCTTCCCCCAGCCCACCCGGGCTGTGCACTCCCGGCCTCCTTAGTAGTTCCTCCTGGGATCATCTCCCTTCAATAAATCACCTGCGTCTGGGCCCTTAACGACTGCCTCCGGGGAGCCTGACCTAAGACACCAGGAAACGTGTGTGGAACAAACCGAAGGGCTCGGAGGATAACATCAGCCAGGGAGAAGAGCAAGTGGAATGGAGCACGGAGCACATGGTTAAAGGAAAAGGTCGGGGCAGAGGAGGAGCCTCGCCCGAAGGAGGGCTGGAGAAGACACTGCACTTACACATCCACACACACAGCACACACCACACAACCACACACAATCACACATACCACACACACAACCACACACAATACACACCACACAACCACACACACCACACACAACCACACACACCACACACCACACACAACACACACAACCACACACACAACTCACAACACACAACCACACACCACACACAACACACACAACCACACACCACACAACCACACACTGCAACCACACACACAACACACAGCACACACCACACACAACACACAGCACACACCACACAACCACACAGTCACACATACCACACACACAACACACCACACAACCACACACACAACCACACATACCACAACCACACACACACCACACAACCACACACACACCACACACCACACACAACCACACACCACACACAACCACACACCACACACAACCACACACCACACACAACCACAAACACAACACACACACACCACAACCATACACAACCACACACACCATATAACCACACACACAATCACACATACCATGCACAACCACACATAACACACACCACACAACCACACACCACACAACCACACACACCACACACAACACCACACACACAACCACACCACACACACAACCACACACCACACACCACACACAACCACACACACCACAACCACACACACAACCACACACAACACACAACCACACAACCACACACCACACAACCACACCCACAACCACACACACCTACACACACCACACACAACCACACAACCCCACACAACCACACAACACAACACACAACCACACACAACCACACAACACACAACCACACACAACACACACCACACACACAACCACACAACACACACAACACACAACCACACACACCACACACTACACACAACCACACACAACACACAGCACACACCACACACACACCACACAACCACACACTGCAACCACACACACAACACACACAACACAGCACACAGCACACAACCACAGTCACACATACCACACACACAACACACACCACACAACCACACACCACACACACAATCACACATACCACACACACAACACACACAACCACACACACCACACACAACCACACAAACACACAACACAACCACACACAATCACACATACCACGCACCACACATAACACACACCACACAACCACACACCACACATACAATCACACATACCACACACAACCACACATACCACACAACCACACACCACACACACCACACACAACCACACACCACACCACACCACACACAACCACACACCACACACACCACAACCACACACAACACAACCACACACACCACACACAACCACACACAACACAAACACACACACCACAACCACACACACCACACACAACCACACACAACACAAACACAACACACAACCACACACACCCACACACCACACACACAACCACACAACCACACACCACACACCACACACACCCACACACACCACACACCACACACAACCACACAACACACACAACCACACAACACACACAACCACACACAACACACAAACACAACACACAACCACACACCACACACAACCACACAACCACACACCACACACAACCACACACACAACCACACACACCACACACACAGCTACACACACCACATACACTACACACACAACCACACACACACAACCACACAACGGTGTGTCTGAAGCCAGCAGAAATGAAAAGTCCTCTGGTACCTCCCCTTCAAACAGCTCACACTCATGCGGGTCACTGTGGCACGGCGCCCTCACGCGCATCCGCAGAGCGCACCTGTCCTAGCGTGGCCAAGACCGCCTCTTTCACCCAGGGCCCTCTGTGGACGTTAGTCTGCACTGAGTCACCCCTGGATAACTGAGGACTTGCCTGTCAAGTATGAAACATTTAGCACGTACAGTCCTTTGAGTGGAATTAGAGTGGAAGAGTGTAACTCAGCGTGTAAGAGTTGCCTGCTGCTGCTTTGAACAGAGGGTAATTGCAGTAGATGCCTTCAGCCCCTGCTCTTTTCAGCAGCCACTGTACGGGGCGGTTCCACCCCGTCTCCCACCTCCCGGCCCAGCTCTCTGCTGTCTCTGCCCGGTGGCGTTCCCCGACGCCCCTTTGCCTGAGCGCCGAAGCGTGGGGAGTGGAAGCTGGCGGTGGGAGCCCGTGGAGGCATGCGCGCCTCCTGTGCTTCAGGAAGGCAGCCCTGGAGACCTTCTGGATGCTTCCCAGGAAGGCCCCACAGCAGCCACCACAGCCAGCACGTTTTTCTCTACCGGTTTTCCCCCTTCCGCATCTCATGGTCCTGCTCCCTGGGATCATCGCCCAATTAAACTGCATCCAAGTCCTTGCACCAAGTTCTGCTTTCACAGGAATGCAAACTGAGACAGTATTATACCTGATGTTACCTTTTCCAAGGTAGCTGGGGTCATCGTTATTTCCCTCAGCTCTTACCTGTGCTGGAGTAGTGTGCTGCCCTCGGAAGCTACCAGGTACCCTCCGTGAAATGGCCCAGCTGTTCTTTGGGAGTTCGTGTCTGATTTTGCCATTTTTCTATCACTTTCTTAGTTGTTAGCAAGTCTTCCTCCAGCAGGACTGTTACCTTCCTCCAACTGATCATTTTTGTCTTTAATCTGCTATCGCCTTGAAATCCCGTGACCAAACTTGATAGCCCCTGTCTGTTGTGAAGGTGAACAGATTCTGAAAGGAGCACTGTTCCTTGGAGCGGATGCATGAGCTTTCATTTCGGGCACTGGAAATTCATTTTGGCTGCTCAGGAGGTATTTTTATTTCCCTGGCTTAGAGCTCTATTGAGGAGAGTGTAGAGGTTGGATAGTCAAACATCGTATTGAGTTCGTTCTTATATTTTAATTTAGCTATGGGATGTGTTTGTGGGTGAATGCAGTGAGTCTAATAGTACCTACCGCAAATGCCCTAGGGCCGTGGCTTGACATTTATTAGCATATGCCGATTTCCAACTTTTAGATCCAGTTTTTAAGACTCCAGGAGACTTCACAAGTGTGCCAGCTGCACAGATGTGAAAACGATATCACACACCAAAAAAAATGGCGGCTTACATATTTCAGAGCAAAACTAAAATCAGTCCAGGGGTTGAATGCAAATCCCCCCCATTCAGCCCCCATGTCTCACCCAGATGTCCCCTCTCCTCTCTGGAGAAGTTGCACGTCCCCTCTTGAGGGCAGGGGGAGGTACGTGTCCGTTTCGTCCTGGGAGGACTCCCTGGGATTCCTTGTGTAGGAAGAGTTCTGTGCTGGGGCTTGCTCCCTCCCCTGCAACTTTCCTGATCTCTGGGGCTCAGGGGCAGCCTCTGGTGCCTGGCTGATGGGCACAGCTGGCGAAGGCCACAGAGCAGCTGAGTGCTGGGGACAGGTGCAAGAGCAAACTCCAGCAGGTGTGTTGACCGTAATGACACGGTCACTGATGCTGTCTCCCAAGTGTTTTCTGTGCTGCTGACAACTGGGGCAGGCGAAAGCACGTGGGAATTTGTTGTTGGAAAGGTTACACAGGAGGGAGGGAGGGTGTGACTGTGGGCACCTCCCCGGGACGTGCAGTGAGTGGGCATTTCTTTCTTGGATGGGCTCAGCGTGCATGGTGGCTGTGGGCTCCTTTTTGGAGAGGAACTCGAAGTCCAGGCAAAGAGAGGTTTACAGGCCTATGATGGGATTACATCCTGATCAACTCATTGTTAGTCCAAAATATAAGTCAAAAATGCATTTAATACCCCAGTAAATCTATCATAAAGTCAGAAAATTGTAAGTTGAAGTCTCAAGGGCGGGACCATCTGTATTTCACTGGAACCGTGGCAAGAAGACCCCACAGACTGGCATTCTGGACATGGTTGCAGGTGAGAGGAGGGCTGCAGCTTGAGGGTCATGGTGGCCTGAAAGGACCTGGGGAGGTGAAACGCTGTCATCGAGGGCTGGCGTGCACACAGGAGGTTGATGGGGGTGTGGCTGCAGGCTGAGTGTTGTTGGCTGCAGAGAGGTTGGGGGGTTGAGAGCGTGGTCATGGAGCTCAGTGGCTACAATGACACTCAATGCTCCTGAGTGTGGCGAAGCCTCAGCAGGGTTGGCTGAAAGCAAAGCAGGGCCGTTCAGTCACTTTCAGCTGTTGCACAGAGTGGCAGTGAGATGCTGACAACTTCACCCACGTGGGAATCCTCTGAGGCCACCTGAGAAGGAATCTCACAGATGAGAGCTTGGCTGGGGATGCAAAAGGCCCTGAGACAAGCTTACCACGTTGGTGGCTCCAGGGAGAGATTCCAAAAAGTTTGCAAAAGAAGAAAATGCATCATCCTTTAAAGAGGCGACGTAACTGACCTTCACGCTGAAATACGTGAGTTTCCCAAATTCATGATTCTCCAAGGAAGAACTGAAACCTGGGTATGAAAACTACTCAGCCTCTTGGGGGAGGGGTGTCTGGCAGAAGCTTGGAGCTGCTCCAGCTGGGCCCTGCTCCCAGAAGAGCAGGCTTGCAGAACAGGCCTGGGCATGGCCCAGCTCATTTGAACTGAGTTTCCCCTGTGTGCCATTGACTGGCCCAAAGAAGACATAAGAGGGAAGCTTCCCAGGGAGACTGATATCCAAATTTATCATTTCCAATTCAAGCCATTTCTGGGAAAAGTTCCAATTGTCCTGAATGCTCAGTTCAACCAGGTGCACTAGGTTGTCCAGAATCCTGAGGGGTAGTATCTAATTCTGGTCTCTTTCAGCCAAGTGTACCAGGGTCGGCTGGCACCCTTGTCCCTTGGGCAGGAAAGAAATGTCAGTATTGCTTAGGAAGTTTCACCAACTCTCAAGGTTATCAAACGGTCTCTTCTTTTGATTCACCTGTCATTCTGAAGACTGGATTTTCATTTCCACAGCTGGCAAGGTGGTGTCTGAGCACCTTGGTAGCCCATGTCATAAAGTGAGATCTCCAGAGACCCCCGAGCACACCAGGCCTTCCAGATTAGCAGTACATCTGCTTCAAAGGGCTTAGCCAGAGCCTCCACAGCCCACTTTTTCAACCTGGCAGGAGTATTAAAGCTCCCCATCCCATCACAGGAATGTCCACGACCAGGAAATGGCTCTCTGAAGGCTGCCTCCATAGTCTCTGGAATTTCCATGACAGCCAGTGTGGCAAAGAAATCTTGCAAAGGCTGTTGCTGGAATAATCCATCCCACAGGACTGGAATCAAAGGACACAGCCAGGCCAGCCACAGAGTTCCAAGAAAAAAAATAAAAACTCCCCGGATTCAATGACGGATGAAAACTGCCAGGAAAAAGGCTCAAGGAAAAAGGCCTCCCGGCTACCGTGGGACCTCAGCCCCAGATCCCCAGCCCTGCAAGGAAGCACATCCTTCACGATGGCCCGCAATCACAGCTTCTACGGCATGGAGATCGTGGAAGTGAAGGCTCTGCGTTGTGTGAGCAACTACTTGTTAGAAGTGGCTCCTGGCGATGTTTAGACTGGGGACGGGAGGACTGCCTGAGCATGATGAAGACTGCTTCCACTTCTGAAGGGCTGTCTGGGGACAGGGTGTCCACTTGCCCAGAGCCAGCGGGAATGTTACAGGGAGGCCTGCCCAGGGAAGGCTGGGCTACACAGACAGGGAGTCAGTTCATCATCACTGAGCAAACCAGTGGGCAAGGAGAATGCAGAGAAGGTTCTTGAGGGGCCAGGCTGGACAGCTGCAGTCTGCGCTGAGTGGCGGCCAAGGGGTTCCGCTGCCCCCAGAGTGCTGAGAGTTTGGGCTCTGGCTGGGCCCCACCCTGGGGAGGTGCCCACCATCCTCCAGGCCAAGTGAGGGGGTGGGTGCCTGCCGGAGAGGCGGCACACCTCAGACGGCTGGAGCAGGAGGTGGGGCATCCACACGTCCACCCAGGCTTTCAACCCCTAGTTACTCAGTGAAGATTTTGAGGCCTGGAGAGAGGGGGCATGGCTTGTTCACAGGCACAGATCGCAAGTGAGGCAGAGCGGGTGCCACAAATCAGGCTTCCTAACTGTGATGTTCAATTTTAGGTGTCAACCTGAGTGAGCCACAGGGTAGTACCCTGATGACACACACTGTTCCCAGGTGTGTCTCTGAGGGCGTTTCCCGATGACACTGGCATTTGGAAAGGTGGACTCAGCACAGCAGATCCGCTCCCCAGCCAGGGCAGGCACCACCCAGTCCACTGAGGGCCTGAGTGAACAAAAAGGCAGAGGAAGGAGTAACTGCCCCGCGTCTTCCTGCCTCACTGCTGGAGCGGGGACATCTCATCTCCTGCCTTTGCGCCGGGATTTATATCATCAGATCCCCTGGTTCTCAGGACTTGGGACTTGGATGGAATTACACCACCGGCTTCCCTGGGTCTCCAGCTTGCAGAACCTGAGATCTCTCAGCCTCTGCAATTGCATGAGCCAATTCCTGTCTATCTATCATCTCTTGTTGGTTCTTTTTGGCTGGAGAACAGACTAATACAGGAATCTGTCCTTTCCCTCCAAATGCAACTGGAATCTCTGCTCGCCTTTACAAAGCTTCTCTGCGAAAGGATCTCTCACGCCATGGTGGGAAGGGGAGCCTCAGACCCATAGCCTCACCCCAGGAGGAAAACAGGGCCAGGACACACCAGCAGGCCTCCTTTGATGAAGAGCATATGGTTTTGCTCCTTCTGTTACTTTGACCTCTGAACCGCACCCCCACAGACCTAATGATTTCCTGGTAAATCATTTGTAACACCCGCTTTAGTCTCCTGAAAAAAAACTTCACAGATAATATCATCAAACCTCGCAGAGAATTTAAAAATAAAACCTTCTATCTGTAATACTAATTAGAAGTCAAAGGTAACTTATAATAAAAGAATTCGTTTCCATGTGGAATGTTTGGCCAAGATCTCACTAACAGACTGGAAGTCACTGTCACTCACTCACGATGAGTAAAGGATGAATTTGTGTCCGTGTTTGACCTTTTGCAATCATGGCTAAGCATTGCCTCGGGATAAAGATTCCCAAAGTGCTGAACAACTCTTGATAAAATCCCAAAGAAAACAAAGCACAGTCTTCCCAGGATGCACGTTGCCAGGTGCGGTCCTGAACCGCGCGTCCACGTGGCAGCAGCGCGCAGCAGGAGGCTCCCAGCTGAGATCCTCGAGGACGGGGTTCGTACCACATCGGCATCTGGAGGTCGCAGGGGACGCTTGGAAGTCGTGGAGGGCGCGGGACGAGTCACTGTGCAGGACCGCGGCAGCGCGGGGACAATCTGGAGCGCCCCCAACGCTTCGGAGCCCCACCGGGTGGCGGGTGGACTCGCCTCCGCCCGGCGGCTCCTCGGTGCATGGGCCCCAAGCGGACCTGGCGCTTTTTCAGGCGTGCAGGAGACAGAAGCCGTGAGGGCTCCGCACGCACGCCCGCATGCACTCCGGGAAGTATCCCCCGGGTCACCGTGTCAATGTGCCCGTATCCCTTCTAGGGGACCCGGTTCTGACTTTCCAAGAGTAAAGTACCGCGCCGCGCCCGCGGGCGGAGCTGGGAGAACCCCTCCCTGGCCCTCCACGTCGGCCCGGGGCGCGTTCTTCCGTGCGACCACAAGGGGGCGCTCCGAGACCAGGCTCGGGACCTTTGCAGGCGCAGACTTAAAATGCTTGCAGGTGCGCGCGTGGCGGAAGCAGGCTGAGAGGGCCAGAAAGCATTCGTCCTTGGACTCGCATCGCGCTAGACAGTCTAATCTTTGACGGCACCGTCCAGTTTTCCAATATCCACTGTTAGCACTGAACAATTGTGTCAATTGCATTTCCAATCCTCCTAAACAATGCAATTTTGATATATAAACAGCAGTTTTAACGTCCTTCCAGAAACAGATCAACGGGAACAGGTAAAACAATTGGCCGGTGCTTGCCTACCCCGTCCGCACCCACACCCACAGTTCTCTCTAAAATAATACTAACAAAAATAATAATGCAAGATAACAATTTTGGAGAACGTACCATGTGTCATTGTTGTGGGTACTTTATATGGATGCACTTATTTTATCTTCACCAATAACACTATGAGGTGGGTGCTATGTGATAAAACTATGGTGAGGACACTGAGCCACAGACAGCTTAGTAATTTGCCGAGGGCTGCATGGCTGGCAAGTAGCAGGACATCACTAAAGAAGGTACAACATTCAAAGCGTCCTGGAAGGGCGTCCTGCCTGCTGGAAGGAGGAGCTTTGGAATGTCTTAGCCATCCTTTACTGTAAGAAAGCGAGGCAGGCCGGTGGCGGTGGCTCACGCCTGTAATCCCAGCACTTTGGGAGGCCAAGGCGGACGGATCACGTGATCAAGAGATCAAGACCATCCTGGCCAACATGTTGAAACCCTGTCTCTACTAAAAATACAAAAATTAGCTGGGCATGGTGGCACGTGCCTGTAGTCCCAGCTACTTGGGAGGCTGAGGCAGGAGAGTCGCTTGAACCCAGGAGGCAGAGGTTGCCGTGAGCCAAGATTGCACCACTGCATTCCAGCCTGGCGACAGAGGGAGACTCCATCTAAAAAAAAAAAAAAAAAAAAAAGCAAGGCAGAGCGCACCCCCAGCTGCTGTTTCTTCAAAAATGCAAGATTTATGAGAGCACCAATGCTGATAAAATTAAAAACATCGGCCGGGCGCGGTGGCTCATGCCTATAATCCCAGCACTTTGGGAGGCCGAGGCGGGCAGATTGCCTGAGGCCAGGAGTTCGTGACCAGCCTGGCCAACATAGCAAGAACCCATCTCTACTAAAAATACAAAAAAAAAAAAAAAAAAAAAAGCCGGGCATGGTGATGTGTGTCTGTAATCACAGCTACTCGGGAGGCTGAGGCAGGGGAACTGCTTGAACCAGGGAGGTAGAGGTTGCAGTGAGCCAAGATCGTGCCACTGCACTCCAGCCTGGGAGACAGAGTGAGACTCTATCTCAAAAAATAATAATAATAAAAACATCAACAAGAAAGAAAAAAAAATCCATGAAATATTTTTATACGTGATGTTTCTCACTTGTTTCATTCATGAATTCATCCAGAGCAGACACCAGGTGGGTCTGAGGAGGCCAGCATTGCCCAGTGCAAATTACACTGAACCTAGCCCTGGACAGTGCCCGAGACAAAATTCTGCCTAAATGTTCAACCCTGGCCATGCGTTAGAATCGCTGGGGGAGATTTAAACAAAATGATATCTGGGTAACCCCAGTGTTAGGGAGGCAGGAGCCTAGAAGAGACGGAGTAAGATCGTCTGAAAATCAACTCCATCCCAAAGCTAGCAAGGCATATTCCTTGACAATCATGACCCATGGTCCTAAGATGTTTACAGCTAAGGAAGCAGCTTGGGAATGGCTTGCAAGAACAAACCCCTACAACAACAGAGAGTCCAGGTGTCCCAGTACCCATGAGGACTAAGCTCTGATTTTTTTATCTTGCCCAAATTCCTACCTAAGGGGTCTAGGGAGTCGCGCCTTACAAATCATAAATTCTCATCAGATGGGTTTTATTTGACCCTGTATATCATGACTTACTTTTTAATCTGACTATGGCATAACATTACAAGACCAGGCAAAAATATTTAACCCCCAAATATATTTCCTTGCCCTACCTTGAACTTGCCCTGCAGAGTCTCTTGTGAGGAGAATCCACATCCTATAAAGAAGCCCCTTTCCCCTTTGTTTTCCTTCCTTTCTTTCCAGTCCGGGAGATCGTCAACTAAGAGCCAGGCACCCCTTTTAAGTCAATAAGAAACAGTTTACAACCTGCTCTCTCTCTCTCTGAAGTCTGCTGAGAGCTTCCCCTGCACGATAAAACTTGGCCTCCACAATCCTTTATCTTAACCTGAACATTCCTTTCCATTGATCCCAGGTCTTCAGCTAAGCTCAACCAATTGTCAACCAGAAAATGTTTAAATTTACCTACAGCCTGGAAGCACCCCCCCCCCCGCCCCGCCCCCGCTGCTTCGAGTTCTCCTGCCTTTCTGAACTCAACCAATGTATTTCTTAAATGTATTTGATTGATGCCTCATGCCTCCCTAAAATGTATAAAACCAAGCTGCACCTCGACCACCTTGGGCACATGTTCCCAGGCCCTCCTGAGGTCTGTGTCACGGGCCATGGCCACTCATATTTGGCTCAGAATAAATCTCTTCAAATATTTTACAGAGTTTGACTCTTTTCGTCAGCACTCACAGCAATATATGCTTTCGGGAAAATTATAGTTATGCTTTGATGTGCTTACATATGCTGAATGTCAAGGATCACTTCCTTTCAATCAATAAAATAATAAATGTTGTCATATGCTGTCAGCCCATCCACATGCAGTCACAGCTGAGTTCAGTCTTTCACAGACAAGGCCCCTATATAAGAAAAACTTAAAACAAAGGCAATGCATTCCTCTGCTTGCCTTCTGAGGGCGCCCTGCCCTGCAAGGGAGTAGCTTTCAATCAAATTCTTTTCACTGCACTCGGCGACTCGCCTTGAACTCCTTCCTGCGTGAGATCCAAGAACCCTCTTTCGGGGTCTGGACTGAGACCCTTTTCTGGTCACACCACCACCACCCGGCTAATTGAATCAGGATCTCAGAAAATGGGGCCCAGGCACCGGTGTTTTGATTTTTGTCATTACTGGTTTTTAAAAGCCTCCCCAAGGGACTGAAGTGTTCAGCCAGCATTGAGAGGCAATCTCTTTCTTACATAGAGGAGGAAACTGGGGCCCAGAGAGGAGCTGTGATTTGCCAAAGGCTGAAGAATGTGAAGAAAAGAGGTGTGAGTGCCGGGTGCGGTGGCTCACGCCTGTAATCCTAGCACTTTGGGAGGCTGAGGCGGGGAGATCACGAGGTCAGGAGTTTGAGACCAGCGTAGCCAACATGGTGAAACCCCGTTTCTACTAAAAATACAAAAAAAAATTAGCTGGGTGTGGTGGCACGTGCCTGTAATCCCAGCTACTCAGGAGGCTGAGGCAGGAGAACTGCTCGTCCCGGGACCTGGGAGGTGGAGGTTGTGGTGAGCTGAGATCACACCATTGGCACTCCAGCCTGGGCAACAAGAGCGAAACTCTGTCTCAAAAAAAAAAAAAAAAGAAAAAGAAAAGAGGTGTGGGAGCCGCATGTGCTGAGTTCTAGTCCAGAACCCATGGAAAATGTTACTGCTGGGCCAGACCAGACACATCACCAGGAGACGGGGCACGAGGTGCCCCGGGGAGCAGGGCACACTGGGAGCTGCCTCTTCACTGATCTCTCCTCGGCCTGAGCTGGCTGTTGGCCATGCTCTTTCCCCAACATCATTTGGCAGAGAGAAATTCCGATGTTGTAATTTAATGCAGGGTTATGTTTTGAGGGGGAAATTTAATTGAGAGAAATGTCTGCTGGGTTTTCCTATCCCTTTATCCCTGCCAGCGGACAGGATGTGTCTGTGGCTCAGACAGGCATTCAGGTGATGGGGATTTCCGAAGCTCCTGCTACGTGCTAGACATGGGGTCGTTTTCCCAGAGAGTGGCAACACGTCCAGGCTGGAGCCAGCAGCCCAAGGCCAAGATCCCCAATCTCGGAAGGGTCTGGGCAAGGTTATTCTTAAACCAAATGAATTTGGGTGTCTGTTGCTTTGGTGAATCTGTGAATCAGCTTCCATCACCTTAGAATTTAATTGATTTGAGCCTCAGGAAGCCTGTTTCTTTTTTCTTTTTTCTTTTTTTTAAGTAGCCCCAGAAGCCAAGCTCAGTGGTGTACGCCTATAGTCCCAGCTACTCAGGAGGCTGGGGTGGGAGGATCACTAGAGGCCAGGAGTTCAAGGCCAGCCTGGCCAACATAGTGAGACCCCGTCTCTAAAAAATAAATAAGAAATAAAATAAAATGCCCCACAGGAAATGAGGAAGACATTGTGTTTCCTAGTCTAATGCGGGCATGTCACACCTTCCTTCCCCCATACCTGCCCCCGCCCTTGGTTCCTGGCCTCACTGTCTTTCAGCCACCCAGGAGAGAAACCCGAGACTCAGCCCAGGCTCCCCCTCTCACATCTCCCAACACCATCCGCTTGACTCCCCCACCAAACCCTTCCTTAGACTTAGACCTGCTGGCTTGTTCTCAGGGGGCTATGCCAGTGGCACCTGGAGGTTCCCCGATGCCCTCACCCTGACCCATACTTGGCATGATGTCTTTGTAATTTTTGCAGGCCTATCAGTGTAGAGTGACACCTACGGTGCTTTCGCTGGCATTTCTGTGATTCACACTTAGGTCTTTCAGGTTCTCTGTGTATGAGCGGCTCAGTTGCTAAACTTTTTTTCCTTTTGAGCCGGAGTCTCGCTCTGTCACCCGGCCGGACTGCTGTGGTGCCATCTCGGCTCACTGCAACCTCCGCCTCCTGGGTTCAAGCGATTCTCCTGCCTCAGCCTCCCGAGTAGCTGGGACTACAGGCACGCACCATCATGCCCAGCTAATTTTTGTATTTTAGTAGAGACAGGGTTTCACCATGTTGGCCAGGATGGTCTTGATCTCTTGACCTTGTGATCCGCCTGCCTCGGCCTCCCAAAGTGCTGGCATCACAGGCGTGAGCCACCGTGCCCGGCCTGCTGAAACTTTTTGATTCTCTTCCCTTGGCATCCCTTGCCCTCTAGGCTCTCATCTCAAACCAGGCAACAGCTCTCACTGTTCCCTGACTCTTGCTCTCATAAGATTTCGCTGGGCCAGCTGCCTGAAGCACTGGCAGAAGCATGTCCCTCTTCTGCAAGACCTTCAATAACTGCCTGGGGCCTCCTTCATCAACATGCACACTCCTCACTCTGCCCCAGGGCCCTGCAGAATCAGCTCATCTGGGCTTCCAGCCTTATCTCTTCCTCGTTGCCCCTCCACAGCCCTGACCCCTCGTCCTTGCCCTTCCCCATTCCTTAGCTCAGGCTCTTCTTCACAAGTTTCCTGCTCTACTTGGAGCCCTCCTTAAGGCCCAAGATCCAATGCAGCCTTTCCCGTGGCCAGTGCTTCCTGCCGCTTCGCCTCCTCTGAACTCCCCGGCACTGGCCTGCGCTGGCCTCTTTCTGCCTTGTGTTTTCATCCCATGTGGCTGATTTGTCCCGGTGGCCAGGAGCTCCTGGGGGCCTGCTGTACATCTGGTTCCCTCCTCCCTCCCTGCCCGAGCCTTTCTCCCAGGCCAGTCCACAATTACAGCTGGAAACCAGGTAGAAGGCTGTGCAGTGGCTCAGCCGGGGGCTACAAAGCGTCTGGGAGCAGGAGGGGAGGAGCGGCTAGAGGGAGGCTCAGAGGCTGGAAGCCTGAGCATTCACGGACTCCTTGGCCCTGAGGACTGAAGGGAGGGGGAAGAGTGAGTGAAGAACACGCCCAGCTCCTGGACTGGTCAATGCACCGATGAGAATCAGGGGGAGTAGGGGACAGAGCCTGGTTAGACGTGTCTGTGGTCAACAGGAGGACATGGGGCTCTGAGCAGGGGGTATCAGCCTGGGGCTGAAAAGAGCTGAGCCCGAGAGAAGAGCTGGGCTCATTACCAAAGAGGAGGCATCCACACAGGGCTGCATGGGAGGCTGCCCAGGGCATGGGAGGACAGCGAACCCTGAGATGAAGCTGCAAGAGGCGGCCCAGGAGGGTTGCAGGGGTGGCTGAGCTGGGTAAGAGGCCGGGCATGGTGGCTCACGCCTGTAATCCCAGCACCTTGAGAGGCTGAGGTGTGTGGATCACCTGAGGTCAAGAGTTTGAGACCAGCCTGGCCGACATGGTGATGAAACCCCGTCTCTACTAAAAATACAAAAATTAGCCAGGCGTGATGGTGGGCGCCTGTAGTCCCAGCCACTCGGGAGGCTGACGCAGGAGAATCACTCGAACCTGGAAGGTGGAGGCTGCCGTGAGCCGAGATCGCACGACTGCACTCCAGCCTGGGCAAAAAGAGCGAAACTCCATCTCAAAACAAATAAAAATAAAAATAAAAAAACAAGGGAGAACAGCTCTAGTGAGTGGGCAGCTTGCACTCAGCTGCTGGGAGAATGAAGCTGCCACTCAGCTGGCCCAGGCTGCCCCTACACCTCAAACCTTTTCCTTCTCCTTAGCAGCAGCCATGATGTGTGCTGAGCAGGCAAAGCCACCCTCCCCTCTGAGGGCTTTGTGTCACAAAGTCGAGCGTCTGGGGTTTCCCTTCCCGAGGCTTCGTTTTATCTCAGTTTCTCCTGGGCGCAGCGTGGAGGTGGGTGCCGGCCACAGGGTCTCCCACACACCAGTCAGAACCCTGCCCCTGTGCTTTCTGGTCATCTCTGCTTCTGTCACATCCTTTTTTTCTCTATACCAATTTTAAATGAAATTCCAGGGAAATAAATTGAAACAGACATTGGGCTTTTGAGCCAGATGTCAGAAGGCAGTGGCCTCCACTTTGTATCACTGGGATGCAGTGAATAGACCTCAGGGTGTAGGTGAGAGCGGTTGGGTGTTACATAATGGGGAGGCATCAGGGCTGAGGATATTTTATTCTCCAGGCTGTGGTGCAGCTTTTGAGGGTGCTTTGCAAAGCATAAGGATGGCCTTGTTAGGCCGCACACTCCAGGAGAAGCGATGAAGGAAGAGGAGGAGGAGACCCTGGTTAGTGGAGCAGACCAGACTCCACTCCCTCACCTTGGGGATGTAACCCTGTCCCTTGCAGGTGAAAAGCCAAGGCTTCGGAGACTCAGCTCCCCTCTGCCCCTACCTGTCGCCTGGTCAGGCCCCAGAGGCCCCCTTCCCCAGTTCCTGTATGCGCTGCTACTAGGGCCCTGCTGCCCGAGCCTCGATAGACACGGTGAGCCGCAGAGAACCGCAGCTCGACCTCAGGTCCCACTCCTGACTAGCATTGTACTGCAGTCCCAGGGAGCCCTGCCGAGGAGAGAGCTGGACATTCAGCCAGCGACACTGGGCCTGGTCACAGGCGAGCACCACGGTACCCTCGGGGTTGCTGTAGGTGCACTGGCTCCGGGCTGCCCTTTCCTGCACAGCCAGATCCCAGCTGCCCCCTGCCTTGCTTTCGTCCAGCCACGTGACCTGGAAGCCCAAGCGGTCCCGGGTGACGGGACACACCAGCTGCTTCTCATTCAAGGCGGGCACCACCTGGCCTTTGAGGTAGGCAGGGCCGGCGCAGTAGGTCTGGATGTTCAGGAGCCGATCGGTGTACTGCTGCAGCCAGTTGAAGAGATAGGCCAGGTGGCAGTCACACTGCCAGGGGTTACCGTGCAGGGCCAGGTTGAACAGGTTGTAATTGGTGTCGAAGATGCCCTCCGGAAGTGTGGTCAGCTGGTTCTTGGAGAGGCTGAGCAGCTCCAGCTTGGACAGGTTCTGGAAGAGGGCTGGGTGCAGCGCCGTAAGGTTGTTGCTGCCCAGGTAGAGTTTGACCAACTCCTCCAGGTCTCTGAAGATGCCAGCTGGGAGGTGGGTAATGGCATTGTATGAGAGCATGAGGGAATGCAGTTTGGACAGGTGGGCAAAGGCGCCCTCGGCGACAGTCTCCAGCTGGTTATGGGTCAGAGACAGGCCAACCAGGCATGGGGTGTGGGCAAAGAGGCCGGCAGGCAGGACCCGAAGCATGTTCCACTGCAAGCTCAGAAAGGTCAGATTACCCAGGGAGGCAAAGATGGAGAGCGGCAGGTGCGTGATGGCGTTGCGTTGCAGCCACAGCCTCTCCAGGCAGAAGAGCTGGGAGAACACCTGAGGGGGCAGCTCCGAGATGTTGTTGCTGTCCAGGAAGAGCTCCTGCAGGCTGCCCAGTTTGCCAAACACACCCTGGGGGAGACCAGAGAGCGCGTTGTTGCTCAGCTTCAGGGTCTGCAGGCTGGTGAGTGGGTGGAACAGCTCCTCCGGGAGCTGGGCCAGGAGGTTCTGGGCCAGGTTGAGTGTCTTCAGATGGGTCAGAGGCTGGAAGAGCCTCCTGGGCAGGGCCTGGAGCTGGTTCCCCTGCAGGTGGAGGGACTCCAGGGCAGCCAGGTGCTGGAAAAGACCCTCGGGCAGAGCCTCCAGCATGTTGAAGTTGAGGGTGAGCTTGCCCAGCGAGGTCAGGTTGGAGAAGATGTTGGTGCTGAGGTTCAAGAAGCTACTGCCTGTGACCTCCAGGTCCTCCAGCCTGGGCAGCCCCCCGAAGGCATCCGGCCTAAACTGGCAGAGCTGGGTGTTGAGGAAGACCACCTTGGTCAAGTTGGGGTTGCTGCCAAAGGCTCTGGTTTCCAACGTGGTGAACGAGGTCTCCACAAAGATGATGTTTTTCGCATATGGTGGGATGTCGGGCGGGACGGTGGCCAGCTCCTCATCTGAGCAGAACACCTCCTGGAAGAAGCAGTCACAACCCACGGGACAGGGCTGGGCAGGCCTGGCCAGGAGCAGGAGGGAGGTCCAGAGCAGCCAGGCTCCAGGCAGCATCTTCTAGATTCCAGGCGGGAGAGAGAACAGGAAGAGAAACTTGATCATCACACAGCATGGCACAGTGACCAGGGCACAGTGACCAGGGCACCGTGACCAGAGCACTGGACAGCGAGCTCCAACATGCGGCAGGACCAAGACCCAGGGCTTTGGGGCTTTCTGTGTTCTTCTCAGACTGGGGAAAGCAGTGGAAAGGAGACAAAAAGGCATGGAAGAGAGACACAAAAGGAGACCATGGGCATTGTGGAATTTTTAAAGATAATATATAGGATATGGACAGATGATTCCTGAGTCGGAAGCTCCTAGATCGTAACTCTTCCTGAGTTTCCAAATCTCAGCACACGTCAGAGCCAAATGATGCAGAGATCCTGGCACCTGCTCTTTGCACAGTTGGTGGAGGGGAAGTGCAGCCACAGAGATGAGATGGCTCCTCAAAACTGCTGCTGAAATGCCCTCCTCCTGCCCACCACTGCCCACTCCTCCACGGCGGGGCCCGAGGAGCTTTCCAACGTCATGTGGACAGAAGGACCCCAGACCTGGGGATTCTACAGAACAGTAGATTTCTTTAAAATTCTCTAAAATTCTTTAGATTTTCTTTA
The DNA here is from genome assembly GCF_029289425.2 of Pan paniscus. Classification (NCBI taxonomy): domain Eukaryota; kingdom Metazoa; phylum Chordata; class Mammalia; order Primates; family Hominidae; genus Pan; species Pan paniscus. The sequence continues at coordinate 192,266,283 of NC_085926.1, forward strand.
CTGTTTTTTAAAAAATTAAAAAACAGTAGATTTTCTAGCATGTACTCACAGGTCACAAATTGGTGATGCACCTTACAAATATGTTTTATTTATTTCTCAGTGACATTGTTCATATATGAATCAGTAGCCAACATGTAAAAATTGGAAAACGTCACAATAAAGGTCTAGGTTTCAGAGTGATCTGGGGACAGTGGGCCCGCATTGCCACATAGCAAGACCAGCTGGGGCATCGTGGCCCCTGCCTTGTTAGAGGGTGTGTGCCCTCCAGGACGCCACTGTTCCCATGCAGAGCACTTATTCACATGGCTTGCAGTGGTCCTAATTCCATGAGTTCAAATCTTAGGTCCATTGCTTTCTAGCTACGTGACCTTGGGCTTATTGCTTAATCCATCTGTACTTCAGTTTCCTTATCTGTACAATGGAGATTAGAATAGTCCCTACCACATAAGGGTAATTGTTAGGGATTAAGTGCGTATATATAGGTAACAGTTTTACATCAGGATCTGGCATAGAGTGAGTAATTAATCAACCACATTAACCATTGTTAAAGGTTGCAAACTACCTCATTACAGAAAAGGTTATTTGAACACCAAAAAAATAAATAAATAAAAACAAAATGCTCTTTAGACGGAATACACTTGAATTTACCAAAAATTTAAAAAAGAAAGAAGCTCTTTCGCAACATAATCCTAATTTTTCTTAATTAACTTCTTCTCGGTAAAAGGGGTCCGCGAATCGGGTTCTGCAGTTGCAGAATCTGGGTCCCTAGCGCTCCTCGCTGGCTTTCTCTCTGCTGCCCTCTGCTGGTGCCTCCTCCACCTGGAGATTCCGCTTCTGGCTGAAGGTCTCCCATTAAACTCATGGGTTTAGGACTCAGTGCTTATTAGGGGAGCCCCCTTGACTCTCCCGCTCAGTCACTCAGTGACTCTCAGTCCTTCCAGGAATGTTCTGCCTCATCACTAGAGAAGGGACAACTTCTCCCTGAGAAAATGCGCACCTTCCTTTAGGCTGCACTAAGGCATGCATAGCTAAGTGAGCTTGGGGAGGCGGTAAGGAAAATCTCTACCAGTAATAACCGCTGGCCTGGGATTAGAATCTGACTCCTGCGGCCAGGTGCAGTGGCTCACGCCTGTAATCCCAGCACTTTGAAAGGCCAAGGCAGGTGGATCATGAGGTCAGGAGTTCAAGATTAGCCTGGCCAAGATGGTGAAACCCCGTCTCTACTAAAAACTACAAAAATTAGCCAGGTGCGGTGGTGCACATCTGTAATCCCAGCTACTCAGGAGGCTGAGGCAGGAGAATCGCTTGAACCCAGGCGGCAGAGGTTGCAGTAAGCCAAGATCGTGCCACTGCACTCCAGCCTGGGCGACAAGAGTGAGACGTCCATCTCCAAAATAAATAAATTAATTAAAATAAAATAAATAGAATCTGACTCCTGCAATCACCTCTTCCAGGAAAAGGAAAATGTCCCTGCCACTTAGGACATGTGAGGGGAAGGAACAAGCCTCAGGCAAGCGTTTGCCTCCTGGCTCTGTGTCCCTAGACCCCAGCTACAGAGTTAGCATGAGACTAGGAACAGACAGAAAGCAGTGGGCCTGGCTGAAGAGGCGTGGGGTAGCCACTGTCCCCCAACACACACCACACACACACACAGCTGCCACTAGCACCTGGCCTGCCCCTGAGGCACCTACACAAAACCCCTAGGGGTCCTGCAAGAAGCCGCCCCTGACCCTAGGAAGGAGGACCTGGAGGTACGTGTCTCCACCCTAACACTCAGCACAGGTGCCGAAATAATGGGTTTCCATGGCAGTCTTTTCTGTGTACTCGTCTCTCTATGCCCAGAGCAGCAGTGACTTCCTTTGGGCTCAGGCAGGTTTTGTTGAATGGAGCTCTCCAAGGCTGGGAAGAGCAGCTTGGGAGGCAGAGCCGCACCCCCTGGGATGGGCAAACCCAGAACGAATGACCCCCAGCCAGGCTGCCAGAGCTGCCTCGATTCCTCCAGAGAGCAAGAGGGGAGCAGTTTTGTTTAATTTTATTATTTTTTGAGACAGAACTTCACTGTGTTATCCAAGCTGGAGTGCAGTGGCACGATCATAGCTCACTGCAGCCTCGATCTCTCGGGTGTAAGTGATCCTCCTGCCTCAGCCTCCAGAGTGGCTGGGACTATAGGCATACACCACTGTGCCCGGCAAATTCTTATTTTTACCATGCCATAATATGATCATTATGCCAGTCCCTCTTCCTTGCTAGCCCCATTGGTCATTGTTTCTCAAAGGCTATTTCCAGAAAGTACTCCCCTGGAATGATGGACCAGACAACGCTGGGGCCTGCGGGTCCCGAGACCAGCTGGCCTCCTCCCAGGGAGAGTGAGGCAAGGCCCCGGGGTCTTCACAGCAGGGCTTGGCTTGTGGAGCCCAGATCTCCTGGTTTTGTTCATCCCTCCTGCCAGGAAAACAGGGCCAAAGCTGGAGTTGCACCATGGAACGCTTGAGCCCGCTGGGGTGAGGATACCTCTCTGCAGAGCGAGCTGAGCTGCTCCCTGGCTTCCCCGGGTCTGCGCCTCTAACTTTTCATCCGTTGTCATTTGGAAATAATGTGCTTTACACATTTCCAACAAAGGAAGGAGCTCTAGGATTCAAGCCTTGAATCAAAGCCATGGCACTCGTGGCACAGAAAGTCTAGTGCAGGCAAATCAGCTAAGGCTCGGGAGACGCAGGCAGAGGGAGAGCTATTTCCCTGATGTGCGGGTTTGGCTGAGGGGTTAGTTCCCACCTGCCAGTTCCCAAAGCTCCCGCACATACATCTTGATCCTCAGCGCAAACCTAGAAGTGCCCAGGGCAGGCAGACTGGGGCTCCCGGAGCTACAGTGACTGGCCCAAGGGAACACAACACAGAAGCGAGGGGCCAGGGCCAGTCCTGACAGCCCGGGCTCTGCAGGGAAGATGGACCCGGGGAGGCAGCCCACGGAGGCCGGGGTCCTGGGTACCCAGAGCGTGGTTTAAAATGGGGGCACAGCCTCCAGACGGACATGTGCCCTTGGCACCCCTTGTGGGTGGTATCACTGGGGGAGAAGGGCCAGAACACGGCCCTCTAAAGTTCAGGGCAAGACCCCTCTGGCCTGGGTCTACTGGGGCAGGGAGCAGGGAGGCAGGGATGGTTCTCACAGTGAGGGCACAGAACACTGACAATTTCCAGACGGTCCACTCCCAGCCCGAGCCCCATCCTCACCTCACTCTGGAGTGGCTACAAGTCAGACAGCCTGGGTTCAAATCCTAACTCCCCTCCAGCTTAGCTCTGTGGCTTTGACTGCATTGCTTAACCTCTCTGTGTTTTGCTTTCCTCCTCTTCAAAACAGTGAGCACACTACTACCTTCCTGGTGAGGATGTTATGAGGATGGAATGAGAAAACGCATGGAAAGCTCTAAGCTCAGGGCCTGGCACATGGCAAGTGCATGGCAACATTAGTGACCCTGATCTTCAGAGCAGTGCAGCCCCAGCTCTGTGCTGAAGCAGTCACGGGTTAGCTAGGGAGAAACCCATGAGATCATCCAACCACCCCACTGTGAGCCAATGAGACACCTCTCCACAGCACTCCTTCTAGCTCTTTCCTCCAGCCAAGGGAAAGAGCTAGAAGGTTTAGGGGAGCAGAGATTCTGAGGGCTCTGACTGGGGGCTCTGGCCTTGGCCCCTTCCCCAGCCTGGCCTCAAGAAAGCAGGTCACTGGGGAGCTCTGGAGACGGACGCGCCCCTCCCTGGGAACTGGGGAGGCTGGCCCCCAGGGCCACAGCGGGTGGCAGCCAGAGGCTTTCTGCTCCTCATCTGGGAATAAGACCATCAAATGCCCACAAAAATGTTCCACACTTTCGGCAAGCCAAGGAAGTCTGGCTTTTTAAATGGGTTTTTTTTTTTTTTTTTTTGAGGGATAGGGAGGGTTTGGCTGGGTGCAAATGAGCTCCTTCCTCTCCTTAAATTGCTTATGGGAGGGTACGTTTCTGTGCATGCCTCAAGCCAGTCTGTCATCCACCACAGAGCTAAGCCTCACTTCTTCCAGAGGGTGATGGGACCTAGAATGGGGCCTAGAACCCTGGCCCCAGACACCCAGGGACTGCCACCCGACGCTGGCTCCATGGATGTCTGCCTCACCAACGGGCCTGGATTTGGCCATTTGGGCTCCAGCTCAGCTGGAAGCATAAAGAGGGGCTTCTGAGACTCATCCAGAGTCCCTGGCTGCTCCCCAAGCCTGGTCCCCTCTCTTCTCAATCCAGCAACGTAAGTCCAGTGGCTGAGACGGTCAGGTTTGCACTAGGTCCCAGCCTCTGCTCCTGCCTTGGCCAGCCCACCCCATCCTCTGCCCAGTTCAGCCCACCCCACCCTCTGCCCAGTTAAGCCAACACCATCCACTGCCCAGTTCAGCCCACCCCATCCTCTGCCCAGTTCAGCCCACCCCACCCGCTGCCCAGTTCAGCCCACCCCCCCTGCCCAGTTCAGCCCACCCCATCCTCTGCCCAGTTCAGCCCACCCCACCCGCTGCCCAGTTCAGCCCACCCCCCTCTGCCCAGTTCAGCCCACCCCATCCTCTGCCCAGTTCAGCCCACCCCACCCGCTGCCCAGTTCAGCCCACCCCCCTCTGCCCAGTTCAGCCCACCCCACCCGCTGCCCAGTTCAGCCCACCCCATCCTCTGCCCAGTTCAGCCCACCCCATCCGCTGCCCAGTTCAGCCCACCCCATCCTCTGCCCAGTTGTGTCCCAGGGAGTGAAGCCACCTCTCAGAGTCCCAGCGTCTGCGTCTGTAAACCAAGAACGACCAGGATAACAATAATCATCATAATACCTCAGTCCCGGCATGGTTAGGGCTATTGTGACTCTCAAATGAGAGAACAGGCATTGGGCCACAGCAAGAAAATAGAAACAACCTAAATGTCCAACATGAGGGATTGGTTACATGAATCATGCTACTCGGATATAATGGAAACCCTCTCTGCTATGTTTAAAATTATATTACAGGCTGGGTTCAGTGGCTCATGCCTGTCATCCCAGCACTTTGGGTGGCAGAGGCAGGAGGATTGCTTGAGGCCAGGAGTTTGAAATCAGCCTGGGCAACATGGTAACATCTCATCTCTTCAAAAAATTATAAAAATTAGCCAAGCATAGTGGTGCATGCTTGTAGTCTCAACTACTCGAGAGGCTGAGGTGGGAGGATGGCTTGAGACTGGGAGGTCGAGGCTGCAGTGAGTGGGTGATTGCTCTACTGCACTCCAGCGTGAGAAAGGGGAGACCTTGTCTCAAAAAAATAGAATAAAAGATAAAATTTTGAACAAAAAGAAAATTTACTATAGATGTGTATTTACGGACAAGATGTTTGCAATATCTTAAGTGAAATATATGAAGTCTCAGAATGCTGCTTTTCCATTTTTAAGGTGTATTTGTACACAGAAAACATAATAGAAGCTTATGCACAAAATATTTGTGGTGGGGTCTGGCACTGTGGCTCACACCTGTAATCCCAGCACTTTGGGAGGCTGAGGCGGGAGCATCACCTGAGATCAGGAGTTCAAGACCAGCCTGGCCAACATGATGAAACCCTGTCTCTACCAAAAATACAAAAATTAGCTGGGCGTGGTGGCGTGTGCCTGTAATCCCAGCTACTCGGGAGGCTGAGGCAGGAGAATCGCTAGAACCCGGGAGGCGGAGGTTGCAGTGAGCCGAGATCGCACTATTGCACTCCAGCCTGGGCAACAAGAGAGAAACTCCGTCTCAAAAGAAAAAATTTTGTGGTCATTACCTCTGAAAAATCGAATGGTGGATGATTTTAATTTTTTCCTTCTGCTTAAAAATATATGTTCCACATTTTTAAGTAAGAAACATATCACTTTTGCAGTAAGGTTGAAACCTATTTTATTCTAAATATTGAGATAAACATGTAAAATGCACAGCACAGTTCCACACACACAGTAGGGGCTTACTTGACTCTTTCCTTCCTGGCAGTGATGTTGCAAAGGCCTGAGGGAGCTTGTCTATCCGCCGTGTTAGCTTCTGGAAGAGAAGACAGCTGACAGGTTGAACTAAGAGGCCGTTGTGAACTGGGCACTATGCGACCCTCCCAATTTATACCCACCCTCCCAGGCCAGTGCAAGTCACACTTCCCCCATGAAGCCTTCCTTGACTACCCTCTTCTTTTTTTTTTTTTTTTTTTGAGACGGAGTTTCACTCTTGTTTCCCAGGCTGGAGTGCAGTGACGCCATCTCCGCTCACTGCAACCTCTGCCTCCCGGGTTCAAGCGATTCTCCTGACTCAGCCTCCCGAGTAGTTGGGATTACGGGTGCCTGCCACCACATTTGTATTTTTAGTAGAGATGGGGTTTCACTATGTTGGCCAGGCTGGTCTCGAACTCCTGACCTCAGGTGATCCGCCCGCCTCGGCCTCCCAAAGTGCTGGGATTACAGGCGTGAGCCACCGCGCCCGGCCCTTTCTTGGGTCCTCGGATCCCTCTTGTACTGTGTTGAATGTTTGGGCTCTTCCGCTCTGTTTTCTAGTCAGTTGCACCCACCCGACTGAGCCCGTGGTACTGCAGTCTTGCTGTGGTGTCTCTGCAAGCAGCTCTGCACCCCAGCACCTGGCTGGGGGCCGGGCACTGAGAAGGCAGTCAGGCCCTGTGTGCTGAATTGAAGGAATGTGTTTGTGGCTTTCAGTGACTTCGCATCTCAGGCCTTACTCTCATCCTGCTTAGTGGCAGGGGAAAGCACTTTAGCTCTGCCAGTGCCCCCAGCTGGGATCGGATTCTGACGCCATCACCTACTAGCTGCGTGGGCTTGGGCAAATCACTCCAACTCTCTAAGCCTCAGGTTTTCCAGACTTAATTATCACCTCTGCCCTCAGAGTTCAAATTAGCACTCCATTGGATGATAAATAGGCTAAATAAGATAGTAAATAGAAAGCCCTTAACACAGCGCCTGGCACATACTGAATGTTCAATAAAAGGTGGCTCCCTGCAGGTTTATTTCACCACAAACTTTATTATATGAGCCAGCACGCTTCTGGGAAGGAAACCAGGAGCTAGTCATCCTTGGGCCTGAGCTGGGTGCTGCGGCGTGCGCTTGTAATCCTTGGGCCTGAGCTGGGTGCTGCGGCGTGCGCTTGTAATCCCAGCTACTCAGCAGGCTGAGAGGGAGGATCGCTTGACGCCAGGAGTTCAAGACCAGCCTGAGCAACATAACAAGACCCCCATCTCAAAAAACAACAATAATTATATTAATAAATAATTAATAATATTTAGTATTAATATAGTATTAATAAGTAATTAGTAATACTATTTATTATTATTATGCCAAGATGACAAGTATAAACTAGGCAGAACCAGGCCAACCTGGACATCTGGTCACCCTGCTTATCCTCTACTCACTACAAGCCTTGTAGGCCGGGACTGGCAGATCTTCATCTCACAACCCCCCCGCCCCACCTTCCTCCTGCCTCTTCCCAGCAGCGCCCTAGCTGAGCACCTCGGGGACTTCTCCTCCCGGGGCAGGGGCCCCCCAGAACCGCAGCCTGCCTGGAGCTGCGGAATGCTCTGAAACGGGGGAGATCGCAAGTTCCCGTTCCTGCCCCCACGTCCCTGCAGACCCTGGAGCCCTTGAGCGACCCCGGAGCCTACCGTGAGGGCCGAGCGGGTGGCGCCGGGCTGCCCTGTCTTCCTCAGGAGCAGAGAGGAGTCTGCTGTGGCCTGTGGTCAGCTCAATCCAGCCCCAGCGCTGATCAAAGTTCCAGGCAGTGGTTCCTCCCCTCACGTGGCCCCAGCGTCCCAGAATGTCACCAGGGTCACAGGACGGGAGAGGGCCTTGGCGAGGCCTCTGAAGATTACAAAATGACCCTGAACTCCTCCCATGTACAGAGCCCTGCCGGGGCCAAAATCCCGCCGAGGTTGCAGGGTTGGCACCTTCAGGACCCCGAGGACACTCAGAAAGCTCTAGAGATTCCCGCAGGCGGCTGGGTTGGTGAGGACTGGGATGGGGTCCACGCTCACACCCATACCTGTGAGCAGAGGCAGAGGGACTGGGAGCCTGCCTTCAGCCTCAGGCCCCTGCTGGGCTCTCAGCGTCCGGAGGCATTTCAAGAGGGCTGTGGATTTGTTGTTTTGTCTTGTTGTGTTTGTTTGCTTGTTTAATGAATGAACTTTCTAAACCCTTCCTGAATTAGAAGGGGGAAAAGCTATAGGGAGATGAACTGGGGCCCAATATGGAGAGGAGCGCTCACACACTCAGGGCTGGCCGAGGACGAAAGATGCTGCTTTGGAAGGGAGGGATTTTCCCATCTCCGGAGGTGTGGAACCAGGGCTGCAAGACACACGGAGTGTGTGTGTGCTGAGTGCGTGCGTCTGGGGGTGTGTGTGTAAGTGGATGTAAATGTGAGTGGCTGTAGGGGGTGTGTGGTGAGTGCATGTGTGGGGGTGTGTTGTGTGTGTTGTGTAAGTGGGTGTATGTGTGAGTGGGTGTGTGTGTGCGTGGGTAGGGTGTGTGTGGTGAGTGCGTGTGTGGGTGCGTGTGTGGGTGTATGTGTGAGTGGGTGTGTGTGCACGTGGGTAGGGTGTGTGTGGTGAGTGCATGTGTGGGGGTGCGTGTGTGGGTGTATGTGTGAGTGGGTGTAGGGGTGTGTGTGGTGAGTGCATGTGTGGGGGTGTGTGAGTGGGTGTGTGTGTGCGTGGGTAGGGGTGTGTGTGTGTGGTGAGTGCGTGTGAGGGGGTGTGTGTGGGTGTATGTGTGAGTGGGTGTAGGGGTGTGTGTGGTGAGTGCATGTGTGGGGGTGTGGTATGTAAAGAGGGTGTATATGTGAGTGGGTGTGTGTGAGTGTAGGAGTGTGTGGTGAGTGCACATGTGTGGTGTGTGTGTAAGTGGGTGTATGTGTGAGTGGGTGTAGAGGTGTGTGTGGTGAGTGCGTAAGTGGGTGTATGTGAGAGTGGGTGTGTAAGTGGGTGTAGGGGAGTGTTTGGTGAGTGCGTGCGTGTGGGTGTGGGGTGTGTGTGTGTAAATGGGTATATGTGTGAATGGGTGTAGGGGTGTGTGGTGAGTGCGTGTGTGTAGGTGTGCGGTGTGTGTAAGTGGGTGTATGTGTGAGTGGGTGTAAGTGGGTGTAGGGGTGTGTGTGGTATGAGTGGGTGTGTATATGCATGAGTATGTCTCGTGTGTGTAGTATGAGAGTGTGTGAGAAAATGTGTGGTAAGTGGGTGTGGGTGTGCAGTGAGTGGGTGTGTGGGTGTATGTGTGTGGTGAGTGGGTGTGTGTGTGCAGTGTGTGGGTGTGTGGTGTGTGTAGTGAATGGGTGGGTGTGTGTGTGCAATAGGTGAGTGTGAGTGTGTTGGGGTATGTGTGTGTGGTGTGTGGTGAGTGGGTGTGTGTGTGCACTGAGTGAGTGTGAGTGTGAGGATGTATGTGGGTGTGTGGTGAGAGCGTAGGAGTGGGTGTGTGGAGGCGAGCAGGGTGAAGGGGTGACCGGGACGAGCAATCTAAGATCGTTTCAATGCCAGGAGTCTACCATTTAAAGTAGACTGATGGCTTTTTCACTCATTGCATGGTATTGATTTTTACGCTTTTTATGAGTGCAAATTAATGTTTCTTTTGCTCGTGAGCTGATTGCATCAGCCAAACTGTAAAGGTCTAATGAAGTGTGGCAAGGAAGTGTGTTTCAGTGGCGATATGCCACAAATGCACTCTGGCAGAGGACAGCAGGAGCCTCTGGGATGGAGAAAGGCGGTGAACAAAGTGCCCAGCTCCCCCTCAGCGGCCCCCAGGCTGGCAAGGGCGGGACAGTGGCTGGGAAAAATGGCTTGCGTGGGGGCACTCACAAGCAGGTCTGGGAAGAGCCTGGCACTGCCCTGTACTCAAGGTTTTCAAGCCATCCACACTCACCTCCAGCAACACCGTTTGTTCATTGGTCAACGTGGCCTGGTGAACAAGAGAAATTTGGCATTGGACAGATCTAGGTTTGAATTCTGACTCTTCAACTAACTAGTCAGTCCTTAGACAAGTGATTTAATCTCTACAAGTCTCTGCATTCTCGTCTGTGGAATGGGTGTGGCAGAAGGCCTGGGGAGGTAGGAGACAGAGAGAGTGTGTGTGTAGGGTGAAACATCTGTGGAAGGGGACTTGCATTAAAAATTTCAAGGATCAGCCAAGCGAGGTGGCTCACGCCTGTAATCCCAGCACTTTGGGAGGCCGAGGTGGGTGGAACATGAGATCAGGAGATCGAGACCATCCTGGCCAATATGGTGAAACCTCATCTCTACTAAAAATACAAAAATTAGCTGGGTGTGGTGGCATGCGCCTGTAGTCCCAGCAACTAGGGAGGCTGAGGCAGGAGACTCGCTTGAACCCGGGAGATGGAGGTTGCAGTGAGCCGAGATCGTGCCACTGCACTCCAGCCTGGGTGACAGAATAAGACTTTGCCTCAAACAAACAAACAAAAAAATTTCAAGGATCTTCTGAAAGAGAAGGGATGGAGATTCTAACTCCTTTCCCCATTATCCAAAATTCCAGAAAGCTGTTTGAGTGTGCTAAGGTTCAGTGGCTAGGGAAGGGCAACAAGGCCCTGCCCCGCTCATGGGAGGGGTCCAGCCCTATAATATGATGAACATGACTGACCCCTGTCGGGCTTAATCTCCTGGGACAGGCTTACACCTGGCAGAAGGGATCTAAGACACTAGAAGAGTCCAGGTAAATATGATTGGAAGCCCTTTTCCTGCGTATAATCATGGGATAAAGGGACAGGGACAGCAGATCACCCCTCTCTTAACTGTTGGACCTGCACCAGCAGCTGTGGCACCCCCAGAACCCAGAGGCCTGAGGGAGTTCTGGAGACACCTGGACACTTGGAGGGAGTCACCTTCCTTCAGACAGTGTTGCCTGAGAGCCTGGGACTTCCTGAGCCTGGTGCTAAGTACTTATAGGAGTCCAGAGGTGTGTAAGATAGTCCTGCCGCCTGCCTGCATGCATGTGTGTGTGTGCATACACACGTGTGCTTTGAACAAATGCTGATGGAACGTCGGTGGCTTCCTGGTGGCATAAAAGAACCAGCCTGGGAGCCTGAAGGCCTGGGTTGCAGGGCTGGCTCAGCCACTGGCTTACTGGTGACTATTGACATTCATTTCCTGTCTTGAGCTCCTTTTCCTCATCTGTAAAATGGATTGAACTTATCCTTCAGGTCTTTTCCAGCCACGGTGGCCTATAGATACCATTTGTTATTTTCTTTTGGGTCCCCACTTCTTTTCTTTTCTTTTCTTTTCTTTTCTTTTTTTTTTTTTTTTTGAGATGGAGTCTCGCTCTGTTGCCCAGGCTGGAGGGCAGTGGCACAACCTTGGCTCACGGCAACCTCTGCCTCCTGGGTTCAAGAGATTCTCCTGCCTCAGCTTCCCGAGTAGCTGGGATTACGGGCACACACCACCATGCCTAGCTAATTTTTGTACTTTTAGTAGAGATGGGTTTTTGCCATGTTGGCCAGGCTGGTCTTGAACTCCTGAGCTCAGGTGATCCACCCACCTCGGCCTCTCAACGTGCTGGGATTACAGGTGTGGGCCACCGCACCCGGCCTCCCACTCACTTTCCAAAGGCCTATTCTCAGCCCAGAATCTGCTTTCTGTAAGGATCTGTCCAGTTCAACCTTGCACAAACATAGAAAAGCAGAATCCACAGGTGTGAGACCATCTACCCAAGACTTCCATAGAGAGCACACACAGCCCATGTATACATGTATATTATTTATTGTTGATTCTGTACACCAAATGGATTACAAGCAGCATCCAGCAGAAGACAGACCCCCCAACCCTGCCCACCAGGGCTCACACTCTACAAAACCCTGAGGGCCTAGAAATCTGTAAATGCATCGCCAAGCACTGGGGCTGATTTGCAGTAATTCTCTAAGCAAGGCAAACATGATCTAGCTTTGAAGGCAGCGTGAAGGCAGCGGGTTGGTGAGAACAGTCTCTCCTTAAGAGAAGAAGAAACCTGGGGCGGAAGGAGTTTTCCCCGGAAGTGGCTTGCCAGCCCACCCTCTCTGAACCACAGCCATGGCTTCCTTCCCAAGGCCACTGCTGCCTTCCCAACAATGCAGATTCCGTTCTGACTGTGGGATCTGGGGGCTGAATCTTTGAGTGGTTTATAGCTAAAAGCTAGGATACATCTAACATCTGTCGACCAACTCTGGGTCCCAAGTTATCTCTAGCTGTCTGCTCTCTGCAAACTTCCTGAGTCTGGAAGTTCTTTCCCAATAGCTCTACATCAGCATCTGAAAGGTTGTGGAAATTGTGTCCATGAAAAGTTCTAAGTAGAACTCTTGTATCTCTAAATTCTAAGGAGGAAGAACAATATACATACGGCCCAATTCCCATGAGAGGGACAAGCTATTCTATTCTTTAAGGGATGGATGAGTTTATTTTTTCCTGTGGTTACAAAGCTTTTGATCTATATGGTACCAAGTGAGGTTCTGATGACCAAGACTAAGGAGAGCAACAGGGGAATGGCTTCCATTTCCTTTGGTTTAATGACGAAAGCCCAAGACAAGCCATGAGCTCTTGTACAAAGTTTGAAGAGATAAATAAAACTCCCAGCCTATTGAACACCATGCAGAAGAGCAAGTGCCTCTGTACCCCATCACAAGTGGGTAGAGGTGGCACTCCTACCGCAGGGGTGCTGAGGGCTAGAGAGAGAATCCACGTCCAGTGCTTGAAGAGTATCTGTGCACAGTAAGCACTTTTTAAAAATAGTGGTTCTAATTGGCTTTTGTTGTTTCTTCTCCAACACTGACTCCCAGCTCCCACTCCAGATGGGCGTGGGACTGTCAAGGAGCTGTAAACAGAGAGGAAAACGGCACTGAACTCTGTACCCCACTCCAGCTTTCTGGGGGACCAGCCGGCTCATTCCAGCCCTGAGAATTGAGCAAACGCATCATCCTGTTGGAAAGGAGACTCCACTCAGCTTTTCTAGTAGCTCCTCAGCCAGACAACATGGTGCAGAGTGGGAAAAGAAAATGGCTCCATCCAACCACTCTGATGGGAGAAAGGAAGAGGCAAGAGGTTCACATAAAGGGGCCCTCACCCCTCACCTAGGGTGCTCCTGGGTGGCGTCATCTGAGGACAGTGGCCCTCAGGTCAGCCTCTGGCTGGAGAGGAAGGTGCTCCAATGTCATGGCTACTGCCAGGAATACCTAGGGGTTCTAGGTTAAGATTGGCAGGGCCCACCGGATGAGGAGGTTTCCCACCTCCCTCCAGCCCTGGCCCACTTGTGCCTATGCACAAAGACATCTGGAGGCCATTCACAGGAGCACCCGACGGGTCTGTGGGCAAACCCATGCTTCCTGTCTGGAGGGGTACGGGCCGGGATGCCCCTGTTGGCACCAGGCACAGCAGGCCACCATCAGCGGGTGATGCTCATGGGCCATGCTCTGGGCTCACTTCCTGTTGGCTCTGGCAAGCCTTGGTGCATGTCCTCCAGGTGCCACCAATAGTTTGGAAATGCCTTGGAGACCCTGCGGGGATGACATCTCTTGACTCTGACGGGCCTCATCTCTCCTAGATTCCCTGGGACAGAGGGTGAAAAGCTACAAAGTGCACTAGTGTTTGCAAACATCCCTCTGGACACTTTTTGTGCAGGAACTGGAAGGGAAACCTGGTCAGCACGTGCTCCTATGGCCCTGGGGGATGTCACAGGTGTCTTGTGGAGTGGGGAGCCAATAAGAGCCGATCGGGATTGGTGGTGGATTTCCAGATCAGAGGTGTCTTGTGGAGCGGGGAGCTAATAAGAGCCGATCGGGATTGGTGGTGGATTTCCAGATCACAGGTGTCTTGTGGAGCGGGGAGCTAATAAGAGCCGATCGGGATTGGTGGTGGATTTCCAGATCCCTGTGGAGTCAGCTGAAGTTCTTTCCTGGGCAGACGTGGAGACCTGAAATTCTCCATTTCACTGTAAACTGGGCCAGTTGTCCAGAGAAACACACACGTTGCCATGAGCCTAACTTCTTGAGCGCCATGTGAGTATGTGTGTAGCAGGAAGGCCAGAGAAGGCAGGCATTCGTGTGACTGTGACTCGAGGAGGAGAATAACCCTGGAGCAAACAACTCAACTCCTAACCAGACCACACGCAGGAGGAGCTCCAGGGAGCCCCCAGACCCAGTGTGACCCATCGGTGTACCCCCGTGTCGCCTGCTGTAAGTGAGATTCTGAAGTTCAGCTGCCAGCTGACTATGATGTTGATGGAGAATTTTACCACATTAGAAAGATACTAGATTCCGTTACACTTCATTTTCAATTAAAGGATCTCATCTCTGAGCTATTTCACTTCCCCTAAGTGAAGAATGAAAATTAAAAACAGATACAGGCATATCATGTCCATGGAAGGCTCCAGGCGGAGAGGCCTCCGATGAGCCGCAGACAGCTTGCTGGCAGGGAAGGGGGTGTGGCTGCACGGACCTCAGCAGTCAGGATGCTTCTGACCTGGCCAGCCAGGGTGCCCCAGGTCTCAGGGTCTCTCAGGGTCTCCAGATATAATAAAATCTCCTGTTCAGGCCAGAGTCTCCCATCCTGTCCACACCCACATATTCTCCTCCACCCCTGGCCACGGGGCCTTTGCACAGGCTGCCCGTGGGGGGACCGTCCTGGCTCATGGGGGGCAGGTCCCAGGTAAGTCCATCTTCAGAAGCCCCCATCTCCTCTGGGAAAAGCCCAGGATGGGGGATATTTGTGATGCTCTGGGTCTGGGTCTAGATGCTGATTACACAGGTATGTTCAGTTTGTGAAAATCCACCAAGCCATACACTATCATGTTCCCACTTTTCTGCACATACACTTCCTATGCTTCTATTAAAAATTTTAAAACAAACTCTAGGGGTGAACACAAGGACCCCCAGGCACCAGATTTCTTTCTCTATCCCATATTAATAAGCTGATTTTAATGTTTTTAGAAGTCCAAAATTCTACATGATTTCATTCCTTAAAGGGCTAAACTTTTCAAAGCAAAGTTTGCAGTTTGGAAATATCCTTCTCTAAAAGGCTGAGCTTGCTGTGCTGGGGTCTTTCTTCCTTTTCCAGATAAAAATCACAAGTGAGACGCTGATGACGGCTCTTCTGTCTCCAGGAACTGAGCGGCATGATTTTCCTTCTCTCTTTCATAGCATCCCCAAAACCAGGCTGATTGACGGCTCTTAAGAAACCAGTTAAATGGTTTGAAGTCTTCTTTGAGGAGAGAACGCACCCTGCCTTCAGGAGCAGAAAATCAAGGGGAGAACTTTCATTTGAGGGGACATGCTGGGTCAAGCCGTAGCACAAACAAGAGAAACAAAAGAAGGGAAATCAACTTACATAATACTTAGGCGAGAGGGGCTATCTCAGCGGAGAACTATTCCCACGAAGTGAGCAGGCTGTGGACTAACTGAGTCTACAGAGGCCCGGAGGGGCCTGGGCGCAGGGAAGGCTGTTCTTGGAGGACAGGTGGGGAGGATTTGGAGGAAGAGCCCTCTTGAAGGAAGCCCAGGGGTATGAATCGGAAATCCCCAGGGCTTTTGCCATGGCCAGTTGGATCTATCTTCCTGATTGTAGGAAGGTCCGGCATGACCTGCTTCTCTACGGGAGAATCAGGCAGGTCAGGAAGAGGTAGGCACACCTTTCTCTAGGGCCAGAAAGAGCAATCACGGGAAAGCTCCATGGACCCAGGGGTGGAGGCAGAAAGATGAAATTCCCAGGTCCTCCAGTCCCATCATTCCCCAGCCCAGCTCCAGCCTGCCTCTTTAACACTCATTGGGTGCCTTCATCTGCATCAGGACGGCTTGGCTCCTCTTCTTGCAGCAGCAACAGCCGATGCAGGCAGCCAGGGAGCAGGCCAGGGCGACAATGCCAATTACAATGGCGGCAATGGCCAGCCCGCTCTGGGCCTGGGTCATGCCCCAGACGCTGCGGTCATCAGTGACCTGAATGGTAGTCAGATCAGTGTAGTCTTCCACAGGGCTGGTTAGCTCAGTGGTAGAAGAGACGGATGTGGTGTCAGAGTAACTGGGTGTGTCTGGGTACCATGGTGTTTCTGGGTAACTAGGCACCTCGGGGACATGGACACTTGGAACAGCAATGTTGACATTGATGATAATGAGGGACTGGCCTCGGACATTGGCTGGACTGAAACACACAGGTACAGTGTCCATCCCTAACCTAGGCTGGTTGAGCAGGAGCCAGTTGCGGAGCGGAAGGATGTCTGAGTCACACCTCCAGGGATTGTCATACAGCCGCAGCTCACACAGTTTCCCCAGGTGATCGAAGATGCCGAGGGGCAAGTTCTCCAGCTGGTTGTTCTGCAGCTGGATGGCCATGAGGCCATTGACGTTGGCGAAGATATTCCCTGGGAGCTGTCTGAGGCGGTTGTTCTGCAGGGAGATGTTCTGCAGGTTGGCCAACATGCGGAAGACGTTCCCGTCCAGGTCCTGCAGCGCGTTGGTGTGGAGGGACAGCTCCCGAAGCTCCGTTAGCCCGTTGAAGGCACCCGGGGAGATGAAGCTGATCTGATTGCGGCTAAGAATCAGGACCTGCAACTGGCGGAGGTTGCTGAAGACATTGTCGGGTAGAGAAGAGATGTGGTTGTCATAGAGCCAAAGCTCCCGCAGGTTGGGCATGGGCCCGAAGATCCCCGGAGAGAGCTCCTTCAGGGAATTCCCAAAGAGAGTAAGACGGTTGAGCTGGGGCAGCTGCATGAAGATGCTGGGTGGCAGCTGGGAGATGTGGTTGTTGGACAGGTAGAGTCTCTGGAGGTTGTGGTTGTTGTGGAAGAGACCAGGGGAGAGCAGTCCAATCTGGTTCTGCTGCAGAGCCAGTTCCTGCAGGTTAACAAGCCCATCAAAAGTGCCCATGGGGATATCCGTGAGCCTGTTCTCATACAGCCGGAGGACCTGGAGGTTGCCCAGGTGCTGGAAGACCCTGGGTGAGATGTGGGTGAGGCTATTCTTGCCCAGATTGAGCTTCGTGAGTCCTACCAGGTGGTCGAAGGCTCCGTCAGGGATGTATTCCAGGTGGTTGCCGTGCAACTGCAGCTCCTTAAGGTTGCTGCACTGGGAGAAGTGGGCCGGCTGGATCTGCACCAGCTGGTTACTGGACAGAAGGAGAGACTCGAGGCTGTCCAGGCCCTGGAAGAGGCCGATGGGCAGAACCTGCAGCTTGTTGTTGGCGAGGCTGAGATAGCGCAGCGAGCCCAGGTTTCGGAAGGCCCCAGGCATGATGCGCGACAGCTCATTCTTCTCAATCCTCAGGGCAATGAGGGCTGAGATATTGAGGAACGGGGACTCATTGAGTTCAGTGATGTGCGTGTTGAGGATCTGCAGGCTCATGGCGTTCCAGGGCAGAGGGGTGGGCACTGCCACAATGCGTGCCCCGGTGCACTCCACCTGGGAGGCCCTGGAGCAGGTACACTCGCTAGGGCAGCCATGGTAGGCCAACCCTGCACCCCAGGCTTGGCAGCCCACCAGCAAAAGGAGATAATGCTTCAGTGGCATAGCCTGTGCAAGGGAAGAGAGCACACGTTAGTCAAGGTCCTCTAACCGACACTGGCAAGTTTTAAGCCAACATCAATTCGCAGTGCCAATGCTGGCTTGGCTTTGAACCCCATCATCACATACTGAACGCATGCTCTCTCTGCTCTGAACAGGAAGCCTCTGCACCTTTGCCCTGCCTTTCTGCTTCCATGCCTTTGCCCAGGCAATTCTCCCTACCTGGAATGTCCCTTGTCCTTATACAAAATTTTCCCATGCTTCCATGATGTCCAACTCCAGTGCAATAACCTTTAGGACACTTCCCAGATTCCATGAGTCAATCAGTTACCCTTCCATGAAGTCATCTTCCCAGTCTCCATCATTGGCCATGGTGGCCTTGGATGTCATTCACTGTGTCCCTGTCTGTCTCCTTCCCCAGCCAATAAGCTTTCCATGGACAGGGAGTCCATCTTTCATCCCTACAGGTTCCTTAGGGCGGGAACTGTATCTTATCCATCTCTGTATCCCTCACATCATCTGAATGTGCTGGTTAAACACAGCCCTGTCAGGAGGAACACAAAGGCAATGGGAACAAATAAATAGGGCTGAACCTGGGGGAAGATGGTGAGGCCACAAACACGGTAGCCTGCTGGGAGGTGCAGCAGCGGCAGCAGAGTTAGGACCACAGAGCTGGGATCTGCCTGAATGACTACAGTGGAAGCAGCTCTTCCTCACCCTCGCCTGGGCCTGCCCAGCCCAGCCCATCACCACCAACCATCACTTAGCCATCTGCTAGCCCTTTCACCTGTGCTTCATCTAGCTCGAATTCAAACCACCCTCCCAGGAAAAGGCAATGACGTGTCTGCACCATGTCCTGCCTCGCTGGGAGAGGCTGCTGTGGCTTAGCTGGTGCCCGAAGCCAGCCTTATGGGTATAAGTCCCAGTTTCCACAAGAAACACTGGGGAGTCCTTGAGTAAGTTCCAGGAAACCTACTGAGATGTACTTTGAGCTAAAAGATGGTAGGTCAGGCGTGGCAATGTTCTGAAAATGGAGGCAAGTTCATGGAAATGTTGGTGTTTGAAATCACTGATGACAATGACATATATAACTGTGTGTGTGTGTATGTGTGTGTGTGTGTAAAATGTAGAGATATGGGACATGGGTGCTGGTCCCTATATGAATATTTAAGGATCACTAACAGTTTCACCTTGCATGAAGCTTGAGGCCTGCAAGCTTCAGCTCCCTCGTGTGTGAAGAGGGGATGGTAACTCCCGCCCCGCTCTTGGGGCTGTTGTGAGGAGCGAATGCGGAAAGGATGCAGGGTCATCCAGGCCAGTGCTGTGCAAATGCGTGCCTTGTTCCATGCTTATCCACAGCATGGACTCTATAGACTCCTCAAGTCAGGAGGGCCTCAAAGTGCTTCTGGTCTTGGCATTCGTAGTCAAGGAACTAAGAATTTCTGTGTATATGTGAGAGTATCCGCAACTTCCACCAAAGGTTCAAAGGTCCAAACTCCTGGAAGATGCAGCAATCACTGCCGGTCACTCATTCCCATCACTTTTTGGGGATGCAAGAAGCAAGGAAAGGCTTCTGAGCTTAAAGCCCAGGTCTCTAGACCCCTAAGGAAGTACTTTGAGTGTTAATGCTGTGTCTCCCTTTCCATGAGCAAAAATCCTGAGTCAGAGGAAGGAATTTCAAATGATGGCACAGAAGCCATCAATGGTTGGGTAAAGAAGGTATTTGGTCTCTGTCTGTGGCTCTGAACTCATGGGGTCTGGAGCCTGGCCCACGTCTCAGAGTAACCCAGGCTTCCTAATTTGGCCTCAGTCCCATGCACCCCTTCCCTGCCCCCTCAACAAGCTTACTCTGAGATAAAAACTTAAGCCCATTCCCCAACCACACAGACCTTGATTTTTTTTTTTTTTTTTTTTTTGAGATGGAGTCTCGCTCTGTCCCCCAGGCTGGAGTGCAGTGGCATGATCTCTGCTCACTGTAACCTCCACCTCCCAGGTTCAAGGGATTCTCCTGCCTCAGCCTCCCGAGTAGCTGGAATTAAGGCGCACGCCACCATGCCTGGCTAACTTTTGTATTTTTAGTAAAGACAGGGTTTCACCATGTTGGTCAGGCTGATCTTGATTTCCTGACCTCGTGATCTGCCCACCTCAGTCTCCCAAAGTGCTGGGATTACAGGCATGAGCCACCGTGCCCAGCCAAGACCTTGATTTTTTTACTTGTTCACAGCCCATGGAAGCCCTGACCTGCTATACTTTTACATTAAGAACTTGACTAAGCATATAGAACAATGGAAACAAGAAAGGAAAAAGAATACCTTGTCCAAAGGCATCTAGATGCAAAGGAATGGGGCCAGGTTATGCTAGGGACACATCTGAAAAAAAGAAAAAACTTACATAGACAAATGTCAGGTCCAGAACCCAGCAACAGAAAACAAGCTGCCTAAACAGAGTACACACAAAAAAGTGGCTCAATATTCACCCTAAGAGAAGACTTAGGACTTTTTACTGACGATAACAAAGGAAGGAGGCTGCCCACAAAAGCTAGTGTGGTCTGAGACTGGATTAATAGAAGTATCACATGTGGAAAAAAGGAGGTGATGGTCTCACCCTACACTGCCCTGACGTGGCCACACCTGTAATGCTGGGCTCAGTTCCACTCTGAACTTCAAAAAGGCTAATGGCAAACTGACCTCCTAAAGAATTCTAGAGGATGGCGAGGGGGTCTAGAAAGCAGAACATCTGAGCATCCATTGAAGGAACTGTGTCAGCACCCTAACACATGGTGAGAAAAAAATTAAATTAAAATTAAAATGAAGGAGCTGTGGATGAATAAATAACCAGAGGAGGAGATGCTGTGAGGAGTCTACAATCACTTTCCTAGCATCCCTGAAGGGCTGCCATGGGATACAGAAAGAACCTAGTTCAGTGTGGCTTCAGAGGTCAAGCAGGTGCAGAAGTTATAGAGTAGCAGATTTCAGTTCACACTGAAAATGGGCAACCTCACAGAGGGAGTAAGCTTACTGTCACTGGAAGCAATCAAGCAGAGGCTAAAGCAATCACTTGGCAAGCAAGCTGTAGAGAAGATTCCCACGCCTGGTAGGGTATTGGACTGGAAGACAACTGGTGTCCTGTCCATTCCTAAGACCTTAGGATTCTAAGGCTGAGTTTCAGGGCATGAGAAAACAATCTGTCCACCAAGACAACGGTGCCTGTACTCTTAGGGGTCTGCATGGACAGTGTGGGTATTTGCCCATCTCTTTGGTGTAAGTGTATGTGAGATATTTACTGCCTGGGCTGACGTGCAAAAGGTGGAGCTTGAATTGCTCCTGGAGACAAGCTGGCTGGCACTTATATTTAATGTACACTCATATACCCAGCGTGCTTCAAAACGGTGTCACAGCCCAAGTGTCAGAGACTAAATTAAGTGCACATCACCTGGCCAGCCCAGGGCAATCTTGAGTTTCCCCATCTATGAAGGACAGTGTAGGATGAGGCACCCTCTGAGGACCCATCTTTATGTGGCTTTCTCTGAGTCTGCACTCTCCAGCTGGGGAGGGGCATCAAGCCAGCCCAGGAAGGGCTTGTGCCAGGGAAGGTGCCCCTTGACCTGAGAGGACTGCACAGATAATTCCCTATGGGAACAGGGCCACCACTGTCTAAAATGGGCCACACTCAGCATGACAAATATTGCAAGAACTTGCAGATTTTCCTCTGTATAAATCCTCACATCTGCAAAACCCATCCCAGCACCACATGCAGCAGTTTCCTGTTTTCCGGCACTTTCGACTGCTGCGGCTGGCGGCCAGGGCTCCACAGGGCCTCCAAAGGGCTCCCCTGAAACCCGGCTGCAAAGCCCGCAGGGGAGGGAGGGGCCACAGAACTGGGACTGACAGCTGGGCCCTTGGATTCTCAGCATGTGATGCCAGCTCCTGCAGTGGCCGCAGCCTCTAGGAGCCCAGCACCTGGAGGCCTAATAGCCCACGCTGCCTGGTGCCGCTTGGCAGCTCTGACAGATGGCAGTTAAAGGGCCACAAAGCTGCCCTAATTATAACTTCTCCCCCAGGCAGCCAAGAGCGTCGTCAATCACTTCAGTGACTCAGTCCAGCCCCTGTCCAGCTCCTGGGAAGGGGGAATAGCCTGGCATCTATCACTGGCCCATGAAGTCAGCAAGCCGAGCAGACAAACCGAAGGACAGCCTGACAGCTCTCCTGGGCGCTCTGATGCATTCCCTCCCCGTGAGCAGTAGTGCACGGACCAGGGCTCTCGGCTTTGGGTCTCAGCAGAAGCACCGTGACTCACGAGCAAACACATAATTAGCCTCTTAGCCCTGGGCTTTGTTAGTTGGTGGGTTGGGACATTTTTGGTTTAATACCATCGTTCACATTCCCTGAACACGAGGTTTCCTGGAAGGAGACTCCTCCTTATTTTAATGACACAGAGCATAACTTTTGGAGGGAGGCTGGAAGACCGGCGTTCTACTCTGGTTGACACTAAGTTGAAGTGTGAGCTTAGGGAAATTCTCCAGGCCTCAGTTTCCCCTTCAGTAAAGACTTCCAAGGGCCCTTGGAGCTCTGCTATCTTCTGATGTGAGGCAGGAAGGAAATTTGGCCGGAAGCCCCTCATTCTCCTCATCTTCTCTGCCCCAGAGGACCTGCTGGACCTCCAGCAGGGCCGCCCGGCCCGGCTCCAGCTTCATGCTGAGGCCTGAGGAACTCGTGCCCATCTTTTCAGGCCCACCTGCCTCCAAGTTTCCCAGCCAGGGCAATCCCACTTAGTAATCAGCATGTCCGCACACAGCCAATAGCCGTTCCATGGAACCCAGGGACTGGGAGGGACCTCTGGGAGCTTCTGGTCCTGCCCAATCCCAGTGCACCTGGGGAAACTGAGACCCAGAGAGGGGCTGTCTCTCCCTGGCTTCTGCCTTCTCCCCACAGAGGGCTGCCCAGTCATGGCCTTGTCTGCAGAGAGATGTCACCCAACAAGCCTGAGGGCTCCCGAGGAAGATGTCAGGCTTGGAGCAGCCAGGGTCTGTCCCCACTGCCCACAGCTGGTGCTGACCTCAATCACGTGCTCATGGGGGCTCAGGCCAGTGGGTCTGCCTGAGAGGCTTGGCCTGAAGCTCGGGCCTCGGTGCCTCCAGACCTCCCCATCTCACCAAACATCCCCTCTCCTGGGGCAGCACATAAAATCGCCTGGCTTGTTTAATAGAACTGACCTCATAGCGTTGCTGCTGTGAGGATTAAACGAGTTAATGCATGTGAAGCACTTGGGTGAGTTCTTGGCACAAAGTGAGGACCCAATAAATGTTTGTGACGATTGTTATTTTTGTTGTTGGGTAAAAATCAGAATCTCTGGAGACTCCACCCGCAGAGATCCTGATCCCTAGGTCTCAGCGGGGCCCAGGATTCTGCATGTTTTACAAACTTCCCAAGTGACTCCAATGCAGGAGTCCACAGAACATGCTCAGAAACACCACGTGAGGTCTAGACTAGCCGAGAACCCAGGCTCAGACCTTTTGTCACTGACCGCTGAGAACAAGAGGATCCAGGATGGGGGAGGCCGCAGATCCTGCCACAGGCCTGGCCCCATCCCTCTACCAATAGTTCTCTCGGCGGCCCCTTCTGCGTCCCCATCAGGAACTGCAGTTTTTGCTGAGTTGAACCTGGCAATAGAAGCTGCTTCCAGAAACGGTACTTAGAGCCTGGAGCATCAGAGGTGCAAGAGCTTTCTGAGTGCACCTAGTCAAACCGTCTGCTCATTTTGTAGTTGGGAAAGCTGAGGGGGTCCCCAGGGAGCAGGAGACTTGCCCAAGGTCACACAGTCCGTTGGGGACTCCTGACACCCGATCAGGGCCCCTAACTACAGAGTTTGGCAAATCCCTGAGCCTCATCACCGGGATTTGGGACCTTGTCAACCACACGCCTGGCAGGGCCTGGGATTGGGGAGGAGGTGGATTTGCACCCTCCAGCTTAAATCAACTGAGGCTCATAAAATCCACATTCCCCCTGCCCAGCATGATTCGCCAAGGGCAAGTGCTTATTTCAACTACCAGGCTGCGTGAGTTCAGGGATTTCTTCTTTAAGGCTGCTCTGATGCTGGTGTTTGTTCAATTCCACCTGAGTCTCCTGGAGGACTGTAGGGAAGGGACAGAGGGGTCACCAGAAGGGGTTGACCCCTGTAATCTCAACAACAAGCCTGGATATGGAGTCAAGGCTGCAGATGGATTTGTGATGAGGTGTGTGTGGATCTTTATTTTTTTATTTTTATTTATCTATTTTTTTTGAGACGGAGTCTTGCTCTGTCGCCCAGACTGGTGTGCAGTGGTGTGATCTCTGCTACTGCAAGCTCTGCCTCCCGGGTTCACACCATTCTCCTGCCTCAGCCTCCCAAGTAGCTGGGACTACAGGTGCCCGCCACCACACCCGGCTAATTTTTTGTATTTTTAGTAGAGACAGGGTTTCACCATGTTAGCCAGGATGGTTTTGATCTCCTGACCTCGTGATCCTCCCGCCTTGGCCTCCCAAAGTGCTGGGATTACAGGCATGAGCCACCGTGCCCGGCCAGTGTGTGGATTTGAAACTGGGACAGCTGCACCTTTACCTGTGTCTCTGCTCAAATGTAGAGGCAGGACCTGGGGCCGAGGTCACAGGCCCCTGATTTGGGAATACTCCACCCCAAACAGAAAGCATCCTTGAACTCCAAAGCAAGACTGGCCACACCCTCACCCTCCACCTTGATCAAGCGGGGACCCGCGTCTCTCATCTCTCATGGCCCTTCAAAGCCAACATGTTGCTTATTGTTTGAAAACAGAAAATCAGTTAAAAAGCGCAATTCCTTTCCAGCCCTTCTGTTGGGGATCCTCCCAGGTCTGGCTTCCTGCAGAGGCTGTCATTAGCCTGGCAAGGGTAGCAGGAGAAACTGACAAACCACCCAGCAGAACAGGGAGAACTGCCCCAAAAGGGCTCTTATGAGAGCAGCCACGGGCTACAAACAGCCCCCTTCTCAGGCAGGCACCTGGGATCCCAAAGTAGAGAGAAATGGATCAGCCCCTGATCAAAGCATCTGGAAGCAGGTTCTAATTTCTGTGTCCCAAAGCCAAGAGAGGCCATAAATCTGAAGCAGCAGTGACTCCTTCGTGGTCAGGATTCAGGGCAGCAAATTGCCATGTGTGATCACAGTCTGCTTACTGGCAGGACTGAGTTGGGACAGCTCCTCCCCCACCTCTTATTCTCCACGGCTGGATCTACTTCTACCTCGCCTCACCACCCCTCCATTTACTGAGCGAGCTAAGGGAGTGTTCCCTAGCCCTGGGAAGAACCTTCCACGACCTGACTTTCTGTGGAATCTATCCAGAACTTTCCCCTGGCCCCGAACCCTCTCACATGCCTGCCTCATCCCTGCTGAGCCCGCCCAGCTGACTCAAGACCACAGGCAAATTGGGCTGTCTGGCCCTGAATTTACTCCAGATGTTCAGTCTATGCAGAATGAAGGAAGTGCCAGCCGTTAGAGCACTTCTAAATTAAGGAGCCAGTGGCACCAACACATCTGAGAGCTGCCCAAGATAAAGTGACGCATCCCAGATAACCCCAAAGGAGAAGTTGGCACGTGGCAGACAGGCACCCGGCACCTGCGGCTGGAGCACACGTGTCATCCCAGAAAGAGTGCAGCTGCACCGAGGTGATGCCCCGGGCCCGGGAGGTGGAATGGCTCTTGCACTTTGGCAGGGGTGGGAGAGTCCTGAAAGCTCTGGTTTTCCACAGTTGGTTCCTTGGCCACAGGTCCTGCCTCTACGTTTGAGCAGAGACACGGGTCAAGGTGCAGCCATCACAATTTCAAATCCACATACCACCTCATCACAAATCCATCTCCTGCCCTGACTCCCTGCTCAAAGCCTCCAGGCTCCACAGAGGCCGACGCTTCCAGCAGGAGAGAGGGGAAACTGCCAGCATAGTGTCCCCTAAGCCACACTGTTAGAGCCTGAACAATGCTGAGCCCATGTCTGAATTCCAAATTGGAACTGCAAACCAGGGACCAGCACATCTGCTGAAGTTACACTTGCAGGAGTTATCCATCTATGCAAAGCAGACAGCTCTCTTGCCTGGGAAACCCCCATGAAGGAAGGTCTTGGACAGAGCCAAATGCGGGGCAGACCACTGGGGGCCACCAGGGTAAGTGCCAGGAAAGATGGCACAGGCTCAAATAATCTGAACCTTAAAAAGAAAAGTTCTTCCCCCAGTGGATCTAGATTCCAGAAAGGTCAATCCAGTGACAAGGGGGGTGATAATTTAGTCCACTTTCAGCCCAACTTGCTGGTCTCAGACATCTCAGCACCCCAGGTTGACATCATGAGCTGCTCAGGGCAAGGGGCATAAGAGGCTGTTGAGGCATCAGCAGAGGGGCTGGTGGTCCTGGTGTCCAGGCAGTGAGGGAGACAGGCTTGCACCCCTCCAGCACAGGCTTCTTCTGTCCCTGTCCCGAGAGCATCCCCAGGCACATGTCAGCTCTGCCCCTTCTGGGGTCTCCCAGGGGAGCAGGTCCAGCAGAAATGGGAAGGGGCTGGCCGGGCCCTCTAAGCAGAGAGGAGGGACGGGGGTGGCTCGCCTACTTACCAGCAGCTCGGCGCCCGCCCGCCGTGGACAAGAGGGAGCCTGGGAGGAGGAGGAGGGACGGCTCAAGGCTGCAGCATGAGTGTGGCTCGCCTCAGCTGTCCCAGTATTTAAACTATCCCGGGCGTGAGTCACTGCAGAGGGCAGTGTTGGCCCTGGGAGGGGGGACTGTGGGCCACGGTGCAGTGCCTGCATGTCCCGGGCTGACACTGCAGGGGACACACAGCTGGCATCCCTAAATGTAAGGGGTTTGCTTCAACCGTATTTAAAAACTCAGGACACATTTTCCTCTTTCCTTCTTTCCCCCAGTGTTTCTTTTGGATTCCTTCACTGCATTGGCCACCGTGAGAGGGGAGTTTACAACGACCCCGTAACCCCCTCCCTAAGTGACTGTGGACCCCCTGCTGCCCTGCCCCGGCCAAGGAGACAAGGACCCCGAGAAAGGGATGGAGCAGGATTCAGGGGCGTTTCTTTGCTCCTAGAAGTATTGGCAAGTGCTTCTCCCTGTGGTTCTAGAAAACTCATTCATTCGTCTCTTTCTTTCTTTCTTATTTTAAACTTTTTCTTTGGCTTTAAATTTACAATTAACGTGATTCATCTGTTGTTAACATTTTGGAAGAAGCATTTGCTTTAGATTCCAAGGAAAAATATAATTACGACCACTGTGTCCCCTCTAAAAACAGCATTTCCGACTTCCTTGTGATGCTGGGGTCTTTGCCATTACTGCTGCTCTGAGAGGTGCAGGCACACACATCTCTGGCTTGGGGACGGGCAATCAAGGGGCATATTTGGGCGTGAGGAGCTTCCCTATGCCCCTCACCTCTGCATTACAGCCCACACACTGCTGCCCTCTCTACCCCCCTCCCCAGTGGGGACAAAACTGTTTCTATTTGTGGTATCCCCAAAAGGGCCTGGGGAAGAGGATACAGGAATCACAGTTGGAGGGGAGGGAAGGCTTCCAAACCCCGGCTTCTCCTCCGAGATGGAGCCTCAACAAGGCCTGAGCTGCCCCAGGCTGAAGCCACCCTGCCTTTGCCTGGCTCGGTTTACCCTCTCAGCTAAGTGGGGAGAGTGATATTTACACACAGTGCCTCATGGAGTGCCAAGAGGCTTAATTAATATTTGCGCTGTGTTTTGAGATCTGCGATGAAAGGAAGATATAAAAGTGCGTAGTGTTATTACTGAAATAGTTGCTTGGGTGGCTTGTCATGGTCAAGGCCTACAGCCTGAATCATGCCACATTCCTCCTCGCCGTGGCACCGTGATTCAGAGCCAGAAACAAAAAGTGTCTTGTCCACTAAATAACAGGAGCCCAGGAGGGGCAGGCACTGCTTGGAGTGGCTCCACACAGCTTGAAGCCCCATCCCTTCTCCCACCAGCCTTGTTCCCACGTGGAGAACACCTTCCCTCTTACTGCCCTGGTTCCTCCATGTTCCCAAATCAGGTACTTTAACTTTTCTCTTTTTTTTTTTTTTGAGACGGAGTCTCACTCTGTCACCCAGGCTGGAGTGCAATGGTGTGATCTCGGCTCACTGCAACCTCCGCCTCCTGGGTTCAAGCGATTCTCCTGCCTCAGCCTCCTGAGTAGCTGGGATTACAGGCGCCCGCCACCAGGCTCAGCTAATTTTTGTATTTTTTGTAGAGATGGGGTTTCACCGTGTTAGCCAGGATGGTCTCGATCTCCTGGTCTCGTGATCCGCCCGCCTCAGCCTCCCAAAGTGCTGGGATTACAGACGTGAGCCACCGCGCCTGGCCACTTTAACTTTCTTTCCATAGAACCTACAAGAATAAGAATATCCCTCTTTTTCCTCTTCCATCCTCCCTAATCCTGGCACCCAAGCGCTCTGTGTCGGGCACTGTGCTGGGAGTGGTGGACAAGACAGGGATGAATCGGCTGCATTTAAAGATGGCTATTTGGGAAGCACCTGCTGTGAACCAGAGACCCCTTGGGTACCTCACTGCAGCTCTCCATCATTTCACCTCCACCAGCTTTCTCGGCCTCACCACGTGACATTTGGAGGCAGATAATTCTTCATTGCAGGAGCTGTTCTATGTGTCGCAGGAGGCACCATGGCATCCCTGGCCTCTGTCCTCTAGATGCCAGCAGTACCCCCCGATCCAAAAGTAACAAAATGCCTCTAGACATTGCCAAATGTCCCCAGGAAGGGGGATTTTACACACACACACACACACATACACACACACACGCGCGCGCGTGCGCACACACACACGCACCACACACTCACGGTTGAGAACTACTGATCTGCCAAATAGTCCTATGAGTGGCAGTAATTACTCCCATTTCGCAGACAAAAAAACTGAGGCCCAGGCCCATTAACTAATTTCCCTGCAGCCATATGCTAAGTGACAGAGCCAGAGTCCAAGCCCAGCCTGTGGGCTCCATGCCATCTGCACACCACTGGATCCTGTGCTTGGGCACACAACCCCCATGGACGGAAGTTCGGACTGATGCAGAGCGGGGCTGGGAGAAGATGGAAGGAGTGAGGTCACTGACAGATCCTTCCTCGGGGCAAGCTTGAGAATGTGGTAGCATTTCAAGGGATGGACCTGGGGTGTCATGCAGAGGGTGACCTTAAAAGATGAGCAGGCTCAGCCGGGCACGGTGGCTCACGCCTGTAATCCCAGCACTTTGGGGGGCCGAGGCGGGCGGATCACAAGGTCAGGAGATCGAGACCATCCTGGCTAACACGGTGAAACCCTGTCTCTACTAAAAATACAAAAAATTAGCCGGGCGTGGTGGCGGGCGCCTGTGGTCCCAGCTACTTGGGAGGCCGGGGCAGGAGAATCACTTGAACCCAGGAGGCGGAGGTTGCAGTGAGCCCAGATCCCGCCACTGTACTTCAGCCTCGGCAACAAAGCAAGACTCTGGAAGGTGAGGGGAGAGGGTAAAGGAAAGCCATCCAGTCAGAGTGAGCAGGAGAGAGAATGTGGCTGGAGCCCAGGCTGTGTGGCAGGGCCTCACTGAGGACTGGGATGCTCCCGAAGAGTGAAGTCCTCTGGAGGCAGTAGGGAGCCACCAGGAGTTCTGGAGGAGGGACAGGCCCAGGTGGAGCCATGCTGTAGGAAGTGTGCTATGGGGGTGCGGGGGGTCCAGCCTTCACAGAGAACTCTCTCTGGCCTTCGTGACAGCGCGTGGGTTTCCACACCGTAACCAGGCCATGCAGGAAGGAGCAGTTCCCCAGGTTGGAGGTGCCGTGGAGATCGGGCTGCAGGACTCCGGGTTTCCACACATGGAGGCCCTCTCTTCCCCAGAGAAGCACCTTCTCCTATGGAGGAAGCAAGGCAGCCCCCAGTCAGCCCCCAGAACAGCCGCTCCGTTCCACTAATGAAGGGACGGGACATCTATTATTATTGGAAGGGAAAGCCTGATTTACCACCCGCAGGCCCTGTAACCTCAGGGCTCACTTTCCAGCCCCCCTGGGAGAACCAGAAGAGGTGGGGTCGCCCCAGGGCTTCAGGGAACGCTGCTATCTCCCGCCCTCGCATGTGTCTCTATTCTAGTTAACAAGCACAGAATCGGGCACTGGAGGCCGTGGGACCCAGCCTCCCCTCGGTGGGGCAAACCCCTCCACAGCACCCTCCGTAGCTGGTGTTAGGATCCCTGCTCAGTTCACCTCAGGGGTGGGGACACTGTGACCACACCATTATGTCCCCTGCTGGAGCAGCAGAATAAAAAAGATGGAGAATGCCTCGGGCTGGTAAGGATGACGGCGGTCTCACACTCTGTTGATGGGAATATAACCTGGTAGACCAACAGCTATGAAAATTCAAAAACCCAGGCATGGTGGCTCACACCTGTAATCCCAGTGACTGGGGAGGCTGAGGCAAGAGAATCGCTTGAGGCCAGGAGTTTGAGACCAGCTTGGACAGCATAGTGAGACCCCATCTCTCCCCCCCCAACAAAAAAAGAAACTCAAAGTGTGTAAACCCCCACATACACAGACATGACGGTGGATGTTCATACAGCGATACGTTCAAGCATGCTCCAGGCAGCAAGACTGGCAACAGCAGATCACTGTGAACCACTCAGATGTCTGTCTGCAAGACAGTGGCTGCACACATCATGAAAATCCATACCAAACAGCCAGTTTTAAAAGATGAGACAGATACATCTTTATTTGCAGAAGAAAAACATATCAGATGTATTGAGCATAAAAGCGAGTCACAGATTAATATATATAATACAATTGCGCTTACTGGCTTAAGAAAAAAAGACGTAAATGTACAACTCCTCAGTTATACCTCAACACATGGGAAAGAGTCAGGAAAACAATCTTTCTATCTGTCAATCATGATCACACAAAAAGCCAGAAGACGGTACGAAACATCAGTCATCCCACTGAATGGCCCTCGGTGTCTACAGAGTCAGCCTGGGATGGCCATCCAGGGCTCTCGTCTCCGCCTGGTTCCCTCCCACCTCTCTCCTGCCCGAGTGCCCCTCCATCTGCTCTCCCTTCAGGAGGCAGAAAAGGCCATGAGAGCCGCAAGGTCCCAAGGGGCAGCCAGTGGTCCCCAGCTCATTCCCGGGTCCTGGCTGTTCTCTGAAGGAGGAATTTTAGGTTGTTCCTCAGAGCAGCATATCTGAAGGACACACAGGCATCCCTTTTGCTCACGAGGACAGCCTCTCATAACAGGACTGTGTTGGAGCATTCGGCCACCTGAGTCTCTGTGGATGTATTCAGTTTTATAGAAAACTTTCCCTGACACGGCTTAAGAGGAACAAGAAAGAGCAATGCAGGTGTGAGAAATTTCACCCAGCTATATGGTGTGTGTCTGTCCATGTGTGTTTGTATCACACATATATACACACACACGGGTGTCTTTGTCTATCTATATATAAATGTATAGAAAAAGATCTAGAAAGACACATACAAAATTGCCACAGCAGTGGCGGCAGGGAGCAGTGATAAACAAGGCTGTTTATAACTATGTGTTGTTTCATGTTTCATTTAAACAAACATGCATTCCTGAATTACATCCGGTAAGTAATTAGAACAACTATTTTGAAATATAAAAATAAGGTTCTTTTTTTTTTTTTGAGATGGACTCTCGTTCTAGCTCCCAGGCTAGAGTGCAGTGGCACGATCTAGGCTCACTGCAGCCTCTGCCTCCCGGGCTCAAGCGACTCTCCTTCCTCATCCGAGTAGCTGGGATTACAGGCACACACCACCACGCCTGGTTAATTTTTTTGTATTTTTAGTAGAGATGGGGTTTGGCCATGTTGCCCACGCTGGTCTCGATAAGGTTCTATTTTTTACATCTTTTTCTTAAACTGAAACCTGCCTCCCTGGGCCCTCCACACTGGGCTCTCCTCCACCCTTTGGGCCCCATGGTGCCTGCCCTTGCCCGTGTGAGGCCCATCCATTCCAAAGCCTTCTCCTCTCCTGCACCCTTGGAACTGCCCCACACAGGCCCTCCCCGCAACCGTCCTGATGGGTCACCGGGGAGCCCTGCATTCGCTCAGTAACTGAGCATCCGGTAAGCGGCAGGCCCTGAGCCAAGTGCTGGTGTACAGAAGTTAACCCACTCTAAGGGGCTCACACACATGAACCATCAGCTTCCAGCGTAAGGCCCGTGTGGGATTGGTGCTGTCATTCAATGAGCTTTGGCAAGTGTGTAATGATATGTATCATCATCATATATCATACAGAGTATGTACACCACACGGAATGTTTTTTTCATGGTAAAAAATGAAACGTTTATAGACTGAGTGACATGTCCAGTGGAGTCAATGTCTAGTGGAGAAGGAGGGAAAGAAAAGAGGAGAAGAAAGGAGAGAGGAGGGGAGGGGAGGGGAGGGGTTAGGGGAGGCTGGAGGGGAGGGGAGGGGTGAGAGGAGGCTGCAGGGGAGGGGAGGGGAGGGAAGGAGAGGGTAAGGGGAGGGAGGAGAGGGAAGGGGAGGGGAGGAGAGGGGAGGGGAGGGGAGGAGAGGGGAGAAGGGGGGAGGGAGGGGAGGGGAGGAGACCAGACTCTTTTCTTCTTGAATCAGGCCCCTAACGCCCGCCTAGCGCTCAGCAGGAGCAAAAGGGCTTTTCCTGTCACAGAAGGAGCTCAGGTTCCCTGATGGCTTCCAAATCCCAGCCCCGTCCATCCCTGACCTGCCACTTTGAGCCTCCTTGTCCCCATGTATGAGCTCAGATAACAACCTGCCCCACTTGACTGATGAAAGGATTAGAAGGAGAATTGTGTGTGAAATGCCCAGCTCAGGGCTTAATCACAGCAGATTCCCTGTCAGTGGGAATGCGCCTCCCACTCCTGTCTTTCCCTGTTTACAGGGTTGTTGCTGCTTTGTCAGCAGGAAAAAGGCAGCCTTTGAGGAAATGACTTATTCCTACTTATCCCAAAGAGGTAAAATTTAGTCTCTATAAAGTACTACACACCATCCTCATACAGGAAGAATGAAGCCAGAAACACTAAAAATATATAGAATAATAATAATGGGACAAACAAGCAAACAGTCACCTTCTTAAAATCCCCAGTGACAACTCCCAGACTCATGTCCTGCCATACCCGGTAATTAGTGATGTTTCTCCAAAGGCAAGTTTCGTAAGATGGCCCTTGGTCCCCGGCCTCCCTTCCTCATGGTGATGATGTGTTCAGAGTCAGGAGTGTCCCAGGGAGGCTGTTTGGTCACAGTGTGGAGCCTGGGAGCAGTGGGTGGGGGAGAGAGGAGTTCACGCATAAGAAAGCAACCCTCCGACCAACAACCGCTTTTAAAAATGGGCCAAGGATCTGAACAGACATTTCTCCAGAGAAGATATACAAATGGCCAATGAGCACACGCAAAGATGCTCAAATCACAGTCATGTGGGTTGCTATCCAAACAACAGACAATAACAGGCGTTGGCAAGGATGTGGAACACTGGGACCCTCGTATGCTGTGAGCAGGGATGTAAAAATGGTACAGCCGCTGTGAAAAACAGCGTGGCAGTTCGTTGAAAAGTTAAACATAGATGACCGTGCGATCCCATCATTCCACTTCGGGGTGTGTACTCCAAAAAACCGAAAGGAGGGACTTGAACGGATATGTGTGCCTCTGTGTTCACAGCAGTGTTATCACAATAGCTAAAAGGTGGAAGCAGCCCCCAGGTCCACCGACAGAGGAATACGGATAAGCACCATGTGGTCTAGCCAGACAACGGAATATTATCCAACTTTTACAAAGAAGGAAAGGCCAGGCGCGGTGGCTCACACCTGCAATCCCAGCACTTTGGGAGGCCAAAGTGGGCGGATCACCTGAGGTCAGGAGATCGAGACCAGCCTGGCCAAGATGGTGAAACCCTGATTCTACTAAAAATACAAAAACATGAGCCGGGTGTGGCGGCAGGAGCCTGTAGTCCCAGCTACTCGGGAGGCTGAGGCACGAGAATCGCTTGAACCCGGGAGGTGGACTGTTGCAGTGAGCCAAGATCACACCACTGCACTCCAGCCTGGGTGACAGAGTGAGACCCTGTCTCAAAAAAAATAAAAATAAAAAGGAAGAAAATTCTTCCTTAGACATTGTGCTAAGTGAAATAAGAGAGCCACAAAAGGACAAACGCTTTATGATTCCTTTGATAAGAAGTATATAAAATAGTGAGGCAGAAACTAGAATGGTGGTTTTCAGGAGCTGGGAGAGGAGTGGGGGATGGGGAGTTAGTTTTTAATTAGGGACAGAGTTTCAGTTTGGAAAGATAAAAAAACTTTGAAGATGGATGGTGATGGTTGCACAAAAATATGACTGTACTAATGCCACAGAACTGTGCACTGAAAATGATTAAAATAGTAAATTTGGCTGGGCGTGGTGGCCCATGCTTGTAATCCCAGCACTTTGGGAGGCCGAGGCAGGAGGATTACCTGAGGTCAGGAGTTCGAGACCAGCCTGGCAACATGGTGAAACCCTGTCTCTACTAAAAATACAAAAATTAGCCAGGACTGGTGGCACACGCCTATAATCCCAGCTACTCAGGAGGCTAAGGCAGGAGAATTACTTGAGCCCAGGAGGCGGAGACTGCAGTGAGCTGAGATCATGCCACTGCACTCCAGCCTGGCTGACAGAGCAAGACTCTGTCTAAAAAGAAAAAAAAAAGGAAATTTGATGTGTATTTTACCACAATAAAAATTTGGAAAAATTGATACATTTTATGTTATGTAGATTTTACCACACACACACAAATCAAGCATCAAATGAAATCATGCTGGAGAAAGTTGAGGACCACCATTTTGCTGGTGAAATGTTCTATGACATTAAAAATTAGTCCTTTCTGAAAACATTAGGTATTTTTTTTAAAAACTACAGAAACCCAATCTAAGCAAGCTGGTCCCTGGTTCAGTGTGGACAGGAACCGGTCATAGAGCTCACCTCGCTGCTCTGGGATGAACTCAGCTCCCCTCACCCCACAGGCATGTGCTGAGGTGACAGGAATATGAGCCATCTTTCCTTCCTTCCTCTATAATTTTGTCTTTTTTTCACATTTTTCTGTAGCTGATGAGTTTTATAATGGAAAAAACATTCCTTGGATTCTCTCTATTTTATTTTATTTTATATTTTACTTTATTTTATTTATTTTATTTTATTTTATCTTATTTTATTTTATTTTATTTTTGAGACAGAGTTTTGCTCTTGTTGCCTAGTCTGGAGTGCAGTGGCGCGATCTCAGTTCACTGCAACCTCTGTCTCCCAGGTTCAAGCGATTCTCCTGCCTCAGCTTCCCAAGTAGCTGAGATTACAGGCACCCACCACCATGCCTGGCTAATTTTTGTATTTTTAGTAGAGACAGCATTTCACCATGTTGGCCAGACTGGTCTCGAACTCCTGACCTCAAGTGTTCTGCCCACCTCGGCCTCCCAAAGTGCTGGGATTACAGGGGTGAGCCACCGCGCCCGGCCGAATTGTTTCCATTTTAAAAACCTCATATTCCATGCCAGACCCTGCAGTGTCTCTCAAGAGGAGCCTCCACTGCCTGGAATTAGCCCCCTAGCGATGTGCTCTTTCCCAGGTCAGCCATGCTGGTAGGACCCCAGGGAGGGGCTAGACTCACAGTCTAGAGGGAGCAAAGTCCCAGCAGATCTTGGTGGCCATTGGCTGGACTCCAGGTGGGCACTCCGCTCGAGGTCTGCAGAGACAACAGGAACCAGCTTCGGCCTCCTCCCCCAGAGCCCAGTCATGGGGTCCCAAGACACACAATGAGCATAAAGCACCCCAAAGTAAAACCTGTCCTCGAAAAATTAAACATAGAGTTAAGCAACGTGTCCTGAAGCACCAAAGAAGGGAAAGATTTGCCCACCAGGATTGATTAAGGAGAGGTTCAGGGGGTAGGTGCAGAGCTTTGGAGGGTGAATGGGATTCTGAAAGGGCCGAGGAAGTGGGTGGGCCATCCAGCTGCAGAGCAGGGCTGAGCAAAGGCCTGGAGGCAGGAAGGGAGGCTATGGTGAGAGACTGAGCTTTCGCAGGTAGCTGATCACCAGGCCCTCGCATGCTGGGTGAGCCACGTGGACTTCTTTCTACGGCTGACTGGGAATCAGCAAGGGGAGTGAGTGCGAGGGTTTCGTTTATTTTATCAAGAGACCAGAGCTGGGGGCTGTGGCTCACCCCTGTAATCCCAGCATTTTGGGAGGCCAAAGTGGGTGGATCACCTGAGGTCAGGAGTTCGAGACTAGCCTGGCCAACATGCTGAAACACCTTCTCTTCTAAAAATACAAAAATTAGCCAGGTGTGGTGGCACACACTTATAGTCCCAGCTATTTGGGAGGCTGAGGTAGGAGAATCACTTGAACCTGGGAGTCAGAGGTTGCAGTGAGCCAAGATCACACCACTACACTCCAGCCTGGGTGAAAGAGCAAGACCCTTCTCAAAAAAGAAAAAAGAGACCAGCCCACCTGGCCCCACAGACCTGAGAAGCTGCTTATGCTTCTCATTTTCTCATTCAAAGCTCGGATATGAATGTTCTGCCTGACTGAAGGTTACACAGAAACACAGGGGCATGCGGGCTCAATCCAGCCTCCAGGACAGCCTGAGCCCAACCCGTAAGCTTGCCACATGTCTTTCCAAGGCTGTTTTTCAAAGAACCCTCTCATTCCTCCCTTTCAGAGAGGTTCAGAGAGTTTGAAAGCAGGCAGTTAACAGGTAGAGGTGGCAGGGGGACAGGGCTGGGTGCAGGAAGCAGAAGGGAAAAGTTCTCTTTGGCCTAAAGCAATTTATTCAAGTCGCATTTAATTGTATATTTTAATATGAGACTTCCAAATTTTATGCCACAATAAAGCAGACTAGCCTTTGAAATGATAAAACTAACAACCTCATAGTCCTCATGGCTGGAGCAGCTGCCAGCGTGTCACCGCGTGTAATTAAAGGTCGGCAGCTGTAAGAGCAATTGTGTTTTCCTTGATTAGTACATGAAGGAACAGCTCTGTTTTGAATGCCCTGCGTGACTGGAGGTTACACAGAAACACAGGGGCACGTGGACTCAATCCAGGGAGCCTCATTCCTCCACCTCATTGAGAAATTCGCCTTCCTCGTCACCTCCCCCATCCCAAATTCCTCTCAGGGAGCAATCCAAGAAGGAACAGAGAAATGCCATTAGCCCGATGAACAGGTTCAAGAAAGACATGGAAGGCTAGAAACCCAGAACATGGACCTTAGCAAGTCACTTCTGCCTTTGGGAATCAGTGTCCCATCCAGACAGTGGGGACGTCACATGAGATAACCACTTACGGCAGCCTATCAGTCTATGAAAGAAATTATATCTTTTTACCCCATTTAATCTGGTAAAGAAGGACAAGAAGGAGGGAGAAGGGAAAGAAGGAAGGAGAGAAGAGAGGACGTGAGGAAAGGAGACAGCCAGGCAATACTTGTTCCCAGTTCATGCTTGCATCCTCCTTGGCTCATTTCAGAGCTTCTTGCTGCACTGCCCGCCACACGCATGGCAATATAGTATTAATGTGCCCAGCCCAGACAGCCGTTCAACTAATGCTAATGAGCCTCCGTTCCACTGTCAGAGCCGCCACCTGAGTCCTTGGAATGACAGACCTTGTTCTCCCCAGCATGAGCCATTTCCTTCCTAGCAAATTAAGGAAAATGACGAGCTTGCTCCTCACAGCAGAGGACTCTGAAGACAGGAGCATCATGACTGTGCTTCTTAAAACTGAGCAGGTGGAATGAACAAGTGGCTGGCAGTGTGGATGCAGACCTGATGACAGGTGATGAAGAGGTGCGAGGTGCTGTCCAGGCTGATGTGGACGATCCCCCAGACTTACTCTGCTCTGACCAGCCCATCCCATCCCTCCGTGGAGGCCTTTCCTCCTGTCTGGAACGGAGCTGTGGTCCTCAGGACTGGGGACTGTCTGAATCAGCTTCCTGGTCATGTCAGAGTATGATGGATCCACCTATCCACTCGTTCATCTATTAGTGAATTTATTCTTACCCCTCCTGGCCGCAGAAAGGATTTGAGGCAATTTAAATAATAATAATAACAAGATAGCATAAATTAAAAGTAGGAAGCGGCCGGGCACAGTAGCTCACGCCTATAATCCCAACACTTTGGGAAGCCCACCCAGGTGGATCACTTGAGGTCAGGAGTTCGAGACAACAGGCCTGACCAACGTGGTGAAACCCCATCTCTAATGAAAATACAAAAATTAGTTTGATATGGTGGCACGCACCTGTAGTCCCAGCTACTCTGGAGGCTGAGGCAGGAGAATTGCTTGAATCCGGGAGGTGGAAGTTGCAGTGAGCCAGAGATCACGCCACTGCACTCCAGCCTGGGCGACACAGCAAGACTCCGTCTCAAAAATACATAAATAAATAAATACATAAATAAATAAATAAAGTAAGAAGCAAAGAAGGAAGAAAGACAAAAGTGAGAGACTAAAATCCTGCAGCCAGTGGCACACGTGATTTATGCACTTGTCTGTATGGATGCTGGGCAATACAAATATCCACTTATTTTTTTAAAGGGATAGACTTGGCTGGCATACAGTTTTGCCCGACTCTTCTCCCTGCCTGGAATGCAGAGGTGGGAGGAGCTGCAGCCATGGGGACAAATGCCACAGGCCACAGATGGCAGACGACGCCGTGGAGGTGCTGCACCGCCCTGGAGGGTCTGCCTCTGCACTCGCTCACTTGTGGGCAGGCACATGAGCACAGCCATCCCCGACTGGGCTACGCCAGCCTCTGCAGTGAGTCTGTTCCTCGCAGCCAATCAGGATGCTGATCCAGAAGGCAACTGAAGCCATGGCCAGCGGGAAACTGCCCAGGTGAGCAGAGATTCAGAAGGAGGGCGGGGCAGAGGCTTCGGGGCTCTCAGCGTTTAAAGGCTGGGAGAAGAGGTTGAGCCTGCAGGAGAGACCGAGGTGAGACAGCCAGAGACGGAGGGATGGGGAGGGGAACTCACCAAAGTGGGCCACGCCTTGGCCTCTAAGCTTCCCAGCAGGCAGTGCAGTGGGGAAAAGGAGATCCCAACCATTTGCATGGCCAGACGCAGGGGTGAGGGGCTGGAGAGGGGTGGGGTACCCTGGGCCGGGGCCAGACACAGGGGTGAGGGGCTGGAGAGGGGTGGGGTACCCTGGGCCCAGGCCAGACGCAGGGGTGAGGGGCTGGAGAGGGGTGGGGTACCCTGGGCCCAGGCCAGACGCAGGGGTGAGGGGCTGGAGAGGGGTGGGGTACCCTGGGCCCAGGCCAGACGCAGGGGTGAGGGGCTGGAGAGGAGTAGGGTACCCTGGGCCGGGGCCAGATGAGCATTTCTCCTCAGGGTCCTTGCACAGTGGACGCTTTGTCACTTGGTCCAAACGTCCCCGGCAACAGGCCTCCTAACAACAGAGCCGGGAGTGCCACGGGGTTGTCTCAGATTTTATCCACCACGTGACCCCAGCCCCTCATGTCCAGCTTGGGTGAGGACGTGTTGGAGGCCATCGGGAGGAGTGGATGAACTGCGTGTCTCCTTCCAGGATCTCTCCCTGAATAGTATTTCGTCGCACCTGAGCTTTTAAACATCAGGTGGCCGTGAGTCCGACCCTGACCTTCTGGCCAAGCGCTGAGGTGCAGGGCTTCCCCTCTCCAGAAAACAGACTCACCACACTGGAGTCGACATCTTCTGATGAAATCACGCCGCCTAAGAAGAGAGAGGCTTTCAATGCCCAACAAAGGAAACACTCGGTTAATCTGAGCAAAATCAGGAATTCCTCAGGAAGAAAGGAAGAGGCAGATGGGTTTCCAGCTGGGTATTTAAGTGACTTCCTATAATGCAGTCTATAAACGGAGTCCAAAGGGCTAGGCTCTGTTGAGGAGGAGGATGCCCTCAGGAAGCTGTGTGGCCTGGTTTCCTGTGATGAGCCCCTCTTCTCCCGCAGGCCCCTCCTCGGTAAGGGAGGTCCGGGGAGCAACCCAGGCAGGGGCATCTGTTGCTTCACTGGCTCTCACACCCAGTCCCTGAGCTGCCCAGATGGCTCTGGTCTCCCTGCTGCCACAGCCTCAGGGAAACCCAAGAGCAGAGTGGTCCAGGGGCACCAGGGAAGCAGAGAAGGTCCTTGAGTTCACGGCGCCATCGTAGGGGCACATGGATGTCCATGGCCTGGAAAGGAACCTTTTTGCTTTTTTTTATTTTTTTTGCAGTTGAGGGAACTGACTTTAGAGAAAACTTGGCCAGGGTCAAGCTGTGAGGAGCAACTGGGGGGTCCTCATTCATCCTGTCTCCCCAGCTTTGTGAGCGCCACATTCTTGCCCGCACAGGGAAGGCGCATTATCTGGCACCTCCTCCCAGAATCTCACTTTTCCTAGCACAACAATGGGAGGTCCCTGGGTTGTTGCAACCTTACTCTTGCCCCTGTGGATGGCTTGGATTAGGCGCTCTTGGAACAATCACAGTGAGAAAGTGCTTTGTGACTTGTAAAGCTCTGAGTGAGGAAGGCCCGCTGGGCACCCATAAGGCACTGCGAGGCAGGCTATCCCAGGACTTGGTCTCTCCCTGTAGCATTTAGGGTTACACATTAGGTCAACAGGTGCTATTGTACCTGAGGTCAGAGCTCCTCCAGCGGAGCCGTGAGGACAACAGCCAAGGTGCATTTCTGCAAAATGTGGTGAGGGCAGTAGGGATGCTCATGGGGACAGGGATGCCGGGGCGGGCACTTGCACCCTCTTCCACCTGCTCTGGGAAAGGGCCCTTTCTGCAGCTGCTTGAGTGTTCGGAGGGAGATTAGCAGGACTAGCCATTAAGGTACAGCCTGGGGGAGGGCAAAGGGACAGGTGACAAATGAGGTGTGTCTTTGAAAGGATGGAGGCAGACTGGACAGGGAAGGAAAGTGAGGAGTAGGGAGAGACTCAACTCTGGGCATCGGAGCATCAGAGTGGGAAGGGCCCTCTGGTCCAGTCCCTCATTTTAGATGGGGACACTAAGGCCCAAGACGGGAAAGGACTCCCTCAAAGTCACACAGCTGGTCAGTAGCAGAGGGATGATCTGAACCCCGCTTTCAAACATGACAGGATGGGCAGAGGGATGATCTGAACCCTGCTTTCAAACATGACAGGATTTGCATCTCGAAATGCCCCCCACTTTTCCATCTTCCCTAATCCCGTATCTGAAGCCTAAATATGGCCAGTGTGATCTGTGAGGTCCCCCCTTCTCCACTGTGGAGGACCAGGTGACCTCAGAGGAGAGTCACCTCACAGGGCCCTCCAATGGGCCACCTCGCAGGGAAGGAATGGATGCGGGAGAGTCAAGTTGCAATAAAGGAAGGGCAGGAAGGAGGGAGAGGTCAGAGGCCCGGAGGGGATGCCCTGGGCAGGGGGAGGTGTGGGTGTCCAGAGGAAGAGGAAGGAAGCGGTGGACCAGACACACACTTGGGACCCCTCAGGTGGGCAGGGACCAGCCCTCCTGTAAGGACTATTAGTGAAACTATAACCGAGCTTTTCCAAAGACAACTGGGAAAATAAAACCCGAAGAAGCATCTGTGGGCCAGGGAGAGGCCCCTTCCCTGGAAGAGCAAGCCGCAAGAAGCCTGCTGCTAGGACGGCTGGTGTTACATGTTTGTCTGAGGACGTGGACTGATCCCAGGGCATTAAGCACCCAAGCCAACTCAACGCCTGCAGATGGCTCTTCCTCCCAGTGCAGGTCAGCTCCGCAAGTCCAAGGCCAATGTCTCAAGTGACCACTGCCTGGGCAGCAAGTTACACCCACACCCACCCAGCGCAATCCAGGGCAGGGGTGGCCGACCGCAGACCGTGTGAGGTAGAAGGAGCATTTCCCAGCCCCATGCCTGTCTCCATCAAATGCTGGAAATCCTTCTGGCTGTGGTTGCTGGGTCTCGGCCTGAGCTCCTCCCCGGGTAGGAGCTCATGGCCCACATGGTGGCCACTCCGGCCCTGGAGGGTGCTGACCAAGGTCTTCCTTGGACGTAGACAAAATCTAACCCCCTGTATTTCCTACCAATTTGTCCTCATTTTGTCCTTTGAAACCACATAGGACAAGTCTCCTCCCTCTTCCTTGTATCACCCCTTTAACTGGTTCAACCCTGTAACCAGCAACCCTGAATCCTCTCTTCTTCAGGCTGAACACCCCTGGCTCTTTTATCCAGTTTCCATGTGGCTGGGTTCCAGTTCTTCACCCCAGCACCTCCCTTTCTGCACTCTACCCTAGTTATTTTCTACTAAACTCTCTCTGCTTGCTTAATGGTGGCTCCCAGGATTGAACAGAACATTTGAGTTGAAGGCAGTATTTTATTTTATTTTATTTTATTTCATTTTATTTTATTTTATTTTTTAAGACAGAGTCTCACTCTGTCACTCAGGCTGGAGTGCAGTGGCATGATCTTGGCTCACTGCAACCCTCACCTCCTGGGTTCAAGCAATTCTCCTGCCTCATCCTCCTGAGTAGCTGGCACCACATGCGTGGGCCACCACACCTGGCTAATTTTTGTATTTTTAGTAGAGATAGGGTTTCGCCATGTTGGCCAGGCTGGTCTCAAACTCCTGACCTCAGGTGATCTGCCCGCCTCGGCCTCCCAAAGTGCTGGGATTAGAGGCATGAGCCACTGCGCCCCGCCAAGGCAGTGTTTTAAATCCTCCCTGCTCTAGGGACTTAAGAAGGTGGCTTCTCTACACACCCCTTCTCCTTCCTGTTAGCCCATGTCTTGACTCCCTGACCCAAGCTTCAAGGACCCAGACAGGAAAGCCACGCTTGCTCAGAGGCAAAAAATTATGAACACCTGTGGCTCATAAGAATTAAATATGTGTGACAAATCCTGATTTTCGAACACCTTTATAATAAGAAAGAAGAATATTGAGCTCTCTTAAGAGTAGTGGAGTCAAAAGGGGGGCGTGCCCCAGTACCACAGCAGGTGTTGAAGGGACCCTGGGCCAGGTCCTTGTCTGGATGCCGGCTCATGTGTGACATGTTGGGCCCGTCAGGGGAGAGTTCACCCCGAGCACCTCCTACGTGCCCAGTTCTGTGCCAGCGCCATGGGAGAGAAACTAATTAATACATAGCTCTTACCCCAAGGAGCCCAGTTAGGAAATCAGCGCATAGAGAATTACAGTGAAATGTGCTAGAGGCTGGGATGCAGACACCAACGTCGCGAAGGTTCACTTCCTATCGTGGCTGAAACGAGGGATCACAAACCCGAAACAGATGTCACCGGGCTAACGTCAAGCTGTCAGCAGGGCTGCATTCCTGCCGGAGGCTCCAGGGTGAACACTTTCCTTGCCTTTTCCAGCTTCTGGAATCTGCCCA
Source organism: Pan paniscus (assembly GCF_029289425.2). Classification (NCBI taxonomy): domain Eukaryota; kingdom Metazoa; phylum Chordata; class Mammalia; order Primates; family Hominidae; genus Pan; species Pan paniscus. The sequence goes on from NC_085926.1 coordinate 192,309,103, forward strand.
CACTCCTTAGCTCACAGGCCCCTTTTCTCACCTCACAGCCAGCAGCGTCCCGTCTTCAAATCTCTCTGACTCCCCCCTCCTGCCTCCTTCTGTCCCTTACGAGGACCTGAGGGATCATCTAGGATCAGCTTGTGTCTCAAGATCCCTCACCTAATCACTCCTAACGAAGCCTCTTTTGCCATCTGAGGTAACATATTCACAGGTTCTCTGAGATTCGAAAGGGGACATTTTGGGCGGCCATTATTCTGCTCACCCAGGGAACAACTAACTCGGGCTGTGGGAAAGACCACATTTGAAAGGACCCTCTAAAGGCTCTGCAGGAGGCTTATGCAGAAACAAAAAGGAAAAGGAGATTTATAAAGAAGAATACGCTTGCCCAAAGCATCAAGGCAAGAAAGCACGGCTGGTGTTTGTCCTTTTTTTGTTTGCTTTTCTTTGTTTACTTTTCCACAAAGAGCCAGCATCTGCCTGATTGCCTCCGGTGCTGAGAGGCTCACGACTTTCCTAGAAACCCATCTTCTCTATTCAGTCCTGTTGACAGCTCTGAACTGACGATCTTCCTTAAATTGAGCCCTGATGTTTTCACAATCACCGGAAATGTTAGTAGACCTCACAATGCCCAGGAGTGACTTAGCTGGACCACGGTGAAGTACTGTGCAGTGGGAGGATCATGGTAGGCAGGGGGCCTGGCATATCCAGGAGGTTCTCTGAGGCTCATCCTTGGAGAGATTGTGTTCTTCTTAAATGCACCTGGGCAGGTGGCCAGGTCAATGACTTAGCAGAGCAATACCATTCTCAAAGCTGGGTGCTCTGCGGAATTTCAGACGCCATCTCCTCTACTCCTTTGCTACAAATCAACTCAAAATAATTTGAACTGAGAATGAATTTGAACTTGAGCTTGAAGGGACAAAACCTTAGAAACCCTGACATTTTCCATTTCTCTTTTGATGTCACTGGGAACATAAACTGCTAGGGGCTTAGAGCTGAGGAGGAGGCCCAACCCTCTTGCCTTTGTCCTGAGAGCAAGCTGGGGTGCTGGGCAGCCTCAGGTAGGCCCTGCAGTGGAGGTCAGGTGGAGAGGATGGGAGCTCTAGGCTGTGGGGCCTGTGAGGGAAGGCTTGCCTGGAAGGCCTCCTGCACCCCTGCTAGCTCTCTGCATCTCTGTTAGCCTCCTCATTCCTGGGTGTCCTTCATGCTGCGCAGGAGTGTTCTGGGTTCTGCTCCAGGGTGTGGCCAATGGGGCAGACCCCTGCCTTCCTGGTGTACCAGTGCCAGGAAAGTCTCTCCGCTCAGGTGCACCTCCAGTTTACAATGCACTTTTACATCGATTGCCTTCTTTGGCCCTCAGAACACCCTGGTGTGAATGGGGAAACTGAGTCAGTGGCAGAGCTGAGACCAATTCTGCAGTTCCCAGCACACAAGGATGCCTCCTGTGGGCTCCGGATGGCTCCTGTTGGGTCCAGGCTGGGCCTGCTGTCAGTCATGGCTTGCACCTGCCTTTCTATCTCCTTTCTCTCACTTCCTTCTATCCCATCTGTTTGTCTCTCCACTCATTTTTCTCCCATATTCCTTTTTATTCCCACTGCTTTTCTCCATCTCATCATCCAAGACCTCCAAAAATAATGCTTAATTCTCAGGGAGCCCTCACTAGGCTTAGAGGACTAGAACCCCTGTAAGGTTGCAATGGTCTATGACCACGAACATGAGTGTCCTCCTGGCACTTGCATCCCCCTGGCCAGTAGGGCCTGGGTTGGCAGCTGATCCAGTCCATGCCAGGAGAAGCAGTGGGCAGTGAGGGCAGGGGTGAGTAGCTCTAGGCCAGATGGCAGGAGACGAGCTCATGTGACAGCTCTGCCAGTCATAACCTCAGATGTGTCACTGCCCCGTCGTGGACCTCAGTGTTGTCATCTGTAAAGTGAAATAATAATACCTACCTCCCACAGGGGTTGGAAGGTTAAGAAAACTGACTTCGTGATGCCAGGTATGTATTAGGTGTTTAATAAAGGTTCATGGCCGGGTGTGGTGGCTCACACCTGTAATCTCAGCACTTTGGGAGGCCAAGGCGGGCAGATTTCTTGAGCCCAGGAGTTTGAGACCAGCCTGAGCAACATGGGGAGACCCCATCTCTACAAAAAATAAAAAAAATAGCTGCATGTAGTGGTACATGCCTGTATTCCTAGCTACTCCGGAGGCTAAGGTGGGAGGAGTGCTTCAACCCAGGAGGTTGAGGCTGTAATGAGATGTGATCACACCACTGCATTCCAGCCTGGGAGGTACAGCCTTGTCTCAAAAAATAAAAACAGCTGGCTGTGCTGGCTCACGCCTATAATCCCAGCACTTGGTCGAGCTGGGCAGATCACCTGAAATCAGGAGTTCGAGACCAGCCTGGCCAACATAGCAAAACCCCGTCTCTACTAAAAATACGAAAATTAGCTGGGCGTAGTGGCACATACCTGTAATCCCAGCTACTCGGGAGGCTGAGGTATGAGAACCACCTGAACCCAAGAGGCGGAGGTTGCAGTGAGGCAAGATGGCACCACTGCACTCCAGCCTGGGCCACAGAGCAAGACCCTGTCTCATTAAATAAAATAAAACGAAATAATAAAAGTAAAAATTGGCTGGGCATGGTGGCTCACACCTGTAATCACAGCACTTTGGGAGGCCGAGGCGGGCAGATCACGAGGTCAAGAGATCGAGACCATCCTGGCCATCGTGGTGAAACCCCATCTCTACTAAAAATACAAACATTAGCCGGGTGTGGTGGCGGGCGCCTGTAGTCCCAGCTACTCCGGAGGCTGAGGCAGAAGAATGGCGTGAACCCGGGAGGTGGAGGTTGCAGTGAGTGGAGATCGCACCACTACACTCCAGCCTGGCGACAGAGGGAGACTGTGTCTGAAATAAATAAATAAATAAATAAAATCTAATAAAAATAAAGGTTTCACTGAGTGTGGCTGCAGCTGAAACACAGAGCCTCCCCTAACCCCCAGAGCCTGGACTTGGAAAGATCCATGCTGGGGTCATCAAAGCCAGGGAGCACCTGGAAGCATGGACAGGGAGGTGGAAGGCGGGCGGGCATCAGGGGCAGATGTTGCTCATTGTCTTCTTCCTCTAGGCCTCAGCCTCCAGTACCCTGGACCCGCCCACTGAACTCAATGAATGTTTGTCTCTTTACGATGTTGATGGAATCATCCTGTAACATTCCAGGTGTCTAATGAGGGTGTGCACAGCTACTGGGCAGTGAGTCCTGGTATCGCCCTGCCTTTGGCACGCCCTGTAGCAATGGTGATTGTTTAAAAGCTGGGAAGCCCAGATTGACTTCTCCCAAAATAGACTCCGTCACTTCGGACGTCACGGAAGATTCAAAGCCCAACTTTTGTGATGGTCTCAGAAAGTGAAGTCAATGACAACATGCAGTGGGGGAGAGGGAGGAGACAAAGTGAGGAGGAACCCAGGACAAGGAGGACCCTACTCTGCCCAGGAGAAGTCAAGGAAACTTCTAGAGCTGGAAACTCAGAGAACAGAAATAGTTGGACTTTCAGTTAAAAACAAACAAACTGATGAAACCCAGTTAGCTCTTCTCCCTCCAAAGACCTCACTTAGATGGCAGTAAAAGAAATTGAAATGGTATTAGCCCACAATGTCACAGGAATGGGAGAGGATCAGCAATGGACTGGAGAGTTCAGCAAGTTTATGGAACAGAGCAGTTAAGGAGTAATAGATGAGGAAGAGAAAGCTACAGCCAGTGTGAGCAGAGAGATCCCGTCTACTCAATGGAACCCCAGAGAGGCATGAAGATGGATTATACCAGGTACGATGTAGAAAAGGCATGATCTGTGGGAATAAAAGCCAGGGAGTTCTTTAAAAGCTATTATAGTATAAGGCACGGTTGTGTCTGTTCCCATCCTTAGGAAAACAAACAAACAAAAAGAAATTGCAAGATCCTAGAGAAATAACCCTCTGCAAACATTCTGGCTTGTAGAAGTTCCCAGTGTAACACTCAGCTTGCTCCCCCATACCCTAGAATGAAGTTGATAACCTCTGCCAGTGTGCACAAAGATCCCAAAGTCAGTTATTTTTATTGCCTTACTTTAAAAATATGAACCAACAACCAAGGGTTTAAGAGAAGCAAGCAAGCAAACAACAACAAAATGAAATACCAGAGAAAAAAGATGTAGTTTAGAAAGGGGAACTTTGAAAACTCAATCTTAAACTCTAGTATTCTTAAAAAAAAAAACAAACTGCATCCATAAGACAAGAATAAGAGTCTATTTTTAAAAATTAACAGTGATTGCAGAAATTAAAAATACAATTGCAGAAATTAACATTTTTACGTAAGTGTTGGATGGAGTTGAGGAGTCTCTCAGAAGGTAGAAAAAGAAGGTAGAAAAAAGAGACTAAAAAGATGAAGAAAAGAAAAAGCAAAAACAGATGAAAAGAGAGGACAAAGGAATTATCCAAAAAAGTATAACAGAATCTCACAAAAGTTAAAAGACATGAGTCTCCAGAGGACCCTGCAAATGCCCCTTTGTGTGAATGAAATAAAGAGCAATGTATGGCAAACATCAAATCAAAATCAGAACAGAGGACATAGAGAAGATCCTAAGGATGGCTGCCAAGAAGAAGAGAGGTCCCCTGTTAACAATGACAACAAATTCCCACCAGCACCCTTGGTGCAAGATGATCATTTGAATTTAGAATTCTCTTCCCAGCTAAACTAGCCATCAGGTATGAGAGAATAAAGAATATAGAAATTTGCTGGCAAGGACTCAGGAAAGGGGATATCCTTTGGATCCCTTTTCCTAAGTAGTTGTAAAATGAGGGAGTAGAAAAGAAAGAAGACATGGAATTTGGGAAATTGTGGAAGCAACCAAGGAAAGCTGAAGATCAGTTCTAGGAAACAGCCAGATAGGCGGCCGGAGTGGTTTCTAGAAATGCTAGAAAAATGAAGGAAGTGCTAGAAAGGAAATGTAATGACAGTGGACTATTTGGCACTATAGTAAATAATATTTACAAGGAAAACATATGAAGTCTTTTTTATTCATTTTCAAGTTTTTCCACAGTCACCAAAATTTTAGCTATAAGAGAATACAAAAGTGATCAGTCTTGACTGAAACTGGGAGGTGGAAGAGTAGATGAGCATGGGACAAATAGGAACATAGATGTCAGTGCACAGAACAAGGCATTCATAGAGACCATCTGCAGTTGCTGGAACAAGAAAAAGGTGAACTTTAAAGTTACAAATGTAATCACTGGAAGGACTACATATAGTGCCAGAACTTTTAAGTTAAATCACATGAAACTTGTTTTTCGTTGTTGTTGTTGTTTTTGAGACAGAGTCTCGCTCTGTCACCCAGGCTGGAGTGCAGTGGCATGGTGTCGGCTCACTGCAACCTCCACCTCCTGGGTTCAAGCAATTCTCCTGCCTCAGCCTCCCGAGTAGCTGGGACTACAGGCGTGCACCACCATGCCCAGCTCATTTTTTTTATTTTTAGTAGAGACAGGGTTTCACCATACTGACCAGGCTGGTCTTGAACTTCTGAGTGATCCGCCTGCCTCGGCTTCCCAAGAAACTTGTTTTTTAGGTCAAAAATGGTTGAACATCAAAAATGTAATACAATTCAATCTAACATGAGCAGAAATGTATAATATTGGTAAATTAAACTATTAAAAGTTTTTAAATCAAATCTTATTTTATTTTTAAATTTATTAAGAGATGGAGTCTCACTCTGTCACTCAGGTTGGTGTGCAGTGGCATGATCACAGCTCACTGCAGCCTCAACATCCCGAACTCAAACAATCCTCCTGCCTCAGCCTCCCAAGTAGCTGGGACTACAGGAGCGCACCACCATGCCCAGCTAACTTTGTATTTTTTGTAGAGCTGGGGATATGGCTATGTTGCGCAGGCTGGTCTCAAACTCCTGGGCTCAAGCAATCCACCCGCCTTGGCCTCCCAAATTTCTGGGATTACAAGCGTGAGCCACTATGCCTGGCCTGGACTGGCATTTTAGACATCCTCAGGGAATATGAAGCTTCAGCAAAGCTCAGGTTATATTCTTACGAAAAGCATTAAATTATTTCTGTGTTTTATATAGCAGGTCCCTTCACTTTTTAGAGAGTAGTAAATCTAGCTTCTTTGTACAGACTTACAACTTATCTAAAGATTTCATCTTTTTACCTCATATTTGGGAGAAATTTCATGGATATATGTTGTCTGTTTTCCTATGCCTTCTAGCTCAAGCAACATATAGATCAATGTTAATTTTTTCTTTTTTAGATCTTATAAAAAAAAAAGCCAAAAAACCCACAATTCTTTGAAGAACGAAAGGGGGAAGCCAGCTGCCATGTCATGAGGACACTCAAGGGGTCCATATGGCAAGGACCCGAGGCTGCCTGCCGTGAGCCAGCAGGGAACTGCCAACAGCGTGAGCGGGATATGTCGGAAGCAAATCCTCCAGCCGCAGTCATGATGATTAGAGCCCCAGTCAAGATTTTGATGGCAACCTCATGACAGACCCTGAGCCACAGTCACTCAACTAAACTCCTCCCAAATTCTTGACCCTCAGAAACTGTGACGTAATGTATTTTATTGTTTTAAACCACCAAGATCTGGGGTACTGGTTATGCAACAATAAATACCGAATACACACATACAATAAAACCAGGCCACGAAGGTTTTCCAGGGGATTCTACAACACGTTCAAGGAAAAGATGATCCCAGTTTTTACGAACCATTCCAGAGAGAACGTCCCCACCCACTTTATGAGGCTGTATAACCTGATACCAAAACCAGTCAGGGATATTATTTTCAATGTATAAGCAAATCTCACTAATGAACAGATAGTAAAAGTTCTAAACAAAACAGCAAGCTGAATTCAGCAATATATTTTAAATACACATAGCATGGCTTGGTTTACTTCGGGAATGCAAGAATGAATTTACTTTTCCAAAATCTATAAATTTATTCACCATTTTAACACATTGAAAAAGAAAAATGATATGAGCATCTCAATAGTTAAGATAAAATGGATAAAATCTAACTTTACTGATTATTTTAAAATATACTTAGCAACCTCAGACTAGAAACATCACATTTATTGATGAAACATTAGAGACCTACCCTTTGCAACCAAGATGGTTCTAAGGATGCTCACTGTTCTGCTCAACATTATAGTGGAGGTTTTAGCCAGTGCAGGAAGATATTTTAAAATAGAAAAATAAATCAATAATGGGTGTAAGGTTTTAATAGGAAGAAGCAAATTATCAGAATTATTACTAGACATAAGATAATTATGTAAAAATAAATTACATTCTTATATATTGGTAATAAAAATTAGAAAATACAACTTTTTTTATTTTTTTCTTTAGAAAATATAACTTTTTAAAAAGATGCCATCTACAATAGCAACGACAAATCAAAAAAGAGGAAGGATACCTAGGAATAAATCTAACAAAATCAGTGCAAGGTTTCTTTTTTATATATACTTTAAGTTCTAGGGTACATGTGCACAACGTGCAGGTTTGTTACATATGAATACATGTGCCAGGTTGGTTGGCTGCACCCATTAACTCGTCATTTACATTAGGTATTTCTCCTAACGCTATCCCTCTCCCAGCCCCCCACCCCCCAACAGTCCAGGCGTGTGACGTTCCCCGCCCTGTGTCCAAGTGTTCTCATTGTTCAATTCCCACCTATGAGTGAGAACATGCGGTGTTTGGTTTTCTGTTCTTATAGTGAAGGTTTTTATAAAAAACATTCTAAAACATCACTGAAAGATTTAAAATGACGTAAATAAATGGGAAGATGAACCATGCTTACTGGCAAGAACACTAGGTATTGTAAAAAATACAGATTCTTCCCCAAATTAGTTTTAAATTTACTGCAATTTTTTTTTTTTTTTTTTTTTTTGAGATGGAGTCTCGCTCTGTCGCCCAGGCTAGAGTGCAGTGGCATGATCTCGGCTCACTGCAACCTCCGCCTCCCGGGTTCAAGTGATTCTCCTGCCTCAGTGTCCCAAGTAGCTGGGATTACAGGCACCTGCCACCGCACCCAGCTAATTTTTGTATTTTTAGTAGAGACGGGGTTTCACCATCTTGGCCAGGCTGGTCTCAAACTCCTGACCTTGTGATCCACCCACCTCAGCCTCCCAAAGTGCTGGGATTACAGGCGTGAGCTGTAAGTTCTATTAAAATCCCAGCAGGGTTTTTCAATGGAGTTGACATGCTGACCCTGAAATATTCATAGAATTGCAAAGAACCAAGAATAGAAGAAAAACAAGGTGGAGAGATGACCCTATACCAAAAATTATTAAAGCTCCAATAATGGAGACCGTGAGTCTGGTATGGGACTAGACAAGTAGACCAATGGAGAACCCAGAAACCAACTCCCACAGCTGCAGAACCCAGAAACAAATGCCACGATCCAGCTCTCCTGCTCCACATCCACCTGGTGGTGTTGGAGGATCCATTGCTCTGGACTGTGAGCACAGAGCCTGGCCACCCAGGGCTGAGGCCATCCGCAGGGGAAGACAGACTGATTTGAATGTAACCTCCAGTATGAGAAAGTTCGGACTTACCCTTATACACAGAGAAAAATAGCAACTCAAAGCCCTTCTTTAGAAATCATGATGCCAAAAATAATTGCTCATCCTTTAGTAATAATAGCTAACATTCATTAACATGTATTGTCTGCAGGCCGCTGGGCTAAGTCATTATATGCTTTATTGCCTTTAATTCTCACAAAAACTCTACGAAGCAGGTATTATGTGATCCTGTTTTAAGGTTCAGGAAACCAAGGCTTAGAGAATGTAAGCAGGTGTCTTACCCAAAGTCCCATGCAGTTAGTAAGTGGTAGAGCTGGGATTTGAACCCACAGTTGTCAACTTGCCAGCCCCTGTTTTAACCACTGCCTCTCACAAGCACAGACATTCAATTAAAACAACAAAGGTTTTACGGCTTTCAGTCGGAAGAACAAATGAGACTGTGACAGCAGCTGAACTAGAATCAAGCTTATCATTATATTCATGAATACCAGTCACATGTTAACTGCTCCATAAATGCTTGTAAAATGAGGTGGCAGAGTTCCAGGAAATGCAAATCAATCCAGTTTCAGAATGGCATGTTGCATGGATGTAAAGCAAGTGGAAACTCACAGGAGGCTCAGGAAACACGCTGGACCTACACTGGGCACCTGGAGGGAAGGCTCTGTGTTTTCTTCCTCAGCCTCACAGAAGTCGCTTATCCTGAAAATGCTCATGTATGAATGGAGTCCAGTGCTCTCCCAAGTAGCCCATAGGTCAGAGAGACATAAAGTGAGAAAAATGGGGCAAGGGAAAAAATGGCAAGAGCTCTACTTCTCAAATAAAATTCGATAAAGAGGGCCAGGTGTAGTGGCTTACGCCTGTAATCCCAGCACTTTGGGAGGCCAAGGCGGGCAGATCACTTGTGGCCAGGAGTTCAAGACGAGGAGTTTGAGATCAGCCAGGCCAATATGGCAAAGCCCCGTCTCTACTTTAAAAAGTACAAAAATTAGCCGGGTGTAGTGGCACACGCCTCTAATCCCAGCTACTCAGAAAGCTGAGGCATGAGAATCACTTGAACCTGGGAGGCGGAGGCTGCAGTGAACTGAGACGGCCCACTGCACGCCAGCCTGGGCCACAGAGCTAGACTGTCCAAAAACAAAAACAAAAAATTAGATAGAGCAACAGCCTATCCTTTCCCTCCAGGAAAAGCCATCATCACTTGGATGGCATGTGTTCCTTTATCCACGCATTGATTTCACAAACATTTACCGGCTTACTCTGTGCAGGAGACAGGCCCCGGCCTGGAGCTGTCCCCTTACTCAGTAGACACTGAAGAGGCCCCTCTCTCCACCAGACGCCAAGCCAGGCACAGCGGGGCAAGGATGGGTCCAACACAATCCAGCGCCCCCGGCAGTGTCAGCGTACACCCGAGTGGGAGCTGGGGAAGGCAGGCAACCACAGTTTACAAACGTAAAGCTTAGTTTCGAGGAACGGGCGGGGGACAGAGAGAGGAGGGGTTGCGGGCCTGTGAGAATGAAGAGCACAGAGCGGAGAGGAGGAGGAGGGAAAGGAAGGCGTGGCAGTGAGAGAGAAGAGGAAGAAGAGAGGAGGAGTGGGGAGGGGAGGGGGAGCAAGACAGCGGCGGGTCTGGATTCCCCTCCGAGCCACATCTGCTCAGGTTCTAAGTAATTAGAAGATTTTCCCATTGGTTTAACCAAGGGCTCTCTCTCTGATTAATTTTCGAAAGAGTTGGCCGATTTTAATCATAGCAAACACGATGATCACGGTGATCATGGCCTGAACAGCTAAAAGCAGAAAATAAAACCCCCAGAACGGGCTATGATCTTCACCTTTGCCCGTGGTCACGGGCTGGGCCCACACCCAGGGTTCTGAGCTGTTGGGAGCCAAGGCTGGGTGGACAGGGGCTTCCGAGGAGCTGTCCGCAGCGGGGCGGGGAGGCGGGCCCCGGGGGCCCGGGCACTCCGCGTCACCCCCCGGCAGGGCCCAGAGCGGCAGGCCGGCGTGCGCCCCAGGGCCTGCGCACCGTGGGGGCTCTTCCCCGCCCACGAGGCCTAGGTGCTGCCGCAGCCACCCCAGGAAGGGCCCCAGGCCACAGTCGCAGCGCCAGGAGTTGTGCCCCAACAGGACCTCCGTCAGCCGGGGCAGAGCCCCAAACACGTCGCCAGGCAGGGTCTCCAGCTGGTTGTGGTCGAGCTGGACGCTCTCCAGGCTGCTGAGATTGCGGAAGAGGGCACGGGGCAGGGCGCGCAGCCTGTTGCGGCGCAGGGACACCTGGCGCAGCTTGCCGAGGCCGCGCAGCAAGCCGTCGGGGAGGGCGGTCAGGCCGTTGGAGTGCAGGGCGAGCACCTGGAGCTCGCCAAGGCCCTGGAAGGCGCCCTGCGGAAGCGCGCTCAGCCGCGGGCTCAGAGTCACCCCTAAGGACCGCAGGCGGCTCAGGTTGCGGAAGGCGGCGGCGGGCAGGGTGCGCAGCTGGGTGCGGTTCAGCCACAGCTCCTGCAGGCCCCCCATCTCCCCGAAGAGCACCCCCGGGAGCTCTGCCAGCGGGTTCTCGAACAGAGTCAACAGAGTCAAATTGTGCGAATGAAGAAAGAGCGCAGAGGGGAGAAACGCAAGGTGGTTTCTCGAAAGCGTCAAAGAACTGAGGTTTGGGAGCCGGTCGAAGGCCCCGGGTGCGATGGAACGGATGTGATTTCGGTGGAACTGCAGCTCCGTCAGGGCGCCCAGGCTGTTCAACAGCCCCGAATCCAGAGACACAAGGCGGTTCGAGTGGAGCAGAAGTCTCTCAAGCTTAGCCTGTGCTCCAAGCAACCCCTTGGGCAGGTGGGTCAGGTTGTTTCCCGATAAATCCAACAACTTCAGGTTCTCCAGATTCGTGAAGAGACTGGCAGGAAGGAAATCGAGCTGATTCTGGTTCAGAGCGAGCTCCTGCAGGTTAACCAGTTTCTGAAACATGTTTTGGTCAATGCCCCTTAGCGCATTGTGGTCCAAAAACAACTGCTCCAGGAGCACCATCTTATCCAGCAGCGCACCTGGAAGATGCGTGATTTTGTTGCGCGACAGCCTAAGGGTTTTCAGTTTTATCAGGTCACTGAAGGTGCCGGGGGCAACGGCGGAAATGTGGCTGTCGGAGATCATGAGGCGCTGCAGGACGGTCATGCCGCTGAAGCTGTGGCTCTGCAGGACGCCGCGGCCCATTCCGAAGAGCAGGATGTGCGTGAGGTTGGTGGGCAGGCCCAGCGCGGAGATGCGCGCCACGTCGCCCCCCGAGCACTGCGCGGCGTCCCGGAAGACACACTTGCAAGCTGGCGGACAGGGGAAGGGCTGGGCGCGCAGAAGCCCGAGCACCGCGCACAGTAGAGTCCCCCTCAGCATGTCTGAAAAAGCAACCGTGGGAGTGTGGTCAACACACAGGAGCGTTCGCGCCCGTACTGAACCCTGGGATCCTGCACTTTGTGCAGAGGCACAATCCTTTCGCCAGAATTCTCACTCCCTCTTTTCTTAGGACTACAGATTTCCCTACGTGGTGAAAAGACACTCATTCTACACTGCGTGGTCTCATGCTTTTGCTTTATTGATTTTCCACTCTCAGTTTAAAGCATTGAGATTACAGAGTTTTCAAGCTACCGAATAGCCAATACTTTAAAATCCTTACATAGAGAATTAAAATAATCATTCTCACATTCAAGCTCACAGACATCACAAAGCAATGTCCATTGTGAAAACGGCTCTGCTCTTGACTTTATAACTTACCCTGCATTGGCTATAACCAACAGTCAAGAAGGGAACAGCAAAGTCTGCAGCCACCACCATCTGATTCTTTTGCTCACAATCATGCTATTTCCACAGTACCAAGTTACTCTATTAAAACAAAGGACACCCCCAAAACAGCGAACACCTTCAATCAACAGCCAACAAAAGCATATAATAATACCTATCACTTTACGCCATGCATTGTTCTCAGCTCTTTATTTATACTATATGCATTTAATCCTTACAATAACCTTAGGAGGTAAGTATATTATCCCTGATTCAAGGATGAAGGCACAGAGGCACAGAAATGCTCAACAGTATAACTAGGGTCACATAGAATTTGAGGGTAGTATTTCTGACTTAGCCATAAACATAAAGAGCTACTATTTCTAAGATGCTTAACTAAAGGTAATACTCACGGCACTGAATTTTCTGTGAAATGCACACCATACTACTAACCTGCCAAAACAATGTTTCCTAAGCGAAATTTTACATAAATTGCTTCTCGTGCAATTTTACTTCTCATGCACACACAGACTAAAGAGCCCTCTAATTTCCTATACTAATGTTTAAAATATTTGGCCTTACCTGAAATGGTTCCGCACTCCAAAGTAACTGAAATACTTAGAGCTCTACATGTGATTCGACACTTTCCAAAGGAAGAGGGTGGTATCCTTGCATCCTGAGGATAAAGACTTTACCAGAATAGGTCAGGAAAGGACCCTATCTCAGAGCCCATGTTCTGGTTTTTAATGACAAATATCTTCAAACTGAGAGACCATATATAACCTGATTCCTACTGTCAAAGCCAAGAGCAGCGGGGAGGGTTTTTCCATAAATGGCACAATATAACTCTATGATGCCAGGGAAGTTCAGTGATACAGCTGGATCACTGCAGTAGCCACACCCCTAGATGGGCCACACTTCCCCTGGGTCTTCCTTTTCATGCCACATGGCCCTAATTTTCCACCCAGGTTTTTTTTTTTTTTTTTTTTGTATGTGTTGTTTTTCTTTCTCCGCTTAGCAATAAAGCTAAGAACATTCTCAAATCCTCCATTTTTTTCTTCCTTTTGGGACTAATAAGGCTAAGAACATCTTTGAACTTGTTCAACAATGGCATTGCTGGGTTGCAGGATGCTCACTTGTTCTTTTTTTTTTGGTGGGGGAGGGGGACCCTGTCGCCCAGGCTGGGGTGCAGTGGTACGATCTCGGCTCACTGCAACCTCCTGCTCCCTGGTTCAAGCGATTCTCCTGCCTCAGCCTCACAAGTAGCTGGGATTACAGGCACACACCATCATGCCCGGCCAATTTTTTGTATTTTAGTAGAGACGGGGTTTCACCGTGTTGCCCTGGCTGGTCTTGAACTCCTGAGCTCAGGCAATCCGCCCGCCTCGGCCTCCCAAACTGCTGGGATTACAGGCATGAGCCACCACGCCCGGCCGCTCACATGTTCAGTTTAACTGGGGAACGTCAAACTGCTCTCCAAAGTGGTTGTATTGGTCTACGATGACACCTGCCATTCGTGAGAGTTCCTGTGCTTCCTCTCTGCCCACACGTGGCACTTCCTGCTTTTTGCCATTTCTATGAAAGATATCTCAGCATGGTTTTAACTTTTCCTTTCCCTGTTTAATGATGAACTTGAACACCTTTTCACATAATTAAGGCCCACTTGTGCTTCATTTGAGAAAGCTGGGTTTCCTTTTGCCCATTTGTCTATAGGCAAAACGTGTCTACGTGTCTTTTGAACACACTGATAATGCTGTCTGCATTAAGACTTCTATCCTTCAAGACACCATAAAAAAGGGGAAAAGATAAACCACAAACTAAAGATATTTGTAACACCTATAGCTGACAAAGACTTAATGTCAGAAGATATAAAGAATCATGGGATCCAATCCCCTTTGATGCAGCCTAATGCAGTCAGAGCCCAGTAAAGGCTGGGTTGACTGAAATCACCTTCAAAGTCACGCAGCCCTGGACCACAAGGAAGAGCCACTGCCTCTGCCAGGTATCGCGGGAGGTCTTTCAGTTCCGATCAAGGAATGCAACTCCAGAGCCCTGAACTGCTACACTGGTGACCTGGTAAGTCCGTCATGCATAGGCACATCGAGTGAAAGCCTCCCCACCCCCTTGCCCATGAAAATGCCAGGGAGCCAACATGACAGACTGGGAAGGTGAGCTGTGAAACAGAGTAAGATGCCGACGGCTCAAATTCCTGTAGCCCTTCTTTAGCCTATTTCCCCAGGAAAACCTCCAGTCAGAATGGCCTCTACATGTTGTCCCTTAGGAAGACACTTTGATTGTCCAGGAAGGGAAAAGTAGGTATGGCAGTTGCAGAGTGGGGGAACACTCTTAGTCCATCCACTGAGCAAGTTGATGAGGTAATGAGAAGTATTTGGAGCAAGGAAGTTGACAGCTCCAGTGCTTCCAAGTCTTAAGATTCTATATCCATTACCAGGTCAGAAGTCTGCTGTAAAACAGTTACCTGGCTTAAGGGGCTTGGCTATTCAAAAGCAGGTCTGTGCCTGGGTGAGATAAGCCTTTTTCCTCTGAGGGAGACTCAGTGGGCCGGGCACAGCAGGGAGCAACCACACCCCAACTTGGACCACGGACAGTCTCACTCAAGCCCCTAGGACTCCCTGTCCCTTGGCACTGATACAGCGGAAGGAGAGACATGCAGAACTGTGCCCACACCAGCAGGCTGTGGGGACAGGATCATACATGCCGCACAAACCATAGCGACTGTTAAGAACTTGAGCTAAAGGCAGGCAGGCCCTCACCCCCCGAATTCATCACACCACAGCCAGCCACATATTCCCTAGCAGGGGCTCCGTGTCTCCCGGAGCTGAGCTCCACGGAAACAACTCCCACCCACACACAAAGGTCCTGTCTTCTCTGGGATTTTTACAACCATTTTCTCTCTCCATGGTATTAGCTTTTGGTTTGATTCTCCCAACTATTAATAGATTATAAGTCCCTACTCTTCTATTTCACCATTTCCCTCAGACCTCCTCGCATTTAACATTTGGCTCTACATTGCATCCGCCTGCGGGGTTTCCCCAGGATGCTCACACACGGCATGATATGCAGAATGTTGTTCTTATTTCCTTCAAAATCCAGTTTTTTTTTTTAAAAAAAAAAAGAAGGAAATGGGGAAGTATTATTAGGCAGGAAAATAAATCCACAAACGGCAGTATTCATGACACTAGAAAGCAAACAAATGAATAAAGACACAGAAAAAAAGTGTTATTTCATTCATTAAAATTTTTATTTTGAATAGCTTCAATCAAAAAAGGTTTCATAAGATTATTTACAATGCTGAATGTACAATTATGAATGTATGCCTTTTTGACAAGAGGGTACCATTCTTGAGCAGCAATACAATTTTAAAAATATAAAGATGCAGTATCATTTCTGATATAAAGTTACTTAAAAAAATCCAAGGTCTTAGGGAATTCACAAATCATAACTAGAAGTAACTTTTATTAATTTAATGTACACATAATTACCAAATTTTAATACATTAAAAATGTGTAAATGCCCACAGACTGTACAAAAATTAACACCCCATTTTGTTAAAAGTTCCCAACCACCTCCCACCATAAATATACAAAAACCTATTTTTAGATATGTCAAAATTGCATGCATGAATATTTTCTAAAGCTTGAATTTTGCTCTTCACTGGATAATGTTATCTATAGCTGTTTCTGTAACAGACTACATAAACATTGATATATTATTTACCATGCCTTTGAAACTGTGCAGGACTTTCATAAACATGGGGAACAAAATAAATAGAGTAAAAACTGCAACAGTTTTGTTTAGATGCAAGTGCAATTTGGAAAGCTTTCGAATTTAAGGATTATAAAACTACTATAAAAGTATTTATTCTGTTGTTGGCTTAGCCACTTGTATTCAAGCATTATTTGCAGCATTGCTTTACAGCAGTTGGTGCTAGAAGATACAAAACATATAGTTACCACTATTTATACTTGAGGGAGAAAAAAAACTTTAAACAACCCTGAGGGAGACACACATTAAAAATCTTGTTATTTATTTAAAAAGTTAAAAAGTTACATATCATTATTTAACAATTACTTTCCCAGACATTTCTGTCCTTTAAGTATGTGCATAAATAAAATTTAAATCAGCAATATTCATCTTAATACATCAAAATAATATATGTACAGATTTTAAAATTTAGGTCTGTATAAACTCAAATAATTTAATGTGAAATTCAGAATCAAAATTAATGTAATGGTGACCTACGAGGAAGACTCAGTCTATCTATGGCACTGAGTAGAACCCACACCTGGCTTCACAGGCATTCTTCAAATAACATTCTCAACGTGAATAACCCACCTTGTCTATATTCAAATCTAACTTCCTACAAATGCTTTTCCATCCACCTAAACACCTCATTCCTTTGAAAACAATATGGACAGAAGAGAAATAAAACCCTTATTAACTCTAAATGTTAAAAAAGTGGGGGGGGGTGTCAAAAATAGCTCTTTATGATCATGCTCTTAAAGATGTTAAATACAATCGGATAATTGAATTTTTAAGCTGCTACTTAGCAATTACTTTCATTATATGCTTCAGTACTTAAACCAAAGAATAAAATGCACAATTGTGGAAATCACTGAAGAATAACACGAGCATATTTGAAATTAATATGGAAATTATAAAATGATCCAGAGAATAAGTAACTATAGAAAATAGTGCTAATTCACAGCTCAAGAGGTCTAAGATGCATAGCTTCATAGAATCATTCATGGAACAATTGTTATCATCTAATGTGTATTAATAGCATATTATACATTTGATGGAAAACTTCGATTATATTTTTGCAGGAATCATCAGTGGCAATAGCAGTAACAGTGATCCTGAGTGTAATTTCTATTTTTCTATAGTTACCAAACATCATCCAGGTCTTTGCAGCATAAAGAGTGAGAACCATTTGGTCCTAAAATTCTAGGTAAAATTTGGTAAATTTGTAAATATATGTTGGGAAAAGAATGATCAGCTAGAAGTAGAAAGCACGAGCAAGCATGTTACTGGCTCTGGAAGAACAGAGAACAATGTCACACTGTTTTCATAGTTTAGCGTCCATTTTATAGCACGATCAGTTTTCTGTGTTGTGGTAACTGTGGGCGTTGCCAGACTGCTGGATCCACCTATAAAAGGTGTTTTTTAAAAGTTACCTTAATTTTGGCAAGAATTTAAATGTTAATCAGGCCAAACACAAAGGTGAAAAATGTTTCTCCACATCTCTTTTGGCTCAATGAATGTCAATTTTTTATTTCCTCAATTTTTTTTCTCCCAGAAATTTCCGCATCAAATATGCTCATTTGTAACGATCCAATTCAAAATAGACATGTTCTGACCTCTGGCGCCACCTAATGGCATAAAACAAACTCATCAAATTCATATTGCTTTGAAAAAACGGCAGCCATTCAAATCCAGTATTTTTTAAGCCTCATTATTGATAAGACAGAGACATACGTCAAACCTCAAAAAATTTTATGAGGTAAAATTCTAACTTAAAAAAACTATTATCCTATGTCTTTAGGTAATTGAAAACATAGAAGAAAATTTTAAAAAACCATTTAAAATAACACAAAGCCCGACAGAAACAAATTTGAAGAAACGTTAAAAGATGAATCTACATCTACTGCCGAAAGAAATGAATCTTATTTCCTAGTGAAAAAGGTTCTACAACATTTAACAGAAGCAAATGAGACTGCCGACACCACACATAGCACAGCAGCCACTTAAGAGCTTTGAGAGGCGTCTCAAGAAGGCAGTGAAGCACCTTGCTGATTAGAAAAATAAAACCCAGGCAGTTTGTACAGAAAATATAAAACCAGAAATGGAGATTACCTGAGTTGTTCTATAAGCAACACCATAAACACTCATTCCTAACTCTAGACCATCATAGGGAATTGGCATATGTTTATACACAATTCTTTGGAAGAAACACTGGAATCAAATGAAAACAGGCTTTCAGTATATTTTCACTGGAGGCTAATTAACACTCATTTTCTTTTTATCAATCACAAACTTAGAGCCTGTATATAAACACAGACTTCTCTAACAAGAGGGTTGTGAGCATAAATGTGAAGAGGTAAACTGGTCTCAGAAACTGATGTTGAAAAACCACCAAACACCAAACTTCTCCTGTACCCAGTATAAAGAATAGCACTGAGTAACAATCAAGAAAATTCTGGAAATGTATGTAATATTTGGGTTACTGAATGAAGATATAGGACTTTATGGATTGATTGTTAATTTAACTGTTAGGACGATATATTTTTCTGTTTTTATTTTAAGGAAGAGCAAAGCTGTCAAATAAGCTACTATATCAGAAGGGACATAAACTGAACTAGTGCCATTCTGACACACAGGATCAGAAACTCCTAAAATCACACATTCCTGAATACTGCTATCAGCAATACCACTGAGACTGATTCACTGCTACGTTATGGTGATGATTTGACATGATCCATTCTCCTTAACTAAAGCTTTAGCTTCTGTGGTTGTCTGAGGTTTTGGTGGCCATTCTGGATCAACCAAGAGCTCCTGCGCCAGATACATGTACTTTGCCTTTGGTGTCTTCTTTCTACAGCCCAGGGCCCAGGGTAAGCAGCATTTTCCCCACCGATCCACTGACTCCTAAGAAAATAAGAAAAAAACAAAACAAAACACCCCAGTTGATTAAAGGCTTGTCGTTTTAAACAGGTTTGTTAAAGCACACATTAGCAGAGAAAAATAAGAGGAAATGACTTCTGAGCACAACAAATGGGGGAAAAAAAAAATCCATGTTAAAAAAAGGCAGCTTTGGCCGGGCGTGGTGGCTCATGTCCGAGATCCCAGCATTTTGGGAGGTCGAGGTGGGAGGATTGCTTGAGCCCAGGAGTTCGAGACCAGCCTGGGCAACACAATGAAATGTGTGTTCTTTTGTTTTATTTTGTAAGGGCAGCTTTCAATTATTTAGGAACTGATTATTCTTTAGATTAGATTTTTTTGGGGGGTATAATCAATATGATTTACTTCATTTAGTTTTATATACCTATACTCTTGTGTACTAATACATTTTAAATAACTTGCAGATATGGATTCTTTACCACAGAATATCTAATGTATTAAGAAGAACTTTAAGCCATTCAGAAAGAGAAAACATTTTTAATATTTAATTTGAAAATCTTCACATTCTGTCCCAAACTATCTTTTGGTACTATTGCTCCTGGCAACTTAGCCGCATGATCATTTTTGGAAGAAAGCCGTGTACAAGTATCCTTGTTACTGTTAATATCATCTCTCAAAACATGAAGTAAATATCGTTTGGTCAAAATTAGGGCTTCAATCATGTTTAATGTCAATTACGTCTTTTAAAACCTCATCCTTACTAATATAAAAAACAATACTGTTTTATAATGATGGTTTCCGTTGGTGCTCCACGACTGGAAAGGGGTATAAAACAAGTACTATTGCTTAGTATTATTTCATTGCAAAAAGCTCTGCTGTCACTGAAATCCTTCTGATCAATCCTGATGTTTTTAGTGAATTTGGCCTTAGATAAATGATCCTTGGAGAACAAGAAAGCAGAGTCCCTGGTTAATGCATAGAAATGTAAACTCAATAGAGGGCTGAAAAGGGCCCTCAGAATTTGTCTCAATTGAAATTTGAAATAAATATAAATGACTACACCAGGACTCGTAGTAGTTATATTTACTTCTAAAGAACAGCCACTTCGTAATGATTTTGGCTGTTGCTTCTCCAAAATGAAATTTAAATTCCAGGTCATTTTGTTTTGCCAATCAACATATAAACCAGGCTACAACTAGCTCTAAATGCAGTAATCTCACAAAGTAGAGTAGAACATAACTGAGCTACATATTCTAATGTTACCCAAAATGCTTCATGATTTAAAAAGGCAAGTTAGCTATAGATGTATTTTGAAACATGTTTCTAAATTGGCCAATGGAGAAGAGCAAAAATACTTTAAAATTAAAGCTCTTAAAGCTTTTTCATATTCACTTGGTAGCTCTTTCTCATCCAGTTGAAACAACCATCAGGAAGCTACTACTCTCTCCCGCTCCTCCCTGGCCCCGCTGAGGGCACGGTAAACAGTGACTCACCGCTCTCAATGTTAAAGGTCTGCTAGCTTAAGCCTGTCAACAAAACACAATCAGCTGCACTGCTACCAAGAATTTAAAGGCAAAAACGGTGGACAAAAGTAAGCTATGTGGCATTCGGGGGTGGGGGCAGAGAAAGTCTGAAGATTACTCGCCTACTAGCCTTTTTACTGTCATAACTAAAGAGAGTTATATCAGCATCACCTTAAAAAAAAAGTCCACAGGAAAATATTTAGCATTAAGGTACAGAAGTCACTATGTATAGGATTCTTCAGGTGATCCAAAATAACAGATAATGCCTTTCCAGTATAGGCACACAACAAATGTAATATTTCATCTGAGATGACAGTTTACTACTTGGATCTTACTTTTCTCCCAAGGTGTCATTTGTCAATCTAATTGTGGGAAACAAACCACTGTTCCTAAATCAATTCGAAAGCTGTCACCTTTTTTTTTTTTTTTTTTTTGAGACGGAGTCTTGCTCTGTCGCCAGGCTGGAGTGCAGTGGCGTGATCTAAGCTCACTGCAACCACTGTCTCCCGGGTTCAAGCGATTCTCCTGCCTCAGCCTCCCAAGTAGCTGGGATTACAGGCACGTGCCACCATGCCCGGCTAATTTTTTGTATTTTAGTAGAGACGGGGTTTCACCATGTTGGCCAAGATGGTCTCGATCTCCTGACCTCGTGATCCACCCACCTCAGCCTCCCAAAGTGCTGGTGGGATTACAGGCATAAGCCACCGCACCTGGCCGAAAGCTGTCACTTTTAAGTAGCACTGTTAGATTACCACAGGAAATAAACTAATGTTGACTGTGACTTTTTTTAAAAAAGCAGAAACATAATAGGACTTGTCTGTCCAAAGAGTCTGCCAGGTTGAAGGGCAATGCGTAGCAAGCTGAGTTAAGGAAAGCCAAACACACACATATCTCAATTCATTGTTCCCTACTTGTGGAAAGTAAGTCAACCAATAAAATTAAAATTAATTTATTTGCAAATAGAACAATAACTGAATAGGATTCTTTTTATGCATTGAAAAATATCCTCACAACCCTATTACAAACAGTGTACACCTGTCACAATTTTTAAAAAGTCATGAGGAACACTAAGGATCCCCCTACTGTACCATAATTGGAAACATTTTGTTCCTGTACCCCTACCTCCCCCAAGTATCATACACAAAAAGTACACTACATGCAAGCATAGGTTTGTTAGTTTAGAAACACAAACATACCACACACATTCTCAAACACAATATAATTCACTGGAAGAGAAAATAAAAGGTGCTACAGGCATGCTGGAATGAGAAATCAGCCAGCGGGGAGATGATGATGGTGAAGGGAGAAAGGCAAGTACTGTGTAACGCAAAGGCCATGAAACGGCATCGGGGGCACAGAAGGAGCATGTGGGTCTCTCCAAAACCTCTATGGCACAAGTCCCTAAAGCAGAACACAGTAGCTATAGCAACTGGATCTTTCAGTTTGTTTCTGAAAGGAGTGCTTCAGTGACCAAATTCACCCCCTCAGAGAAGGAAAGAGGCTACCATGCATAGTTTAGCAGAGAAACTAAGAAGAACTTTCAAAAATGTCAAGTTTACGCTTAGCAATGTCTTTTAGGAAATGTTTTCATGGGCAGTATATAAAACAGAATGCCATGCTTGAAGGAAAAAATGTTATAATGGCGCTGTGGTTTTCATAAGTCTTCTTCCATACCAATCCTGAATATAAAACAAACACAGAAAATCAGAATTAACATTCTGTCTACATAAGCTCAAATAATATTCTAAGTGGCATAAAGACTACCACTACACCATACAAACTACTTTTTTGGATTTTTCACCAAGTAAGAAAACATAAATTGGGCACAAATCCTCAGGCATAATCAAATTACAGGTAGTATGATTCTAGTTCCACTACTAAGTGCCCTCAGTTTACCAGACACAAGCTAGGCACAAAGCTTCTAAAGAGAAGATACGACACAGATCTCCTGAAACAGGGTTGCTTTATAGAAAACCACAGATGATGGGGGTCTCCACCGAAGATTTCCATTCAGTAGGTCAAGGGTAGAATTCAAAGCATTTCTGATGAATAGTCTTGCTTGATAATCACTGACGTAAAGAATTTTTTTTTTTTGGTCAGAGAGTAAGTATTAACACCCGGGGCTGCCAACTGTGACAACCAAAAATGCCTCCAGACACTGCCAAATGTCCCCTGGGGAAATCACCTCCAATTGAGAACCACGGCCTTATGGTAATATGATTAACTAAAGACTGGCTCTTGAAGAGCCACAAACATTAACAGTGAAGCAACACTACACAGAAGTAGCAGAGAATGAAAGTATGTCACTTTGTGCTGGGAGGTTATAAGAACTCTCTTTCCTAAAGCCAGTAAGTTTTTAAGTCTTTAAAAAATGCACCTTAATCATGACCACAGAAACGGAAGACTTAAATTCTTGTCTATTTGATGATTCTCAGAATCAGTTGACACACAGGGTGTGCTGGGGCCCACCTGCTCTGGACCACTCTCTACCTTCACTCTCCCATGAACACTTCAGAGGTAGAAACACAAACTTCTAAAAATTAGAAGGGCAGGCCAAGCGTGGTGGCTCACGCCTGTAATCCCAGCACTTTGGGAGGCCGAGGCAGGCAGATGGCTTGAGCCCAGGAATTTGAGACCAGCCTGGGCAACATGGCAAAACCTCCTCTCTGCAAAAAAAAAAAAAAAAAAAAAAACTGCTGGGCCTGGGATGGCATGCACCTGTAGTTCCATCTACCCAGCAACATGGTGAAACCCTATCTCTACAAAACAAACAAACAAAAGTTGCCGGGCATGGTGGCATGCACCTCTAATGCCAGCTACCCGGGAGGCTGAGGTGGGAGGATCATCTGAGCCTGAGGAGCTCGAGGCTACAGTGAGCCATGATCACGCCACTGCACTCCAGCCTGGGTGACAGAGTGAGACCCTGGTCTCACAAAAAGAGAAGGGCAGATATTTCCTAATAATTTTTTAGAAAACAGAGACCAAAAAAAGAATTTTCTATCATTTAATTTTGGTTGAAAAGCAAGGAGAGTCTTCCAATCCAAATATTTTTAAGGGGCCTTATAATGCCTACTTTCAGCTAAACCAGGGTTACTCCCCTTCAAAACATGCAATTTCTTGTTCAGATCAATAGTCAGAGATCTCTTGGGAGAATATGAAAAATCTGAATGTTTTCCTAGGCCTAGGAATACAATACGAATATTTCACATGAGAGTTGATTACATAAGCCAAAGATAACCTTCTGAAGTAATGCAGTGAGGTAACTATATATATGGGGGTGGGAGGGTTGGGGTGTTGGGGGGTGTGTGTGTGTGTGTCTGTGTCTGTGTGTGTGTATACACAGATGAGATTTTGCTAAAGGACTTGAGCCCCTTGTACAACCCTAGTCATACGCACTACTAGGGACAACTGGTATTACACTGCTTTCAGGAAAAAAAAAAATTGAGGCTGACTGCATTCCATCATTATTCACCACAAAGCATTAGAAAACGGAAATGGTACTCTGCAGGCCCTCTTAGAAAGCAAGCCTGTGGCATTACACCAGGACATCAGGCCTGCTGGATGACCAAAATAAAGCTCAGGAAGTTACCACTTAGGTAAAAGTTGGCTAAAACTAAGTGGGTAACCCAACTCAAAAATGCCAGGGAGTCCTCTTCAACTCCACCAGCTTCCTGTGGCTCAAGGCTGAGTGAAAGACTCAGAGCTCCTATCTGTAAAGCACATCACCCATCTCTAAAGAAAAATGGGTACGGCAATGAAGGGGTGAGATTTTATCAAATTCTCTATGCCTAAAAAGCTGCCTCAAAGAGCTCTGATTCATAGGATGGGTTTAAAAAATAAGTCCAATCTGTATCTGCATCAAGAGCTACACTTCAACATCCTAACACTAGGAAATGGGTTTTATTCTTCTGTTTCTCTTCTCTCTTTACCACAGAACTTGCAATACCTTTCAAATGACAGGCTATTTAACAGACCCAAAAAGTCAAATGTCCTAAACCACGGTTTGTATGAAAAAAGGATATCATCTTCTGAATAATAAGGTATACAATGCTGGGGAAAGCCAAAAAGCCACTCCAAATTAAGGGACAGTAACTGACAAGAAATCAGAAATAATTCTTCAAAATTTTGGCCTTTGGACTCTGATCCAAGAAGAAACAGTTTTCATTGCAAACTTTGTTTATATAAATCTCATTTAGCTTCTAAGGGGACTCATGAAAAACAAAAACATAAAATTTATAGTAGATTGAAATGGAAAAATTAACTCTCACCTTTGAGGACAAGACTTTTACACAAATAGAAGATCAGGATTGGAATGGAAAGGAGACTTATGAAATTTCTGATCTTGAAAAGCCTCTAACAAATGTTTGCCATGAATTTTCTAGGACTTCTTATAAGAAATGAAATGCCAAGCACAGAGAAAAAGGCTGAAGGAACACGTAATAGAACAAGAACACGCTAGAGAATAACACATAACAGAACAAGAACACGCTAGAGAATACAGAGTACACAAGCAGAGAGCCTAGAGAGACAGCAAGAATTGACAGGAAGTGCTGAGTTCCAACCTGCGGTGGCTGTGTGGTGCTGAACCGATACTCTCCTTGTTTGTCTCGATTGAACACAACTTTCCAAAGGACCATGTCAAGGAAGAAGTTCTGAGAGATATTCCAGTGAGTTAAGAATTAATAATGACTAAGTCATTTTTTATTAACGTGCACCTTTTTAAAAAATCACACATGCTGCATAATTGATGAAAAACATATTTTGATTTTCATATATGGAATTTCAGTTAATACTACCAAATGATCAAGAATGATAGGACTTTTGTAACAAATACAAATCATCATAAAATTCTTGATAAAATGAGACTTCTAAATTTTCCATGAAATATGGCTTTTGTATAAATAGGTCTTTCCCATATTAAAATGATGCTTATGTAATTTGAAGTCTTTCTTCACAATGGTTATTTTCATCGAATATCTAGTACTAATTCTATATCCATATCTATAGATATATAATTTCATCAGCATCCAACACAAACCATTCTTTAGGTAGTAAGA
Source organism: Pan paniscus (assembly GCF_029289425.2). NCBI lineage: Eukaryota > Metazoa > Chordata > Mammalia > Primates > Hominidae > Pan > Pan paniscus. The sequence continues at coordinate 192,334,621 of NC_085926.1, forward strand.
ATAAGTAACATTTCTGTGAAAAGATGAACTTATACTGTAGAAAAAGAAACATTTTAAGAATATAGTATCTTACATGTGCTTCCTAGCACCCATAAAATAGAAAAAAAATCACATTTCAATGGGCAACTTCAAAAAGTCAGTACCATAATATCCATGCTGCCCATCATATCCCAAATTTAAATACCAAGTCATCTTTTAGGGGGTAATTGAAATTAAGTGTAATTTCTAAGACCAGAGCTATTATCACTAAAATATATGCATATATATTTCTCAAAAAAATTACCTTTATTTTAATCCAAAAGCCTGTGCTATGAAACTCTTAACTTAAAAATCACAACTGTATCTCTCTCTTCCATTTTTATAGTTACTGTAAGAGTCAATTATGATAGTAGTTCAGAGAGCAGACAAAAGCTTATTAATAAGCCACCAGTGAGAACTTGCTACCTCCTTTTAGAGACGCTAACCTAAAGGCAATCCTAACGGGAGGGTAACTACACAATATACAGTGAATCAAAGGGTACTTAAGACCTCTAGAGGTCACTCAAAAGCAAATACCAAGGAGGATGTTCCAGTAATCAATGCTGAAATTAGGTAAGTCCATAACGATTATTATTTTATACTTTCATTAAACTCTCTTGCTATTAATATTCACTATGTTTCCTGGAGAATGGCCCTACCCCTTCCCTCCTCCCTTAAATGGGAGATTTTACTGTACATCACAAAACACAGGTGGCACATGCCAACTCTGATTTCACAATCACTGGTTCATCAGTTTCATGGGCCACCGAGGCCCCAAACTTCTCCCCTTTCTACTCGTCATTAATTTTTATTATCACATTGCTTATTTTCTCCTATCTGTGTGAGTGCAACTAAGTCACCTCCCTTAATATGACCACTATCAATTCATGGAAAAGTTCACAAGAGAAGGCTAAATGAATTTGCCTGAGATGAAACTGAGACTCTGTGGCTTTCCATTATATTACCTGCCCTCTTCTCCCATTTACCATTAAATCACCCAAGAATTCCAAAGCAACATGGTAGCCATTTGACTATGGAAGTGCTTACCTCCACTGTGATAGACACAAAGGCATTGACAAGAACAATGATGAGCATAGTTACACGCCACTGATATGGTACACACACTATCTGTAATGCAAAAACATTTTAAAGTTAAAATTGTTGTATGTAGTCAATATTATAGCACTGTATCATAATTTCTAAATTTATTGAATTGCTATGATGTACCAAACACCTTCATATACATTATCTACTTAATCCTCAACAATGCCCCGGGGTATATATTATATTCACTTTCAGATGATAAAACTCAAAGTTTAAGCAACTCAAGGTTAAAGAAAATATTAAGTGACTGAGGTTAGAGTCAAATCCTGTTCACTCAGATTCAAAAGCCCATGCTCTACTAGATCATGAATGTCTAACAGTTTCTATTTTTAAAATAAAAACCCATCTTTAAAGAATGAGGTACCAGCCAGGCACAGTGGCTCATGCCTGTGATCCCAACATCTTGGGAGGCAGAGGTGGGCAGATCACTTGAGGCTAGGAGTTTGAGCCTAGCCTGGGCAACATGGCAAAATCTCGTCTCTACTAAAAATACAAAAATTAGCCAGGCGAGGTGGTGCATGCCTATAATCCCAGCTACTCAAAAGGCTGAGCCACGAGAATCACTTGAGCCTGGGAAGCGGAGGCTGCAGTGAGCCGAGATCCTGCCACTGTACTCCAGCGTGGGTGACAGAAGACCCTGCCTTTAAAAAAAAAAAAGAGGTACCAATCTAATAACGAAGTACTGGTCAAAACTCAATTATAAAGACAAATTCATAAAAGAACTATATAGATGAAGTTAAGAAAAAACAATCTAAGTGTTCACTTTAAAATCTGATTAATTTCTAAGGCCTAAAAAATGGGATAGTAGTAAAGACAGAAAGGTTTATAATAAGAAAACTGAAAGAATCTAACAAATGGCTGGCTACGGAAAGAGGAAGAAAAGGCACAGATAAATAGACACACACGCATTTACACAAGCATGCACACTTCTGACTTGAATAAATAGTGGTACCAAGAAACAGAGAAGAAAAAGGGTTGAAGGAGAACATGATGAGCTTAGTTCTTAAAATGTTGAAATTGAGGGATCTGTTGAGTGGAACACCCAAGTAACAGTCAATATATCAGTGTATTTGCAGGTCTAAAGCTTAGTAGTGAGGTAGGCTCAGGGTATAAAGGTTGGGAGCCTTTAACATATAGATGGTGATTACAGGTGAAGCCATGACTCTAGGGGATATCACCAGAATGTATTGAGTGACCAGAGGAATAAGAACAGAAATGTAAGGAACCCTAACATTTAAGGAATGGGCAGAGGGAGTGGAGCCAAAGTGGAAAATGAGACTGGAGAGTCAGAGCTAAGAAAAGGCCAAAAGACAGCAAAGCATCACAAAATTTCAGAAGAGAGTATCTTAAGAATGATGACATGGCTAACTCGTCAAATACTGCTGGGGAGTCAAGTAAGACTGGAAAAAAATACATTAGGGAGAAAAGTCCATTGGACTTAACAAGTAAGAGGCTAACGGCCTTGCTGAGGGCCGTTTCAGTAGATTGGCAGGGGAAGATGCCAGACTAGTTGACGAATGTGTGGGAGGTGAGCTGAATGTGGTACTATTTCAAGAAAAAGTTGGTTGTGAAACAGAAGACATGTGCACCAGGAGAGAAATATAATGCATTTTGTTTTCTTCTTTTACTGTAAGTGCTTATCTAAACCCCTCAATGAAATATGCAGGGAAACAGACATACACTGCTGGTAAGACTACAACCTGGAACATCTTCAAAGTTCAATAATGCAGAATTTATGAAAATTAAATTTATAGATACCCTCAGACCAAGCAATTCCACTTTTGCATATTTATCCTATAAACATATATTTGTCTGTAACTGAAGTGTGCAAGGATTTACAATACCACATTGTTTCTTTTTTTTTTTTTTTTTTTTTTTTTTTTTTTTTTGAGACGGAGTCTCGCTCTGTCGCCCAGCCTGGAGTGCAGTGGTATGATCTTGGCTCACTGCAAGCTCCGCCTCCCGGGTTCACACCATTCTCCTTACAATACCACATTGTTTCTAATAGCAAAACACTGGAACCAACCTAAATATCCAGCAAAACAGGACTAAACAAATTACTAAAAAGTCCCTGCAATGGAATACTCATTTCACAAACTTTGTAAGTTTAAGTTATATAACTTTAAGATCAAACCTGTCCGTAACATACAAGAAAAGAAAATTAAATCTGATCTCATTCATGCAGAGGCAAAAATCCAAAACAAAATCATAGCAACCTAAATCCAAATTTCAAAGAGTGTGCATCATGACCAAACTGAATTTATTCTAGAAATGCAAAGTTAGTTCAATATTTGAATACTGATCAGCTATAATTCATCACATTCTTCAGGGAGAAAAACTGTGTGACCATTTCAATAGCTGCAGAAAAAGCATTAGATTGGCTGGGCACGGTGGCTCACACCTGCAATCCCAGCACTTTGGGAGGCCACAATGGGTGGATCGCGAGGTCAGGAGTTCGATACCAGTCTGGCCAGATGGTGAAACCCCATCTCTACTAAGAATACAAAAACTTAGCCAGGCATGGTGGCACACGCCTGTAATCCCAGCTACTTGGGAGGCTGAGGCAGGAGAATTGCTTGAACCCGGGAGGTGGAGGTTGCAGTGAGCCGAGATCATGCCACTGCACTCCAGCCTGGGCGACAGAGCGAGACTCCATCTGAAAAAAAAAAGCACTAGATAAAAATTTAAAACCACTTATGTTAACAACACTGTACAACCAAGGAAGCTCCCTTAACCTGATAAAGACTATACACTAGAAATATACAGCAAACAGTTTATCTAATGGTGAACTATTAGGAACACGCCCTTTAGAGACAAGAGTAAGACAAGGATAGCACTACCACTATAACTAATATATTAAGACACGAAAAATACAGAGAAAGCACATAAAGACTGTGAAATGTCAGAAACAAACTGCTGGGGAGTCAAGTAAGTAATTACAGCTTGTAATTACTTATATATGATGCCTGTCTAAACAGAAAATCCTAGACAATCTAAAATGTGTCTGAATAAAGTCTGATAAGGCTTCTGGGAACAAGATGAATATCTAAAACAACTGTATTGAGTTCAACAACATAAAAAATTAGAAAATGTCATTTTAATTATAATTTATCAAGGGATCAAAAACTGTTATTACTCTAAGAATCTAACAAAAAATGTACAAAAACCATTAGGGAGAAAACTGTCTGACTTACTGAAAGACATTAGGTCAAAAAGACAGAAACAGAAAGAGATACTGTTTGTGGGAAGGAAAACTAATGAATTCACCCTCAAAATTTATTGATCAACTCTGTGTAAATCTAATAGTTCCAAGAGGGCTTTTCCTGGTATTTGACAAACTAAACTTAAAAGTTAAGAAGAAAAGCTTGGCTGGGCACAGTGGCTCACCAAGGCAGGGAGCTCACCCGAGGTCAAGAGTTCAAGACAAGCCTGGCCAACATGAAACCCCATCTCTACTAAAAATAGAAAAAATTAGAGCCAGGCGTTGTGGCAGGTGCCAGCTACTCGGGAGGCTGAGGCAGGAGAATCGCTTAAATCTGAGAGACGAAGGTTGCAGTGGGCTGCACTCCAGCCTGGGTACCAGAGCCAGATTCTGACACACACACGCACACGCACGCACACACACACACACGAAGAAGGAAAGCTCAAGCACAGCCAAAAAGGTCATGATGAACAACAATGTGAGAGGGGGGTAGGAGTCCTACCCAAGCATATATCAAGATTTCTTATAAAGTCATGGTAACATGGACAATATAGTACTGGCACAAATAAAGAGAACTAAACAACAAAACATGGAGTCCCTAAAACACTATTAGTCATATATATGGAAAACTGCGGCCAGGCGCCATGGCTCATGCCTGTAATCTTAACACTTTCAGAGGCTGAGGCAGGAGGATCACTTGAGCCCAGGAGTTGGGGGTCAGACTGGGCAACACAGTGAAACCCCATTACAAACCCCATTTATAATTTTTATTACAAAAAATTTTAAAATTTGCTGGGTGTGGTGGTGCGCAACTGTGGTCCCAGCTACTCAGGAGGCTGTGGTGGGAGGACCACTTGAGCCCAGGAGGTTGAGGCCACAGTGAGCTGAGATCATACCACTGCACTGCAGCGTGGGTGACGGACAGACGGAAGGAAGGAAGGAAGGGAGGGAGGGAGGGAGGGAGGAGAGGGGAGGCGGGGGAGGAAGGAATGAAGGAAGGAAGGAAGGAAACTGATATAAGACAAAGGTATCACTGAATATCAGTGGCAAAGACAAACTTCAATCAGCAATTGCTGAAACAAATGGGTATGCGTAAGAGAAAAAAAGAAAAAGAAATTTGATCCCTATTCAAAAGCTATACATAAAATTAATTCCAGATGGATTAAAGGCTAAATGTGAGAGTATCTTTATAACTTTGAGATGGACAAGTCCGCCAAACTGAGACACGAGGAACAAATAAAGAAAGAAATTAATAAATTTGCCGTGTCAGACTATAAGTTTGTTTTTTAAAAAGAGATATTATAAACAAAGTAAAAAGACAAGCCACAAACTGGGAGAAGATATTTATCACTATACAGTCAAATATAATACATTAAGAACTCTGAAAACTAAGTTTTAAAAAAAAGACAACATCCTAATAGAAAAAATTGGCCAAAGGCATGAATAGGCAGTTCACAGAGAAAATAAAAATGGCCATTAAACATATGAAAAAATGCTCAACTCCATTAGTAAAGTTAATGAGCAAAGTAAAACCATCATGATATAACATTTCACACCCACTGGACAAGACCAAGTGTTGGCAATGATGTGAAACAACAGGATGTCAAACACTGATGGATGATTGATACAATCACTTTGGAAAACAACTTGGCACATGGTAGCTGAAGAGTACATGCTCATCATGATACCAGAATACACCAGAGGAAACTTTTGTCCCTAGTGGTTTGCCAAGGGTAGTAGTGGAAGGAGTATATTACCACTGGAAGTGTCTGGAATTACCAAGCACATGGCAATATTTAAAAAGCAGATGGACTTCTACTGGGCTTAATCACTGTTTGCAAATTCTCTACAGCATCGCACCACTCTCTCACTGCTTGTACCTAGGATAAACCACTCCTACTCCACTCTTTCATACACTATTACTTACCCCCATACACTGAAAGACATGTAAAAATATGTTCATAGCAGCAATATGTTCAGTAATTATTTACCAACAGAGGACGGAGAAATGAATTTAATATATTCCTACAATTGTATACTTTACAGCAGTGAAAATAAAATACATGTATCAACAAACAATGTTGATGGGAGAATGCAAGTCACAGAAAAAAGGGAACAAGATAACATTTTCATGAAGTTCAAGAGCACACAAAACTATCTTTTATGACTGCAAACATATATGGTAAGTATATAATGAAACAGGGAATGACAGGGAAAATCATCAAAACAGGTACATGAGAGTGCCTTATTGATTGGTAACGTTAGCTTTTTTTGTTTTCTTTTGTCACTGACTTGTGCTCAGGTAATGTTCATTTTTTTAGGTTGGATGATACACTCAGGGTGTTATCTCTTTACTATTTTTTAATTATGGCTAACAACTTAAATATGTGTGCATATTCTTTTGTACGAAAAACAAGTATTTCATTACTCAGAAAGTTTTTAATGAAAAGAATTGAAGAACTAAATGGCCAAAACACAAAAGGGAGCATGTGTAGACTACTCAAGAAGTAGACTGGTAGAGAAGAGAGGAGTAACAGGTACCAGGATCAACGTTTTTTTATGTTTTTAAAGACCAAGGGCTATTTAATTTGTTTGCAGACAAATGAAAACGGCACCAGAAGCAGAGATTAAACAGGTATAGCTAAGAAAAGCTGCTATTTTCATTAGGTTCTTTATTCTCTGTAGAGTATATTTGGGTTAATATAACAGCATCATAGAATACATAAAAAGAAGAGATCCTGGAAAAAAAGAAATGTATACAGGTTAGTCTTTTTCCCCAAACAAATGATGTGCTTAAGTCTTACCTGAAGAACCTGGTCAACAGAGGCAACTGGATACAACATGATGAATAATATAAAAAAATATAAAAAAATCACAGAAAAAACAAAAAAATCTGGAAAAGACAGCAAAAGTGAAACAAGTAAATTAGGAAATTCCTTTATATAAAAAGGCATCCAATAACAGCTGGTATACTGTCATTTGTAAATTTGGTTTTGAATACTTTCACTTCAGTTGATGGAATAAAGTATGTGCTCTGTTATCTCCTGGAGTATGAGACATTGTTCGGGGCACCCAAAAGATTCACATACACAACGTGATGTTATATTTAAACTCCATTAGCTTTAACCGTGAAAGTCCTTCAGAAAATAATCAGCACTTAAAAAAATAAGACTCAGACCTTCACAGACATTTGTATGTCGCCCAAATGGATAGCTACTTTGTAAGATAATAAAGCCAATAAATAATGCACAAATAAGAGACTAAACTATGTGTGGCAAAATGAGATTATCATTTAAAACATGTATTCAATGACAATTACTATTGACTGTAAAAATGCTGAATAACACTTATTTTCAGTATTGGGTATGTCTTAATCCTAAATAGAGGCATTCTAACCTAAATGTAAATGTATTTCTAGTAAGTGAATCCCATTTTTTCACTGATTTACACTGTGAAAATGTTTTCACAGAAAATCTTAGCCAAAAGCCAAGAGACTGAGTTGATCTACTATTTTTCAAAGTGGGCTGACCTTATGGCTTGCTATGGGAGCTGGGAATGGCAAATCCACCCAGCAGTACTTTGTCTCACTTTCCTAACTCAAAAACCAAACTGCTTGCTCATGGCTATTTTCTTAAGTGTGTACATCTACACATATACACACATGTATATAAGCATATACTTGTATAATAAGAAGCCATAAAAGTGGCTCCAAAATTTTCTAATATATTGATAGCCCAAACTTTTTTCCCCTTTTCCTTTGATCTGGACATTTATTTACAACTTCCTATTTGAACTCCACTTCAAACTCAAACTTTACTAAGACCACATACAAAAACTTTATCATGAAGCCTCCAGACTGGGTAAAGAAGTTACTTTTTACTGACTGTAAATGAAGGGTCTCAGTGCCATTTTTAAACGTGGACGTTATTTGTAAATATAAACTTTGTTAATATCAATTCAAAACTACAGGTAAATATTTATCATTCTACAGAAACTATACTATATATTTATTATTTTTATGTTTATATATACCAGTGTGTAGGGGGGTATATATATATATATATATATATATAGTTTTAGTAGCTTAGGCTGAAACTTACACTAACACTTATACCAAAAGTGGAGACACATTTTTTACTATGAGCCACTGATCAAAAGGATTAAAAAAAATGTGGGGCTGGGCACAGTGGCTCACGCCTGTAATCCTAGCACTTTGGGAGGCCGAGGCGGGCGGATCACGAGGTCAGGATAACGAGACCATCCTGGCTAACACGGTGAAACCCTGTCTCTACTAAAAACACAAAAAATTAGCCAGGCATGGTGGCGGGTGCCTGTAGTCCCAGCTTCTCGGGAGGCTGAGGCAGGAAAATGGTGTGAACACGGGAGGTGGAGCTGGCAGTGAACAGAGATCACGCCACTCCACTCTAGCCTGGGCGACAGAGCGAGACTCCATCTCAAAAAAAAAAAAAAAAAAAAAGTGGGACTCATATTGGGTAAAAAGTAATTCTACTAAATTGTAAATAGGAAATGTGACATCCTGTTTCACAAATGCAGCAACCAAAGTATCATATAAGTTCTATGATCATTTAAGTAGTTATGGTCAGATAAGGAAAAAGTGTTTGCAAAGTGGTGGTTGGAAGTATATAAAAACAGAAAAGAAAAAAGACAAAATCAGAAAAAGGACAAAAAGCAATGGTCAGAACATAAATGGCAGAGAGAAACACGGAGACTAAAAAAGAAATTCAATGAAGTAATAAGCCATATTGCATGTTTTTCAAATCTGATTGCATTTTTCAAACCACAGCAAAAACAGATTTGCGACCTGGTTCTTGACATGTGTGTCGCTGGCAAAAAAAAAAAAAAAAAAAATTTACTCAAGCACAGAAGCTTCTTTACATCTACCTAAACAATGTTTGTTTCTCAAATTTTCATGTCTCTCCCAGAGCCACCTCTTGGATCCCACCTCTAAAAATCTGCCAAGATTTCCATGTGAAAGAGAAAATAAGTAACTGAATCTATCTTTGTTTAGCCTGGAGAAAAAAAAAAAAGGCACTATTCAAAAAAGACACTAAGTGACAGGGGAGAGAAGGATGGCTGGCAGACATACAACCATACCAAATTTTAAAATCAGTAAGGATTTCAACCAAAAATAGAATTAGGTATTCACTTTAGAGAGGTATGAATTTCTTGTAGACTATGCTCTCAGCTCCTAGATTCTCCTAGCATTATAAGCAATGGGTTAGTAATTGTACTAAAGTGTAAACATTCTTCACCAGAAGACAGCTATCAAAACAAACTGTGTGTCACTGGTGACTGCAGGCCAGGGTCAAGGGTGTTCCTTAAGATTTAGATTGTTTTAGATTGATTCTTCCACAAAGCTATGTGAACCTAAACAAGTCATTTACAGTCAAATTATTTTATCTATAAAATGGGGATATGATAAGGATTCTGTAGGAAATAAGAGATTTTTAAGTATTCAAAGTATATAGCAACATGTAAATTGAAGTTATTATGAAATATTTTTCAGCTTGTGGCAACATATGATGTGCTGTTCATGATACCAGATGCCACCGATGGACTATGGTATCAAAATAAGGTACCAGAAAGGATTTCCTTCATATTCTCCTTAGTGACTCCGAAATAAGGTAGACACACATACAATATTTACCCCAATATATATCTCTTTGTTCCTTCCCCAAACAATAACTAGTACTAACTAACCTACAGCCACAAATCCTAAGCCTTTTTATTCCTATCCCTCTCCCCTTATCCAGTTATATCTTTAAAAGGTCACCTTATTCTGTAGGGCCTCTAGGTATCTGAATGGCTTCAACCAATTTAGGCATGCTAGATGAATAGGAAAAAGATACATAGGCCCTGAATAGGAAAGACCCTGGCAATTCAGTAGTAATGCCTTCATAGACAAAGGGATTAGATAGCACAAGCAATAAACTGTAGGGATGATCCAACAAGAAACTGCATTAAAAATTGAAGCCAAATCCCAAGAAGTCATGTCTAGTTAAAGGAGAGTGTTAAGAATTAAGTGCATATCATGACCCTTGAAATGAAGGCAGCTGAATGAGAAAATGTAACTGTGAAGCTCAAGTTGAAAATAGGTAACCACACAGACTGAAGTTAAGTCTAATTTAGATTAAAAGTGAACCAGTACAAGAAAGCAAAAAACTCTAAAGAGAATTCCTTAAACGCCTAAGGCTAAGATTAATTCTTAAAAATAATAACTTCAAAATACTTTTAATATATTACACACCATTTATAGAGAGCAACAACTGGCAGGTCCTAGAAAGGACTCTGCATGGATCCAGTGACACACAGACAAGAGGTGAAAACTAGCAGAATGCCTGCATCAACTGCACTGCTCCTTTCGTACCTTTCAGAAGGCATGCTTTACAACAGCAAGTGCTTCTGTTTACCCACTGAGAGAAGTACACAAGCTGCTGATAGTAACGGCAATCGAGTTTTATGGTTATATTTCTGCTAAATATAATCTTAGTACATTTTTAAATCATCCAGTGGCCAAAAATAGTGTTTATTATTTATTCTAGTAAATTGGAAATTAAACGAGAAAACAAAATTTCTTAAACCTTTTTTAAAAAGTTTTCCAAACATATAGAAGATGCATCTTTAGAAACAGGCAACTAATATTCTCCCTTTCTCTTTTTTAATTCTAACAGTGTGGATCGGGTAGATCTCTAAAATTAACTTTCTTGATAGAGCTGTCTTGCTTGCAAACCAGTCTGAATACCAGTTTCCTTCAAATTAAAAAAAAAAAGCAATGTTTTTTCATAGATGTTTTTAGCTACCCTTACATGTGTTCAACATTTCCTTGAAATTTAAAAATGTTGAATAAAAGGTATACCAACGCTAATGATTAAATTCACCTTATAATAAGTTATCTGTAGTAAAAAATCCTTTTAGAAATACCGTGGCAAACCTTCTATGGAAGGTTTTTCATCCCGTAGCATGGTTCTAATACAGTTCTTAGTAACATAGTTATTAGTATGGTTATACAGCAATATACTACTAATAAATAATATAGTTATTTTTAAAATAATAGTTATTTTTTAAAGTTCTTAGTAACACAGTTATTAGTATAGCTATATAGCAATATATAACAATAAATAAGTAATAATATAGTTATTTTTAAAATAAGAAACATCAGTTCCAAAAAGGGGGCAAAAAAAGGAAAAATTACCAGTAAGATCAGATTGTAATCTTACCTGTACAAAATATAAAGTAATAAAACTTGCCCTACAAACCAACAGGGTAGAAGTGACAAATAAGATAATGTATGAGAAAATGCCTTATAAATGCTAACATGAGACAGAGACACTAATAGTTGTGATTCCTATGACATACCGATACCTGTGACCTGGCATCTTGCCAACTAGAACAGTGCCACCTAGTCATAACTACAGCAAAAGAATAATTGCTATTTGCTCCAAGATACTGCAGAAGTCTAAAAGTTGTTCCATATATTAGTGTATTCTCAATTTTTTTTAATTGGCAATTTATATGTAGTAACTGATTTTTTCCATAAACTCTAATTTTGATCAATCAAAATGGTATATTCTATTGCCATAGACAAGTCCACAAGGGCACAGGCCTCCATTCAGTACACCGGCCCTTTCTGCAATAGCATGCAAAGATACTAGAAATGAAGAATCCCAGAGGTGAACACAGGCCACACCAGCGTCGGAAATGAAGAAGATGGCCGATGCTGCGCAGACCGCCCGGGAGGAAAGTATAATACCTACTGTTCCAACTGAGGAACCGCTGTCTCCGCTTCCATTCCTAACTCCCTCCGCAGTGGGCTGAGGAACCTCCATCTCCGCCCCCGATCCTAACTCACCCAGCAGTGGGCTGAGGAACCTCTGTCTCTGCTTCCCATCCTAACTCCCTCCGCAGTGGGTTGCAGAGATAAAAGCTGCAGCCAGAGGCACTATGATGTGAAAAACAACAGTGCTTAACACTGGTGGCTTGAACTTTAAACTTAGGGTGGCAACTACCAATGAAAGTAAAACAAAATGGTAAACATCTAAATCACTAAGTTGATTCTATCTGTGAAGATCTGGTTTACTGTGGCAAAGACAGTTATAATTATTCTCTTCTACATTAGTTTTAAAGGGGCAAGCAGGGTGGAAATCACAATAAATGCCAAACTTACAATTTTTGTAGCAAGGTTGCCTGAAGGGTTTTCCTTTTGAAAAGGCAATTGCCACTATGAGGTACTGAAAACTGGAAATAAAAAACACTGTGGTATTTTCATAATTTTGTATATTATGTTCATCAAGTTCGGTTTCATTGTCTACGTGTGAAGAATTCCAAAACCCGCTTCCTGTTGTATTACAAGCACTAGAACACATGCAAAAAATGTCTGCATTAGTAAACGTAATACTCATTTCCCAAAAGAAACCAATCTTACCTTCATTGCCCTGAATCACTATCATAACAAATAGAAATATGATATTTACAGCAAAAGGTCCAACAATATCAATATAAGATATATAAAACAGGTACAAGAGTATGAAGGGTTTTCTCTTCAGTCCGACATCTCAATCACTTAAAAAATTAGAATCAAGTAGGAAATATTTAATAAGCACCCCTCAGTTTTTTTAATTTTGGGAGTAATTTTAGCAGAGTGAAAACAGAGACAATGGGCTTGACCCAAGCACTATCACTTTTCAGTGCTAACTGAGGAAATACTATTCACTCTCTCTGAGCCTACCTCCTCGCTGGTAAATGTTGGTACCTACATCACAAGTTGACTCGTGCAAATGCCTAGCAAGTCCCCGGTGCTGAGATGTCCCTCAATATTCTCCAGCTATGGCTGTCCCTCATTTCTACTTTCAAGTGGGCAGGACCATCAGGCACAGAAACAGCTAACGATGAGAAGTCCCCAACAATCATTACTAAAGCATGAATTATAAACACAGGTAAGTGCTCACGAAGCATGATTAACAGACTATGCTGCAAGTGAACTATGGAAAGATTCTCAAGAAAATTCCACCTCTTTTTTTTTTTCATGTGCAGTGTTTCTATGCACATATAAAAAAAGTAATGTTAAATCTCCTACAATCTTCTAAAAATTTTAAAGATAATATCCCTCAGTCAAGCAAACTAGAAATAAATGTTTACATCTGAAAATTTAATTCTACAAAATTAACACGTTTAATTAATTAAAATGATGTTATAATTTGTGATCCGTAAAGCACTCTACACTCTACGAAAAGCAAATGCACCTAATTTATTTTTCCCCTTAAGTTTTAAAATGCCATTTCCTAAACTGGGGGATGAAAGATTAGAAATACAAAACACTCTGGGTTTAGAAGAGGCCCCAGAGATTAATTCCAACTTTCTTATTTTACAGATAAGTAAGGCTCAGTAACAAATTAAGAAACTGATCTAAGATCCCCATTTTGGTAGGATTATTAGGATTTTGCCTGAACATCTTCCCAAAGACAGGCATGACCGTGATATACAGGCAAATACAAGCCAAATTATGTAAGTGTTTAAAGCAGCCTGCATGCAAACTTTGTCTCAAAAAACAATCTCTTGGCTCACTGCAACCTCTGCCTCCCAGGTTCAAGTGATTCTCCTGCCTCAAGCCTCCCAAGTTGCTGGGATTACAGAAAGGCGCCACCACGCCCGGCTAATTTTTGTATTTCTAGTAGAGACGGGGTTTCACCATGTTAACCAGGCTGGTCTCGAACTCCTGGTCTCAAGTCATCAAACTCCTGGTCTCAAGTGATCTACCTGCCTCGGCCTCCCCAAAGTACTAGGACTACAGGTGTGAGCCACCGCAGCTGGCACAAACTTTTATATTAACTTCTAAACTCATTTTTATATCATATATGTTGCACATATTTTATACAGATTTTTACATAGATTGACCAACTTACTCTGATTTTGGATGCCACACTTCATACCAAGGTTGCTGTTTGACCCAAAAAAAACCCAAAGATTGAAATCCAATGCAGATGATAATCTGAGACAAAACGGAGAAGAGAAGGGCCCCAGATATAAGACCCGAAGGTGGTCTTTGTGCCACAAGTTCCTTCCAGGCAGGATTTAAACTCACTATATTGAAAAGAAAAAGAGGAAAGGTTTGTATCTACATTAATCTATCACTATATAAGGCATAACTAGATTCATTTAGGAACTTTAAAAATTTGTTTTTGCCTAACAATTCTTTAATACAAAAAATCTTCAAAAACCAAGCCACATATCGTACATATTTAAATAATCTGTAAAAGTAAACAGTGTAGGCTTTTTGAAAAACGCCTCAGGAATAATTTTTACATTTCTATTGAAATTCAGCAGTAATATTAACAAATAAAACTAGGCCAGGCACGGTGGCTCACACTTGGAATCCCAGCAATTTGGGAGGCCACAGTGGGAGAATCACTTGAGCCCAGAAGTTTGAGACCAGCATGGGCAACACAGTGAAACCCCATCTCTACAATAAATAAATAAATAAATAAATAAATAAATAAATAATTTTAAATTAAAAAATAGTAAAACTAAATATAAACACAATAACTATAAAGTTAATCATCTCATATATTTAAGAGGCCATTATATTCTGAATCTTTAATTGCAAAACTACAGTTAAAATAATACATACTTCTTCCTCTTACGATATTCACAATGTTTGAAGCAATATAAACGTAGCAGAAACATTTTTCAAAAAGGCTTTCATTACTTATTAAGGTGGTATACACAAGTTTTCCACTATAAAGTTCCTATTTTTCAGCTGGGCACAGTGGCTCACGCCTGTAATCCCAGCAATTTGGGAGGCCGAGGCGGGCGGACCACTTGAGGTCAGGAGTTAGAGACTGGCCTGGCCAACATGGTGAAACCCCGATTCTACTAAAAATATAAAAATTAGCCGGGCATGATGGTGCACACCTGTAATCCCAGCTACTCAGGAGGCTGAGACAGGAGAATCGCTTGAACTCGGGAGGCGGAGGTTGCAGTGAGCTGAGATCGTGCCACTGCACTCCAGCCTGGGTGACAGAGACAGACTCTGTCTCAAAAAAAAAAAAAAAAAAAAAAGAAAAAAGAAAAAAAGAAATTTCTATTTTTCCCTTTGTAACTAGCACCTTGTGAAAAGATACTTTGAGACTGTGAAAATCCTGCTCCTCATCAAACTTTCACTAGTTTTATCATCTACTAAAGATAAGTGGTTCTCAATTGGAGGATTTTGCACCCAAGGGAGCATCTGGCAATGTCTGGAGATATTTTTTGTTCTAATCTAGGGGACTACGGGAAAACAGGCATAAAGGACATTGTTGACACAAATGACAAAACCTGAATATAGGTTTTGCACCAGATATTATATCAATGTTAAATTTCCTGATCTTTACAACTGTATTTAGTTATATAAAAGAATGGTTTTGCTTTTAGAAAATATACACTAAAATTGTCAGAGGCAAAAGAGCATAATGACTCAAAACTTATTTTCAAATATTTCAGGGAAAAAAATAGAGACAGAACAATTAAAAAATCGGCACAAGATATAAACAACTGGTAATAAAATAACATATTTACAAGGAATCTGGAGAGGCGTGAGCTATGTTACAATTGTTGATGTAAATTTACAAAAATTTAATAAGTCACATCAGAATTTCATACACTTTAAAAATCAATAACAAAGCAAAATACTCACTTGTAAATACCACTACCAAAATGATTGCCAGATCAATGAAGAGAAACTGGAAGTCTCCTAGGTTACTTAAGATCTACAGAAGTAATTTTAAAAACATTATTAGTTTTTGGGAATTATTTTTATAGCGTCCCCAGGTTTTATTAATAGTTTGGATTTTCCCTATAATGACAACTTAAAAATGACATTCGGACCTGCTTAAAAATTGAAATATAAGTGTCTCTGAAACTAAATATAACATATATTTACAAATATTTGATTTAGTATATTAGTAATAAAAGGCATCTCCTTAAAATTCGTTCAATAGGCTGGGCGCGGTGACTCACACCTGTAATCCCAGCACTCTGGGAGGCCGAGGCGGGCAGATCACAAGGTCAAGAGATCGAGACCACCCTGGCCAACGTGGTTTTTTTGGCAAAAAGAAAACACAAACATTTACTCAAAATATTCAACGTTGTAAATTAGTATCTTCATCTAATACCATCCCTTCTGATACTTTCTACAAATGGTCAAATGGGATAGTGTCACCATGAGTCTTTAGGATGTCAGAACACTTTGATTATAAAATCTGATAGGGTACCTGTGGCCATCGCTGTTTATACTTTTTCTCCAAATGCAAACCATTCTCCAAATTCAACAAACCACTGTTGAAACATCTTTTCTCATTTTAACTTTTTCAATTTGCTACTCAAACTACAGTAAATTGAAGGTAAATTTATAGGTACTACTCACAGAAACAATTACTAATGGATGCATTCAAAATCAAACACATACGCTCAACATCTTAATTTACGGTGCACATTAAGTGTTATCTCTGCACACAATGTTAATACTCACAGAATACAGCAGAGTAACACTGAAGTACTGGATAATGCTGTACAATGCCATGAATTTAAACACACAGAAGGAAGTTATTAAAGCAGCACGGCCTTCCCTGTGAAAAGAAATCAAATGTCGGCATATGAATAAAAGCATTTTAAACTCCTTTTCCAAACCACAATTTTATCTTGACAGATGAACATCAACATTCAACGGCTACAACAAAGTGCTTATCCACCAAAAGAACTAAACCAAATGAGGAGTAGCAATCTGTTACTAATAAGTTACAGCTCAAATGTGCTAATCTGCTAATATTAAACAAATTCATATTACTTTTTATGATAATTTTCTCTTGTGTATTATCAGAGACAGAGAAAAAGGGATGAGAAAAATTTTAATTTGTACTACCTGATAAGGTTTGGCACACAGGAAATACTAGGAGTCTTAGAGGTAAAGGGAGATGCCACTGAAGCTTCGAGCTCCGATAAGGAAATGCCTCCGTGTGCCCTCTTCAAAGCCTAATAATTTTAAGAAAACTGGTTAAGTTTTGTGAATATGATTTAGGCTAGAGTAAGAACTATAAAAGTAAATCACAAAAACTATACTTACACCACAATCATTTGCGCCATCACCACACATCCCAACAAAATAACTAAGAAACAAAACAACGTTAAGATTTTAATTAATTTCTTAAACTACAAAACATTTAACTTATTAAGACTTTTCTGTTACAGTATTATAAAGAGCTAACACACCAAGATTCCCCCAGTGGAACTATGAATCTTTTCACTATAATGAACACAGGTGTGCTGCTTTGCAAACAGCACCAGACCGCAAGTGAAATGAGCTAGGTTACTGTCCTATTTCTGTCACATTATCGGCAAATCATTTTGGTGTCTCAATTTCCTCATCTTTAGAGCAAAGCACTTGTGCCTACAGTCTTTAGTATGGCTACTTTTAAAGTTATCAGTAAAAATTTATCCCTTAATAACCTGAAACGTAACTGTTTACTAAAATGATTAGCCACTTCTATCAAGATAGAGCACCTGAAAGAATGAAGTCATAGAGAAAAAACTGTGGATACTGTACTTTAGCTAAATAAAAAGCACATGAGACTCTTTTAAAGCGGCACTTAAAGTTCTCATCTATCTTATAGATCACAATTATATATATAAATATGAAATATTAGTATAAGAAACATATAAAAATTATTTTTCTGATGCTGAAATGAAACCATCATTCATCAAAAACCAAAACCAAAAAAGACACCAATACTTACTCAACATTTTGCAATGCTTCTATCAACTGTGTCTTCTGATCAGGTGCCATACGGGCAAACACGGTGCCATGCAACATCAACTGGAAACAGTAATACAAATTTCTTAAAAATACTGTTGCGATGCATTCATGTGAGCACATACATACACCCAAATTACTTACCTTAGGAACAAGGTCTTGAAAATGCTCCAGTATCACTGAGAATGATTTTCCATTCATTGCAAAATGATAACGAGTCATTTGAAGATCCTCTAAGCTATCATGGACCAATTTAACCGGAATAGCCTGTGTATATGAGACATTGGGAACAATATTTAGGCAACCAAACCAAGTAAAACAATTCTATTTTAAACATATTTGTTCTAAAACTGAATTCTTTCATTTGATATGTTCCACAACATGATGAAAGCCTGACATTTATTCAAAGTAAAAAGAAACTCAATTAAATATCAGCTTCAATTTGAAACGATGCATGAACTGAGTATGATGGACCACCTGCATCATTTACCACTAGTTACCTGAAGAATATGATAAACATCTGGAATTCTTGTACTTTAAAACTATGCTTCTCATCTTAGCTAAATATCAAAATTTGAACATTGAGATTCCTGGGTCTGTCCCAGTCCTAATGAAACATAATCTCTGAAAAAATAGCCCTGACTTCTGTTTTCATTTAGTTTTTGCTTTACTGTGTTTTAATGCACCACTTTTTTTATTTTTTCAGACTAAATTTAAATCAACAAACTTTAAAACGGACAATCGATCTTGACCTTACCTCTGGGTCAATTGCTGATGGATGACTGCACTGCGTGAGGGAGTCTGCATAATGCCAATTTATTTTGGCAACTTTCCCATCCTTTGGAGGTAATGCTTCAGCAATAATCACTTTATCCTGAGGTAGAATCATTCCACAATCTCTGGCCACAGAGACAGCAGTCAACATACTGTCACCTAATTTTCAAAATATTTTAAATGTATTGAAATTAAAATGGAAACGTGAATGTATCAAACACGTACTTGCTGAGAATCTACTACAGTCTCCATGACTGGGCTGGCAGAGTAACGATAATGTATGGTTCTTCCACTTACAGTTTAAAAATAACAAAATTGGAGCATACTTATCAAAAGAAGCCTCAAATAATGCAAGCACGTATATGCTAAAGAAAACATCTCACCCACAATTTTTAAAGCCAAATATAATTCTCAATCTTTTCCAGTCATGCACTATTTGTATCTACACAATACCTGGCATGGTGCTACACACAGATCAGGTGGCTCAATAAATACTTACCGAAATAACTTTACAAAGTGACTAGTGGTCTGTGCAAGAACACCAGCACCATATCATAGAAAATGATGAATTACAAAAGCAAGATCATACAAAACAAAAAGGTAAGACAGGTAATAAGAACAGGTGTAAACGAGAAACAAGAGAGACAACTTCTCAGTCATGAGAAGAAAGAACAGGATCTTATTAAGGAGAAGCAGACAAAGGTTTGTGGATCCCACTGCTACCAAAACAGAAGAGCGAGATATTTCTTTCCTCAATTTCCACACACTATTTCCAAGAATATCTTCCTATGACCTTTGGTACACAAAGCCATATTCTGGCAAGGGGAAAATAAATAAATAAATAAAAGAGGAGGACGAGGAACAGGTGAAAAGTGTCTTGACAGAGAAGACACAAGAACTAAGAATGGCTGGAATGCTAACAGACTTAGTTACCTTGAGTTATACGGTAAAATTATGTTATTAGATAGATCTCAAGAGTCTAAAACACAAAAATGTATACAGACTTTCTCCATATTAGTCTTACTGAACACATAAGTGCCATTAAGTATCTTAAATCTGATTATCTGCTAAGGAAAAAAAACAAAAAACAGAGCTACCACAATTTCACACAGCTAATGAGTAAGAGTTATCTAATATTATCAACAGTATAGTAACATCAGGAGAATCCCTTAGATGTACTAGAAAAAAAAAAGTAGGCTATTTCACTAGAATTCAAGCTAGGGTAATAAACAATATCTTACATATAAACATTTCATGCTATCGAATATCTATTAATCATTCTCTATGTAGCTGACAGTTCTAAAAGTTGCAAAGGACCCCAACATGAGTAAAACATACTCCTAACCCTCAAGAATCTTATATTCTAGTACAGAAAACAAATCTACAAATAACACAAGGTACAATAAGTGCTATAAGAAATATACGAATAAAGAGAGAAAACAAAAAGGAGTCAAGTTTAAATTTTTAGTGTACTTTTACTATTCTACTACACTTTCTATAAATAGGATTCGCTAGACCTCAAAAAGAATATGACAAAGTTATCTTGCACTTGGGAAAATATTCAGAGCTAAAAGAGAACTTAGGTTGAAACCACTATAGACTATATAATATGATTTTATAACTGATTATCCCTCAATATAATATAACTTCAGCTCTGTCACACTCCATTTGCTTCTGTGTTCTTTTATAAAGTCTAACCTGTGACCATGACGGTGCGAATGTTGGCTTTATGCAAATCTTCAAGTACTGCAGGGGTTTCTTGCTTTAATTTGTTCTGCATTATAATTAATCCCATAAAATCCATGTTGTTCTCAATTGCATCTCTGCAGAAAAAGAAGTTTTAACACATAACGGTTTAGTCAACTGAGTAAGCAACTTATGTACACAAACTTGAAATATCTAAACAATTAAAAATGTCTATAAGTTATAATGCAGTTTAAAACATCTATAAATGAAAACATTTTATATGCTGAATAAACCACGTGTGTGTTCAAGAGTTCAGTATCTCAATATAATAATCATTTGGAAATGTATGTCACTGTACACTAAACAATTCTAATACTAAGGAATATTCATTTTGTGTAGTATCCAAAAATAAGCATAAATCTATTCTTTACTGCCCTCTACAACATATCCTAATTTAAATGTTAAGTGAAAAAGAAAAAACTGTGCCACAAGCACATTCAATACAGTTTTCGTGGATTCATTATCAAGTCTCAGATCAATTCTATAAAACAATTACTGATCCTGAAAATGTGACACAAGAACCATTAGCAATCCAACAATGAGATCTACTTGGGACCCAGAGATGGGTCTTTGAAAATATTACTAATATAGTTATCAAGATGCTATTCTTTAAATAACTGAGTATCAAGAATGCACCAGGCACTATGCTAGTCACTGGGAGGTTAAAGACAAAAAGGGATGATCTCTGCTCTCAAGACACTTGGGTGGGGAAACAGACATGCAACCAAAGAGATGCACACAAAAATAGTACGTGCTTTAGCACTGTAAAAGAGATGAAGTCTGTTCAGTGATAGTTACGTTCTTAAGAAATCTCAGGTCAGGCATTGTAGCTCATGCCTGTAATCCCACCACTTTGGGAGGCTGAAATAGGAGGATTGCTTGAACCTAGGAGTTTGAGGTCAGCCTGGGCAGCATAGTGAGACCCCATCTCTACAAAAAATGAAAAAACAATTAGCTGGGCATGATGACATGTGCCTGCAGTCCCACTACTTGGAAGGCTTGAGGAGTGAGGATCATTTAAGGCCCAGGTGGTCAAGTCTGCAGTGAGAAGTGTTTGTTCCACTGCACTCTAGCCTAAGCAACAAAGAGAGATCCTATCTCAAAAGAAACAAACAAAAAAAGAAAACAAACAAAAAACACCTCAACCTACCTGAATTATATCATAGAAATTTTTTTCTCAATGGGGAAGGAGGAGGGTCTGAGGTCAGAGACTAGAATTTCAGACTTGGAATAACCAAATGATTTTTCTGACAAAATTCCAATAAAAGTTGCTTGAAGTATGTATCTATGAAATCTAAAATCTTTGAAACACCTAATTTCTAACAATGGGTGGTAAGGATATTAGAGAATAGTTGAGAAAATTAATATAAATGAAACTGCTGGTGTTAACAGCAGGAAAAAGCCTTGAAACCTGAAATTGTATTTCAAAGCCCAAAGTTGTATCAATGTGAAGACAATGTGTCAAAAGCACTAAGCCATTTTCCTTCAGGCCCTAGTTTCTGGCTTCAGCTCGTCTCCTAACTCTCTCATACCGTATGAATGATACAGGTCAAGGAAATCTTACCCTCTAGTTAGTGAATAGTCCAATATTCAAGATATAAAGGCTTAAGCTATAAGGGAAATGCTAAAACCTGTTCCTACAAGGTAAAATGGAAACACAGAGGTCTCGGTGGAAGAGTAAAGAAGAAAGGGAGTAGAGAAAGAGAGGAAAGTTAACAAGGAGGGACAGGGTATCCTCAGCACAAGGAACAGTCTGTCCAATGTCATGGAAGGATGTCTCAAGATGACACACCTAACAACTATAGGCAGCCGGGTGCAGGGGCTCACGCCTGTAATCCCAGTACTTTGGAAGGCCAAGGCGGGCAGATCACAAGGTCAGGAGTTCGAGACCAGCCTGGCCAACATAGTGAAACCCTGTCTCTACCTAAAATACAAAAATTAGCCAGGCATGGTGGTGTGCACCTGTAGTTCCAGCTACTCAGGAGGCTGAGGAAGGAGAATCGCTTGAACCTGGGAGGCGGAGGCTATGGTGAACTGACATCATGCCACTGCACTCCAGCCTGGGCAACAGAGCGAGACTCCGTCTCAAAAGAAAAAAAAAGAACTGTAGGCAATTCAGTAATTAGTGTTTATGGGGGAAAATGGCAAAGGCATCCACTGTCTTATCCCCTAGCACTCTTGCTAGTGTGAAGCTATAAATTAAGAAGAGACTAATGTGTCCTTAGTAGGAATTAGGATATAATATTATATCCATTTGTGGTTCCCGACATGCATATGTATCACATAATTTGGGTAGAGGTTTTTCATTTTTTTTTTTTTTAAACTCATGCTTAGACCTCACCACCTCCCCCAAATAGGCAGAATTAGCAGGACAGCCAAGTGACACTCCTTTCTGCTTACAAAATGCTAGGTACATCATGAAATATTCCTAAACAAAAATGCTATCCTCCAAGGTAGGTCTGTATCAGTTACAGTCAAAGTGACAATCCTTGAATATGACACTGTCATTTGACAGGGGGACATGGAGAGTACTGGGGATTAGGAAAGAAGTGGAGTGGGAGGAGCTTGGTTACTATGACTCATTATATTCTGATGGAATTAGTAGTTATATCCAACCACTGGGCAAAAGTGAGAAGATCAATTGGTGAAAATAAACTTCTAAAAAATTACATTTACTGTTCTTGGAATGTGCCTGACACATAGTGGGCACATAATAATTAACAAATTGAAAACAGTTTCAAAGAGCTCTAAGGAAAAAACATGATGTTACAATAACATAAGGAAACATAGGTAAACAGTCAATACAGAATGATCACTTAAGGCCAGGAGCTCGAGGCCAGCCTGGCCAACATGGCAAAAACCCCTACTAAAAACATAAAAATTAGTCAGGTATGGTGGCACCCGCCTATAATCCCAGCTACTTGGGAGGATGAGGCACAAGAACTGCTTGAACCGGGGAGGCGGAGGTTGCAGTGACCCGAGACTTGCGCCACTGCACTCTAGCCTAGGTACGGGGTGAGACTGTCTCTCAAAAAAAACCCAGAATGAAAGGAAATCAGGCAGTGGGGAAAATGTACTTTTACTTCAATCACCTAAAACAATATTATATTAGATATCTTTTCATACATTCAATAAATACTCAATTACATGCAAATTACTGTGCATGACTAATATAACCATAAATGATGATGACTGGGAAACTAGGAAAGCCGTTCAACCTCACCTGCTAATATTCTGTACTTTATGCCATGTCAGTTTTGACTCCAATTTTCTGTGTGCAAGAGCAATCACACGGAAGCCCTGTTTAGTGAAGTCTTCCAAAACGTTTTGAAAATCGACAGGAACTTTTTAAAAGAAAGAGTAAATTTCATTGTTAGAGTTGCTAATACAATTTACTCAAATACCAGAATTGTACCCAAAGCATAGATATTTCCTTACCTGTTTCAGGTTTACAGAGACCGGCAATGGCCTCGGGCGCTCCTTTCATGTAGGCGTCCATTTTCCTATCCCCCAGCACCCTGGCAACCACACTCATACGTTGCAAAGCAGAAGAAAATGGGAACTGGCGAACAATTCCTATCTCATAAATAGCCTATATCATTTCAAAAGAGGCACAAAGCACTTAATATTCTTAAAGAATCAAAACAAATATACTTAGTAAGAAGTAAACATTCTTCACTTACTGGAAGTTCAAACAGCTCCTAAAAACGAAACAAAACAAGAAAAAATAGTACAGATTAACTCTATTAACACACTAAAGTTAGAAAAAGTTTACTAAGCATCCACAAAACATTATTTGGAAAAGAAACAAGCAACTGTTTTTCAAAGTCAGGATTCAAGATTCCTTCTATACTACTTCCCATTTTTAAAAAGTATGTTCTTAAATATTTTCAAATGTTCTGCTATCCTGAAAATATTAACATTTTAAGTACTAAAATAAACTAAGGGGTGCAAGCAAGTGTACATACCAAAAAACACAAAATAAAAATTAAAAAATAATAGGCTGGCTGGGCGCAGTGGCTCACGCCTGTAATCCCAGCAATTTGGGAGGCCAAGGCAGGTGGATCACTTGAGGGCAGGAGTTCGAGACCAGACTTATCAACATGGTGAAACCCCATCTCTACTAAAAATACAAAAATTAGCCGGGTGTGGTGGCGTGCGCCTGTAATACCAGCTCCTCAGGAGGCTGAGGCAGGAGAATCACTTGAACGCAGGAGGCAGAGGTTGCAGTGAGCTGAGATCTCACTACTGCACTCCAGCCGGGGTGACAGAGCGAGACTCCGGCTCAAAAAATAATAATAAACTCTGGAAAGAACAAATATAAACAGGAAGGAAAATGAATTACCCAGAATCTTGCCAACCAGTTATACAAATAAGATAAAGTGGTGTTTATTAGAATCTTGGTAAATTTCTTGGATATGTAATACTTATACATGTGAAAAAATTTTCAGGTAACTTAAAAAATAATAATAATAAACTAAAGGGAATATATTTAAAAATTCACCTAAAAGTAAAGCCTTTCATACATACTTTTTATTAAATTCTAGGAATACAGATGCAATTTAAGAGGATTAACCACCAGCTGTGTAAATCACAAGGCACTAAGCTGCTCAGTAAATAGGAAAGAAAAGTGATAGTACTGAGAATTAAATCTCAACACAGAGGTGTAGTTTCTGATAAACGCAGTTAAAATATTCCTATCTCTGCATAAGAGTTAAATAAAGGACTTGTGACTTCCTCTTCTAGCAACATTTCAAAATGAGAATTAAATGTAAGTAAGCAGGCTGGGGGTGGTGGCTCACGCCTGTAATCCCAGCACTTGGGGAGGCCAAGGTTGGGGGGGATCATTTGAGCCCAGGAGTTTGAGACCAGCCTGGGCAACATAGCAAGACCTTGTCTCTATAAAAAATAAAAATTGAAAAAAATTAAAAATAAATATAAGTAACCACCAACAGTTTTATCTAGCTTTAAGTGATTTCTCACCATTTCTTGGTTTCCTGCAGGGGTAGATTCAGGAAGCAGTTGTTTGGGAGGACGAACCACTGTGGGCATAATTCGATTATGAAGTGCTGTTTCTTCTTCAGTTGCTTCTTCCAGAATCTGGAAAAAAAAAGGGACAAAAAAACAAAAACACAACATTCAAGCACTGCTTCATAAAACTGAATTCATGGTTCCATTTTTAAATAGAACATTATGGCCATTTTCAATAATTAAAAAAAATGTATGTCCAAGGAACAAATGAGCACTACTGGATCACTAACATAAGTAAAAGAAAATATGAACAAAGATGGTGAGTTAGATACCTAGCAACCCATGGGAGAAGGGTTGCTTCATTCAGGGTTAGAAGCAGAATAAAGAAATAGAAACTGATCTCACTTCACTCTTACAACTTGTTGGGTTTAGAGACTAGCTCTGCAGAAGATAAAAGGTTCTTGTAGTCCCCAGAATTTTCAGGCTCATCCAGTGATTCCTTTCTGCTACCAAGAAAGGATTCAAAAGTACATAGAGCTCAGATATGGTTAGCAGAACCGCTGGGTCAAGAACAGGCTAAAGCACAAAGATATGAGTTTAGAGTTTCTCAGCTTGAATACTTCCAGTTAAGCTAATACTTTAAAGAACCTTTTTTGGTGAAAAACATTCGAAGAAAAACCTATATTAAACACACACTATAATTAGTGGGATCAATAAATGAGAAAACAATAGGGAACTGTGAAAAATTAGCCAATTTTGTACAATTCTAAGACGTCTTTTTTCGTATCTTAACATCTCTAAAAATGGGATGCATCTTGTATCATATGACATCTGCATCTTGTATCATATGACACCAATCACATCAAGTCACAGTTGTGACTGGCTATGTGAAACCATTTCACTGATAAGTAAGCTCTGGTGGGACCAAGCATCAAAGCAACTCAGGGCCAATGAAATATGCCATTATACACATTTTCTTAATTTCTTTGAAGATACACCAACGCTGAACACTAAATCTACTGAAAATCTATTCAGTTGGAGAAAAGCTTAGAGAAGAACGATAAATCAGCCCATTTTTGTTATTCTCTCTATAAATGAAGTGAGGCCTCCTTTTCAGAATTAAATTTCTAGAGTGTTTACCATGGACTTTCAGTAGTTGGCAGATGGAGCACTTATCCAGTCACCTCCTCCCTCTCTCCCTTTCAAAATGTGGGTAGGGAGGGAGGGAGGTGGGGAGGCAGGGAAGAGGGAAGGGAGGATCCTGTAAATGTAAACAGAAAACAAACCTGAAGGAAGGGATTTCAAATATGGAAACAAAGGGCAAACTGAAACCTATGGATGGATACAAACGGGAACGAAACAGTAGCCCAGAACAAACACAAGATACCAGGTGAGGCAGGAACACTTACCAGCCAGAGTAGCTGAGCTAAAGAAAGCCAAACAAAAAACCAGGGAGTCCTCCTCCAGAGACATAAACTGAATGTCTGACAAAGCAAAGGCTGCTGACATGAGGGTGAGGATTCCAGAGTACAGAGCTCCACATGTGCAAGCATGGTGAGAATGGGTGAGGAAAGCAACGGAGAGGCTAACTCTCAAACTATTCCTTTGAAACTTTAAGAACCCCTGTCGATAAGACCCCACCAGACACAGAGCAAGCACCATCCCCCATCCCCCAACAAGCCTTCCCGATCAGAGACACTAACATACATATGGGCAAGGGTAAAATTTGAAGTAGCTCACTGCAGCTATGCAGAATTACCAAATCAGATCTTCATTTTTAGAGTAAAAAAGTGCCATCCAGATGTACAATGAAAACCAAGAGCATGAAGGAGAGACACCAGGCATGGGGTGGGGGCCAGAGGAGACCGTAACCCCAAAGAAAATAAATAATTCAGAAGCCAGAAGGGAACTCTAAAATGAACTGACTTTGTATTTATAAAAGAAGAACTGAATGCTGTAAAATGATAACAACCAGAGAACGTAAGCAGGCACTTAGAAATTAAAAGTCCCAATGGCAAAAATAGAAGGAAGTTATAAACAAACAAAAACATGTGCATGTATGTGGACACAGTAAACAAAAGACAGGTAAAAAAGAGCAATGAAGACAAACGACTTTATACTCCTTTGCCTGTGGCCAAGAAATTGTGTCAGTTGAGATCATCTTACTGGCTCTGCTCTACCCTCCCCAAGTTGCTGACCCCTGGTTTACCTTAAACACAAAGCAGGGGCCTGAGCTGGTCAGCCTCTATTCAAGGTGTGCTAAATGGGTTAACTAAAAGTTACTTTTGCATGATTTTTAAAATATTTCTCCAGTGATGTAGCTTTAGAAATTACATAGCTCCTTTTAGGGTACAAGATAGACTGTCATTAAAACAAAAAGCAGAAATAATCCTTGTATGAGGTAATTTAATTTTTAACTATTATTTTCCTAAAGTTATTTGTATTTTAAAATATTTGACTTACCCATCCAATAGCCTCAAACATTTTCAGATCAAGTGGATCACCAGAGAGCACTCCTTCAATTTTTGTAAGTGAATGACAAGTAGCCATACAAGCAACAAACTGGGATTTTACCAACATCTCATTGCACACATTTTCTTCTGGTGAAAGAAATCTAAGCAGAAGACACACTGAATTAGCTTCATAAATTCTAAGATTCAAGATAATATTCTAACAGGGCTTTTCTGGTTTTGTAATTTTAAAAAAAAATCTTTTAAATCCCAATCTGAGCTCCTAAGAAAGAGAAACTGTCAAGTGTCAGAAATACAGGGAAAAGAAAACCAGAGGGGTGTGAACTTGAGCTGATGCTATGGCTGCTGGGGGGATGAAGGGAGGAGGCCAGCTCAGTAAACTAAGAACTTGGGATTTAATACCCACAAAAGGACAGGAAACAAAGTCTGGCCCCATGCAAAGGGGGAAGCTGGTACTGAAAGGATCCCTCTGACTCAGGAAAGCCAGTACTCTTGAAGAGCTACACGCCCTTGGGAAAAGGGCAGATGAGAAAAAATTCATCCACAGACCTAAAGGCATTAATTATGAATAAGCTTGTCTTTTTCCTCACCCAAAGTCCAAGAAAATAGCTAATATCTGCATAATATTTACTATGCACCAGGCATTATTCTAAGAACTTTAAATTTATTGGCCCATTATCCTCACACCATAGAAAAGGTGTTTTATTACCCCCATTATAGATGAGAAAACTGAAGCAGGGTGATTAAGTGACTTGTCCCAGGTTACACCGTCCATAAGTAGCAGAGCAAGGATTGAAACACAGGAGGTCAGTTAAAGCCTGTTATGACACCGTTGATTACCACTGGGGCTCTTAGCCAAGCAAAGTCAGAACTTCTCCAGAGGGGAGCTCAAAGAAAATTCTGTTAAGAATGAGTCCATAATTTAAAGATGCGCTAGCAAACAATTCACCAAGAGTGTCAACAGACATAACAAAGACAGAATTAGAATCCTATAAATTTGGCCAGGGGCAGTGGCTGATGCCTGTCATCCCGGCATTTTGGGAGGCTGAGGCAGGAGGATCATTTGAGGCCAGGAGTTCAAAACCAGCCTGGGAAATATAGCGAGACACCCATACCAATTCCTATGTTTAAAATAAAAAAATAAAGAATCCCGTAAGTTTAAGATAACAGAATGGCAAATCTGAAAGAATGCAAAAAGGGCATTTTAAAATTAGACACAGAAAGAGTAAGACACTGTAGATGCGAGAGTAGGGGTGGGAGCAGACTTGGAAAGAACCAAGTAAACCATGTGTTGTCCAACACATGGTTAGGATTCCCAGAAGGAGAGAAAACAAAACACAAGGAAAAGGCCATAATGGAAGTAAAAAAGGCCTGAAAATTTTCCAGAATTTATGAAAAACATGAAAGCATGAAATCAAGAAGCATCATGAATCCTGTACACACAAATAAAAAGATCACAGTGAATCTGCAGAAATTAAGGGTGAAGAAATATTCTTCAAGCAACCAGAGAGAAAAAAGATTACTAAAGAGACTAAGATTTATCAGTACCAATTAACAAAAGGTATTAAGAGAAATGAAATAACAGCTTCATAGTATTGAGAGAACACAAATGTCGAACCTAGAAATCTGTATAGTTACACTACCACCCAAGTGACAGTGGGCTGCTCTGCCTATGGAGGAACCATTCTTTATTCCTTTACTTTCTTAATAAATTTGCTTTCACTTAAAAAAAAAAAGAGTGACAGTGAAACAAAGCAAATGAATGTAGTTACAGAAGATGGC
Source organism: Pan paniscus (assembly GCF_029289425.2). Taxonomy (NCBI): domain Eukaryota; kingdom Metazoa; phylum Chordata; class Mammalia; order Primates; family Hominidae; genus Pan; species Pan paniscus. The sequence goes on from NC_085926.1 coordinate 192,364,490, forward strand.
AATTTACACAAGATGCAATGGTTAAGGTATTTGTACACCTAGGTAAATCTAAGCATGCAGACTGTATAAGACCAAAATAATAATCAGAAACTATTATGCAACAAATACATATAGGAAGGGAGGAGAATAACCAAAAGTATCTTACAGTCCATAGGTTTGTTTTGGGGGGCAGGGGAGTGGTTAAAAGGCAGTATTAACACCCATGAACTTTAAGTATAAATATTGATAATGTAAGAACAAGCAGTATAAGATTGGGATGCATAAAGTGAGAAAATGAGAGAAAAAATGAGAATGTGAAAATGTGTATGTAAATTGGGGGAGCAATGGTAGAAATAATTTCTAATATATCTGAATAAATGTGCACATCATGGCACAGAAAGACTGAAAAGTAAACAAGTGGCAAAACACACACTAGGCAAACATCAGGCAAAAGAAAGCTGGTATAGAGCTATATAATTATAAGACAAAACAGAATTTAAGGCAACATGCATTACTAGGGATAAGAAAGGTCACAATGTGACATACTATTTTCCAAGCCACAACAACTCTTGAAATTACATTGGCCAAACAATACTGTCTCTCAAGCTATATACACCAAATTTTAGCAGACTTTTGACGGGGGGAGGGGGAAGACATAAACAAAACTACAGGAGTAAAACTTCTGAGCTTCAAAAAGCAACAGAAACAAAAGTAAAGAGATGAGCCAGAGACTAATAGGATAATTTTCAATACACAACATTGAAAAAGATTCCTATCCAGAAAATAAAAAAGACCTCTAACAAATAAGATAGACTTCCCAACAGAAAAATGAGGATATAAACACACAATACACAGAAGAATGCTAAATGACCCTCCCTCCAAAATGTGAAAAGATGCTCAATTTTATAAGAAATGAGAAGAATGTAAAAACCACAATGTAATACTCATATCCATCCATCTGGCAAAAATTACAAGGCTGACAATATTAAGTTTGGCAAGAATGTGGAGTAAAAAGATCTTTACCCACTGAGAGAGAAAGCGTAAGTAAGCTGAAGCCGTGCCCATGCTACGGCCCAGCCTTTCCATTTACAGGGATCTAGCTTACTGAAACTCAGCCACATGCCTACAAGGACTTACGTGTAAGAACTTTAATTCCAGCACTATTTGCAACAGTGCAGAGAAAAAAGAAGAAAAAACAGAATTGTCCCTTAGTAGAAGAACAGACAAGGTTTAATCATTCAATGGAATAAGACAGAGCAGTTAAAATTAATAAACTAGATCTGCACATATCAACATGGATAAATCTTGAAAACAAAGTTTGGAGAGGGGAAAAAAGCAGCAAAACATATGTACAGTATATCATTCATGGATACTTATTTATAGATTTATACTTAGAAAAAATATAAAATATGCAAAAATAATTTCAGAATGGCAGTAGGAATTGGGGAAGGGATACAGTGGGACTTTGGCAACTTCTATAATATTTTAATATTCTAAAGGAAGCGATCTGAAGCAAATATGGCAACATGTCCACGGTTTAATCCTGGTGTAGGTACACAGTTGTCTATTACTTCCTTTATGTTTGAATGTTGCACATGTTAAAATATTAAAAATAAACTAATAAACTATCAAGTCTAACTAATATTTACCGTGCATTTTCCACTCGTTGAATCCCCCAAAGATCTAAACCATCTTCAGTTAGAGTTCCAGTCTAAAAAACAAAAAAGCACACATGCACAAAGTATGGATGATGCCTCAAAAAAAACCCAAAAATAAAAATAAAAAGCAACCACACAGCATTAGAAACTATGCTACATATAACATAATGGAGTTCTACAGAGTTAAAAAAAGAAACAGGCAAGATCCCTGACAGAGAATGGCTTCCAGGACATATGGTTAAAGTGGGAGAGGGGGTGCAAACAATGATCACAAATCTTCTACGTAAGGGCAGAGAGGGGTATATATTTATGTGCTTATACTATCAAAAAAAAAATCAATGGAAGGATGCACCAGTTAACCTATCTTATCAATCAATAAAGGATGCCTATAAAGGAAAAAAGGAAGGATTACTGTATAAGGAGGGCCAAGAGGAACAGGTTAAAGTACATCAGGAGGAAGCAACTGGCCAAATCCACAAGGTAAATGACCTGGTTTCTTCAACAAAATAATTGGAGATAAGGGGTAAGTAAAGGCAATTGTTACATGTTAATTGTAAGCAATGTAATCCCTATTTGGATTCCGACTGAAAAATCGACTAGTAAAAATTTGAGATATGAGGAAATCTCAACTGGATATTAGAAAAACTAAAGAACTGCTAATTCTGTTAAATGTGATAGTGATATTTTAAATATCCTCTAGACACATACTAAGGTAGTTATGAGTGAAATAATGTCTGATGCTGTCCCCTTCAAAATGAGCGGATAGGTAAAAGAAGACTGACAATGTGTTGATAACTGATAAAGCTGGGTAATGAGTAAATGAGTGTTTATTATACACACATCTTTTCTCCACTTTTGTCTTAAAACTTTTAGGAAAGTTTCCAAAAAAGACAAGCATAAGTGAAATTTTTTGAACTGATAAATATGAAATAATTGTGGCAGTATGTGACATATTTTTTTCTAACAGAACATGTTTCCCATTTTTTTCTGTAATAATGAAATGCACAAAAATCAAATTTGTATCACATCAGTTACCCAGAAAAGTTTGATAGAAGGTTTTTTGGTCAAAGTTTAATTCTCAGAAAACTTTAAAGAAAATTCCAGCTCAGGAAAGGAGAAACCTTTCTAAGAGGCAAGATATACTTCACACAGGTACATAATTTGTCATTTTCACATAAAATCAGTGACCTTCATAATTCTGAAACATATTCAATAAAATCATACAGCAAACACTAAACATACACACTTACAAGCAATAAAATCATAATAAATATATATGTATGGAGCCTATTGTGTTAAATAAGAATTACTGTCTAAAAAATTAAAGGTCACGTAATCTTTACTGCTACTACTATTAATACTACTAGGCCTAATTCTGGAGTTAACTAAAGCTTTGAGCAAATAAGCAATATCCAAAGTATTAAAAATTGAGAAAATAAGAAATATAGCATGTCCTCAAATACGATTGTTTTGTCCGTCTTTTTTTATAACATGATGGGGGCCAGTGGTGGGGAGAGCTGAGGCCCAGCCGCGACCACTATCTACATGGAGTTTGCATGTTCTCTCCCTGTCTGCATGGGTTTCACTCCAGGTACTTCGGTTTCCTCCCACATTCAAAGCTACGCAAGTTAAGTGAACCAGCACATTTAAATGGTCCCAGTCTGCCCGAGTGTGAGTACACCCTGCGATACGATGGCATCCTGTCTAGGGCTGGTTCCTGCCTCGTTCTGCCAGTTGCTGAGATACGCTCCCACTACCCAGGAGCCTGAAATAAAACAACTGGGTAAATAATTACCTTACTTGTTTTTATTTCTTTCTTAAATGAATGTATAGCTCATATTTATTTCAATGATTAATATCAGAAGTGTTTTAGATCTTTATTTAGAAGTTTGGTGAGTTTTTGTGACCAAAATATGGCATAGGAACTTAAATCTCATTTGTATCAATTAGCCTATGGTAAAACTGGTTTCATTTCATTTAAAGTTGCAGTTTCCAAGAACCTATCAGTAATGTTAAGTGAGAACTTATGGTATAGAAAAATGATGCATATACCAAATAAGTGGAGGAAAAGGAAAATTAGAGGAACATGACAGAATGTGTCCAAATTTGTTGACAAAGAAAATAAAAAAACATTGATCTAAATATTTAAACGCTACAAAGTAACCTTTGAAAGTAACTATGAAACTGAACCCACCTTGTCAAAGCAAACAAGATTGAGCTGTCCACAAATATTTATTCTTTGAGGACTGATACAGAAAATACCGATTTTTTTCAGTCTTCTCTGAGCATACACAATACCAGCAGTCATTGCAGCAGGAAGTGCAGGGGGCACAGTAATTGTGATAATATCAAGAGACTCGATAATTATGACCCCAACTTGTACCTACAATTAACACAAAAATAAATGTCAAATCCCCAGTATTATTTACGGATTTAATATGGGTATTTCTTTAGTGAAAATCTGTAAGCCAATTTCAATTGTATATTTCAATTTTATGTATGTGTGTGTATATACATATCTATTAACCATATATAATTTTTTCTTCAGATATTTCTGCAAAATAAAAAAGCTCAATGGATTATAGAATGACAGCTACTTTCAAAAGAAACTTATCTCATTTTCAAGGCGCTACATACTTCACACATGACACACTTCAAAGCCGGTCAACAATCATTATCAGATATTGACTCAGCATGCACACACCTTACTGTGCCACTCTCCACTTCTGACAAGCGGCGCCTTCAATTAACTAACCACAAATCATTTTAACACTGTATATTACATCTCAGAGGTAAAAAAGAGAAAATAAAGCTTTTGGTGATTATGTGGGGGGGGGGGGTTTTCCTGTTTTTTTTTTTTTAAAGTCACAAGACCAAGTAAAAGACCATCTAAACCAGAGGCACCCAAAAGAAGTATCCTTTACAATGGAAATGTTCTATAGCTGGGCTTTCTAATATCATAGCTACTAGTCTCATGACTTTGTTAGCATTAAATTAATTAAAATTAAATTAGCTTAAAATTTTAGTTCCTCATTCTCACTAGCCACATTTCAAATCCTCAATAGCTGCATATGATAAATAATTGAGGTTCAAACCCTATTAAGAGTCCCACATACATACCTCATTTAAAATGCTATTAATAATAGTGTAGATAAACCCAATGCCAGCAACTGCCACAAGACATAGTAGAAACAAGTAGGCATCTCTGTAGAGTTTAAAATCAGTTGGTTTGGGATACAATATGGAACGAACAAGCTGTCCTTTGGAAGTACTAAATCCTTTCAAAAAAAGAAGACAATTATTGATATTTTTATAAGAAAATGAGAATTATCTCCCAAAACAGAATCTCTCTTTTTTTTTTTTTGAGACAGAGTCTCGCTCTGTCGCCCAGGCTGGAGTACAGTGGTGTGATCTCGACTCACTGCAAGCTCCACCTCCCGGGTTCACGCCATTCTCCTGCCTCAGCCTCCTGAGTAGCTGGGACTGCAGGCGCCCTCCACCAGGCCCGGCTAATTTTTTTGTAATTTTGGTAGAGACGGGGTTTCACCATGTTAGCCAGGATGGTCTCAATCTCCTGACCTCATGATCCGCCCACCTCGGCTTCCCAAAGTGCTGGGATTACAGGCGTTAGCCGCAGCACCCAGCCCAGAATCTCTTTTTAAACATTGAGTAGGTATCAAATATGCTGAAACATGCAAAAAGAGATTAATTAAGATGTTTCCTACCTGTTCTAACAACTATGGCTTTGACGAGTTCTCCAGTGTAGAAACGAGTCTGAATAACAGTTGTCCCACAAAACAAAGTATGTCGTTTATGTGTTTCTGGATTATATAATTCATCTCCTATTCCTTTCACATCCACTGAAGGATTTGGCAAATTAGTCTTTGTCACTGGAACACTTTCTCCTTTAAAAAACAACAACAAAAACAGTTTACAAATTATTAAACGAAAGCACAGGAATCAGTATCGAACACCAAAAAATATTAAATTGTTAAATATTTTAAATGCTACCGTACTGTTTACAATAATCACTGAGAGTTGTATATGTGGACAACATGGCTTAATTTTTTGTCTACCAATTTCCTCACATAGAAGTATCAAATATTATCTCCCACAATAATTCCAGAAAGTGATTTGTGGCTCAAAGGTAATATTTGTTTATATTTAGAAACAGTTGCATTGTTCAGTTTCAAATAATTTCAAAAAAGATTAAGTAGTTGCTATAGTCCCTGCACCTCTAAGAACTAATGGTAACAGTGGAAAGCACTGTACAAAAGAGATGTGAGGGCCTACCCCGATCCACCCCTACACACACACACACACACACACAGAGAACAGAAAAGACAGCTGGGCAAAAAAGAGATGTGAAAATGAGTAATGTGGTGGTTCTCTCAAACAACCACAAACAGCCAAATTCTTTTTAAAATTAATTCTCTGTAGCATTCACATTTCTTACTTCAAAGAAGGCATGTGTGTCAGATATGTATTTGTTTGTGTGTTTTAAGATACGAGATATGTGTTTGTGTGTTTTAAGACACGACTCTTAACAGTTTCAAAATGTATTACGTATAAATCATTTTCTAGCCAGATCGACTAGGACAATTAAAAAAAAAATTCACACGATTAAAATAAGATATTGGACAGGCACAGTGGCTCACGCCTGTAATCCCAACACTTTGGGAGGCCAAGGTGGATGGATCACTTGAGGACAGGAGTTCACGACCAGCCTGGCCAACGTGGTGAAGCCGTCTCTACTAAGAATGCAAAAATTAGCCATGCATGGTGGCACACACCTGTAGTCCCAGCTACTCGGGAGGCTGAGGCATAAGAGCTGCTTGAACCTGGGAGCGGAGGCTGCAGTGAGCCAAGATGGCACCACTGCTCTCCATCCTGGGTGACAGAACAAGGCTCTGTCTCAAAACAAACAAACAAAAAAAAAAAAAAAAATCAAGCTCTACCTCAAGATTGTGAATTTCCAAAGGGAAGTCATTTTAAAGCCTGTATCTCCTCAGTTCAAGAAAAATATAAAATCTTTCTTTATTCCCACTTTTTACACATCAAATGGGGAACCAAATACTGTATGCCACATTTTCTGTGGGAAAAGGCCGCCTTTCCACTTCCCTAACCATAAACCATTTCCTAAGGTCCAAAGAGTAGCCAGAGTGAGGTCAAGAGATGTGACCAACACTATAGCACAGTATCTAGTATTACAGCTGAGTATAATGCAGAATTCGGTCTACTCAGAATTTTAAATCTCCAATATCCAACATATTCATGAGTAAAGGTACAAATGGCATAGCTAATTTTGAAAAGGCTTAATCAGTAACTTAGTCATGATATATCATGAACAACTCATGTTGATATTTACTCATTTAGCTTACCTGTTAACATGCTTTCGTTTACAATGCAGGTACCATTAATAAGCACAGCATCACAAGGCATTATTGTCCCATTTAATGGAATGACCATGACATCTCCTGGCACAAGGTCGGTAGAAAAGATTTCTTCTATTTCTGAAATTAAAGAAAGAAAGAAAAATCTGAAAAAGATATTCTTTACCTTGGAAAAATACAGCAAATACTATTCAGAAGTCATCTGATCTCAATAAGAAGTTTATAATGGGGTAAAATAGAAAAATCCAACAAATGGCAAGTTTTAACAAATAAGATTATTAGGCTAACAAAGCACGGTGTGTCAGCTAGTTAGTCTCCTGCTAGGACACCAGCTGTGCACCGGTGATGCCAAGTACCCTCTGACGAAGCAGGTTAAGCGTGCTTCAACACTCATGATAACCGTCCATGATAAATGGTGACTATTAATTAGCCTAAGGGAGAGACACAATGAGTCCACCAAGGAGATGCCTGTGAAACAGGTCAAACAAACTCCGATTTCTATAATCCCTTGGAAACAGAAGGAAGCACTAGAAAACTTAGCATCTTTTCTTTTCAACAGCGTATCTATAATATTCCTTTTCTCACTGCCACTATTTATAACCTTCAAGTCTCATTGCCTCAATATTCCTGAATTACTCTTTTTAGATATTATTTTAAATATGAGTAAATTCATTAAATAAATTAAACACTGTAATATTTTATCTAGCTCATTATTTCCTTACAAATTTTAGTGAAACACTTTTAAAAAAAGATCTTCCCTCTGGTACAAGTTGGTGTTTGAAAAAAAGAAAAATGAAAATGAAAAGATCTTCCGAAGGGTGAAAGGCTTTTCTTTAGGGTCACCTTATATGTAGGTATTCTCTCTCTTTTCCTCTCATTCTCTAACACCCTCCCTCTCCCTGTCCAGGTTTAATACTGTGCTCAGAAGACAGTCACACTAGTTTATAAATGGAGATGGATGAGAAGAAACTTATTGTTTGTGATGTTAGCCTGTAAGACAAACACTCTTTCTTTCCTTTTTTTAAAAAAGGAAGTAATTTACTAAATTATGAGGGAACAACTTTTAAAGAATGACATTTAGTACATAGTAGATATTATCGATCTTCGTTTTAAAAATAAGATCCCTTCTTTTAAAAATTTGGATTTCTTTAAAAAGAAAATAAATCCATTCCTCAGATGGGAAGAAAAAAGTAAAAATTTGACTTTTCTTAAAGCTTTTGAATACCACTTGAAGTTCTACTCCTTTTAGGCGTACCAGAAAACAAGCTATCAATGATATGTAAGACTATACAAAGTGGGTAAGGAAGATTCAAGTTGAATGGTACGTCTGCCCTGGCATCCCCATTATCTTCAGCAACAGCAGAACAAGAAGAGGAGAGGCATCAGTAAGCTACACATCTTAGACTTCAGCTAAGGGAGGCAGATCTTCCCAGCTAGAGTAGCAAGTGGCCAGGAAGCAAAGGGAAGGAAGCAATCTCTTGGGTGTAGCCTGAGTCAAGAAAATGGAGACTGATTTGGTGTTCTGAGTAAATCAAAGCGGCTTCTGCCTCCAAGGCCCATGATGCTGTGCTGCCTCCTTTACCTCTTCAACATCTTGCCAGACAAGTTACATGTCCAAAATATTACCCTTCTTGCAAGCCTGCTTCTCTTCCAGAGTTTCCTATTTAACTAAACAGCACCAACATCCATCCACCTAGCCAGACACTGCTCCATGGCCTCATATCCAATGAGTCAAATCCTGTTCAATGGTCACATTTAAGTATCTTTTGAACTCATTTCTTTTCATCTCCGCAATTGCTACCTTGATTCGGGGGGGCATGCCTTCAGTATTACTCTCCTCTAAACCAGTCTGAATGTGGACGCCAGAATGATTTTTTTCCAAAGGGCAAGTATTTTATCACTCCTCTGCTTAAAACCCTTCAATGGTGGCTATGCATGGTGGCTCATGCCTGTAATCCCAGCACTCTGGGAGGCCAAGGCGGGCAGATCACTTGAGGCCAGGAGTACCAGACCAGCCTGGCCAACAAGGTTGACACTGTTTCTACTAAAAACACAAAAATTAGCTGGGTGTGATGGTGCGTACGCCTGTAATCCCAGCACTTTGGAAGGCCAAGGCGGGTGGATCACTTCAGACCCAGAGTTAGAGACCAGCCTGGCCAACATGGTAACACCCTGTTTCTACTAAAAATACAAAAAACTGGCTGGGCGTGGTGGCACATGCCTCTAATCCCGGCTACTCAGGAGGCTGAGGCACAAGAATTCCTTGAACCTGGGAGGCGGAGGTTGCAGTGAGCCAAGATTGCCACTGCACTCCAGCCTGGGAAGGAGACTCTATCGAAAAAATAAAATAAAATAAAATAAATTAATAATAATAGCCTTCAATGGCTTTCCACTGTCTTTTGGACTGAGCCCAAATTCCTAACATGCTTCAGAGAGCTATCCATCATTTATAGTTGCTGCATTTGTCATACTAAATTTCTTCTTTCAGTTCTTATAATGTCCACACAATCTCTAATTTCTAGGCCTTTGGGTATTTAGAACCCTCTTCTCTCCTTCTCTCAGCCTCCCTTTATCAACTTCTCACCTACCTCTCATTTGGCTAATTCAAACAGTCACCACTTACAAGCACTTAATCAAAGAAGTCATCCCTGATACCTACAGTAAATGAGCTCCCCTAATACATAAGTTGGCTGTGACTTCTCCTTATCATAGCATTTGTCACACCGTATTGTTACTGCTACTAGTGTTATCTCTACACCGAATCCCCAGAGCCTAGCATAGTGCCTGCTGCATAGAAGAAAAATACAATTTTATATAAATAAATGAATTTGATACAAACTCAGGAACTGAAATGTATACTTTTAGTTCTTAAAAAAATGAATGTATGTGCGAGGCAGAATGGCTCAAGCCTGTAATCTCAAGACTGTGGGAGACTGAGGCAGGAGGATCTCTTGAGCCCAGGAATTCAAGACCAGCATGGGTAACACAGTGAGACCTCGCCTCTTCAAAAAAAGAAAAAAAATTAGCCAGGAATGGTGGCACAAGCCTGTAGTCCCACCTACTTGGGAGGCTGAGACAGGAGGGTAAGTTGAGCCACTGCACTCAGGCCTGTGCAACAGTGAGACCACATCGACTTTAAAAAAAAAAAAAAAAAAAAAAAAAGGCCGGGTGCACAGTGCAGTGGCTCAAACCTGTAATCCCAACACTTTGGGAGGCCCAGGTGGGCAGATCACTTCAGCCCAGAAGTCTGAGACCAGACTGGGCAACATGGCAAAACCCTGTCTCTAAAAAAAAAAAAAAAAAAATACAAAAATTAGCTGGGCATGGTGGCATGCACCTGTAGTCCCAGCTACTCGGGAGCCTAAAGTGGGAGGATTACTTGAGTCTGGGAGGTCAAGGCTGCAGTAAGCTGAGATTGTGCCTTTGCATTCCAGCCTAAGTGACAGAGACACTGACTCAATCAATCAATCAATCAAAGAATGTATATGTATTACACTTTGGGCTTACTTCACACATTATGCCTAACAGGTATCTTTTTTGATTTATTCTTCCAACATTCAATTACTTACCTTCATTTACTCTACAAACTGAAACTCTTACGGTACTATGAGTTGCCACCATGTCATGCAACATAACATATTGCTGAAAGAGGAAAAAGAAGTTAGAAACTAGCCAATATGAACCCACTCCTCAGGAAAAAAGCCAGAGTGCTAAAAAAATAAGTTAATTCAATAAATGCATATCACTCCATCTTTATAAGATGTCGAGTCAGAAATTCAGAGTATTCATTGTTTTAGTTCAAGACAAAACAAGAAGCACTTTAACAGGATAGCCCTGAAAACAGTACCTTCCAGTATTCCAGTCTGTGATCAGCAACTACAGATCCCTATGGCCTCTAGACAGTCAAGTGGTAGAGTCTTGACTCTAAAAAGCACCTGCCATCCCCAACCTCCCAACCAGCAAAACAAACAAAAAAGGGAGGGGAGAAGGAGCATATATTCATGCAACTAAAATAATGACTGCATTGAGAATTTACTTTGTGCTGAGTACTATTCTACACACGTTAGATGTTACTACAAAATACAAATACAGTTGTGAAACCCATAATAAATTTGAACTTACCTTTCTAATGGAATATAGTGAGCTTACGATTGATACTATGGACATAACCACAATAGCTAGAGCATAGTAATAGTATTCATCAGTGCTCCACAGTATAACACTGAACAGCTGGAAAATGTAAAATGGGTTGAGAACCTAAAAAACAAGATTTTAAAGTCAAACTGAATGAGGTATTAATGACCATACAGATTGTCCACCTTTTCATTTGACAACCAAAAAGATACAAATATGTACAAGATAAGCTCCATAGTATTCTACGGCAAAATGTACTTCCCTAAAAAGTAAGGCAGGCCGGGCGCGGTGGCTCACGCCTGTAATCCCAGCACTTTGGGAGGCCAAGGCGGGCGGATCATGAGGTCAGGAGATCAAAACATCCTGGCTAACACGGTGAAACCCTGTCTCTACTAAAAAATACAAAAAAGTTAGCTGGGCATGGTGGCAGGCACCTGTAGTCCCAGCTACTCAGGAGGCCGAAGCAGGAGAATGGCTTGAACCCGGGAGGCAGAGCTTGCAGTGAGCCGAGATCGCGCCACTGCAGCCTGGGAGACAGAGCGAGACTCCGTCTCAAAAAAAAAAAAAAGGTAGGGCAATATGCCATCATACTCTTATTATCATTAAACTACTAGAATTTGGCTAAATAAGGTTAATTTAAATTACTGGCATCCATTTAGATTCATACCATCCAAATATAGATTCAGCTAGAAAAGGCTAGTAAGTGTATGATTTTAGCCGTTCTGCAATCTGCTTTGGCAATAAAGTACATTTATTTCCAATTACTATGCTCTGGGCTAATAGAATACAAAACTTTTAACGAAATTGAAAAATGTTTGCTTACTATAAACTCAAAACAAATTTACTTATATATCAAAAGTTAACTGGAGGCCAAAGGAAAGACAAATACGAGTTAATGGGTTATGTTACTTTGCTTTCTCTAAGATAATAACTAAGTATTAAATCCTGAATGAAAAAGAGATAAAGGGAGACCTTGGCAATGAACTTCATCCACCCAAATGTCATGGTATTTTATCAATTTCATTAAACACCCCCCACCCAATGTCTTCAAATTGATGCTTCTGTACTTTTCAAAGCACTTTCATATATAGTCTCATTTTACCTCAAAACCAAATGAGATAATTGGAAAAAACTTATTCCAAGTTTATAGGTAAAGGAGCAACAGAGAGAATGTACTAAAGATCAGAGCTAGTTACTGATGGAACTACGTTAAAATCAGGTCTTCCAATTCCTAATCACTACACTGTGCTATGCTCATAAGCAACATTACATGGCCACTCCCAGGAACTGATGAAAACCAATCTTACTTCTGCTCCTAAAAGTGTTCACCTAATACAACTAATTCTTGAGCTTTAGCCAAAAACCAGAATGAAGATTGGTGAGCCTAACTCTGCTAGACATTCAACAGGTAATAAAAGCAAAACTAGACAAAATTTTAAGAATACATGCCCCAGATTCTTTCTCTACCAGAGTAAATGTCTTCCGTCTTTACCTTCCAAGTAAAAATATGCAAAAAGAGGTTAGGAAAAAGAAAACCAAGACTATTTTAATCACGACTCATTCCAAATTGACACATCCATTGATCATGACTGTTAAGTTATATACAATCAATAGTCTTACCTCTTTAATTAGAAGCTTAAAAACAGAAGGCACTTTTACAGCAATTTCATTTACTCCATAAAGCAGTTTTCTATAACAGGAAAATACATTAATAGTATTACATTATATCATAATAGTATAATTTACGAAAGGCATTGTATTAGGTAAGGCTTAAACCACAGACTGTTCTTATTCATGTCTCCAAACACCTGTCTTCTATAATTCAAACTCTCTACCTACAGAATTTAAAACAAAGAAGTCAATAGTAGATACCTATACTGGTAGCACTTAACTTCATTTTGTCTCACATCTTTATGTGTGACAAGTATCTTTCCCACTAGTCTATAATACCATGTGAGCAAAAGGTTCTCTTTTGCATCCTTGAACACACTAGATCTTAACAATTTTGAATTACAATTATTTTTTGCAAGAAGCCAAATAAATTTGAGGGATCTTATTTTTTTTAATATTGCACTAACAGTGTTTAGTTCAAAACATTGTACATTTGACTTTAAAAGAAAATGCTTTTAAAGTTTAAATGTTTCCACTTAATTCCTTATGTTACAATAGTATTTTCTATATGATAGAGTAATTCTAGACTTTTATGAAATGTAAGTCTAAATGAGTGAATTTTATGTTCTACCCCTTTGAAAGAACATGTTACAGAACTATAAGAAAATTTCTTATTGAATTTCAAAGTGGCAGTTATCTTTAACATATGCAATACACTGGTGTATTTTTATGATTTAACAAGGAATAACACAATGAAGGAGATTATGTCTCCCAATTTACAATCTTTCATTACGGTGAATTTGAACTCATGCTTGTATTTCAGAAAATCTAAGGTGCTATCAATTGTAAGGCATACCATTATTATATGATCAAGAAAGATAAAAATGCTATCAAGAACGACACTTCACCAACTCTATGACACATCCCAATCTCAGAGACGTTAAAAGGTGGAAAAACGTGCACCTGGGAACTGATGAAATATGGTATAATTTCAGGGATACCAACTTCAAAATATCAGCTTGCACATTTTTATAATTCTTAAACTAAGACAGTCTTACCCAAATAAAACATCAATAAATTCTCAACTACTATGTCTGTAATATTTAAGTATCTGTTAATATGTACAACTATATGGTAAAGGGTTGACTATGTATACTACTGCTTTTAGGAATTTTGAGAAGATCTAACTTTAGTTGGATAAAAATTACCTGTAGGCATGCATCCCCTTTGTCAGTCCTGCACTATGCTTTTCATAAATTGACGTACAAGAAACACCTTCATCCAGTCCCCTAAATAAATCCAAAGTTTTTACTTTAAACAAAGTTTAAAATATCCAAATTTCTTAACGCCTCATTTTTCTATATGCCTGATTTTATAAAGGTGTGACTTCCTTACAAATCCTTAGAAACCCTTAACAAAAATTGAGATAACAAATGAGAATTTTTAAATCTCAAATTCTTAAGATAAACAATGACAAATCTAAGTCTCAAACCCAACTTCGAAGCTATTCAATATATTTATTGCAGGATAGATGAGATGGCTCTAAATACTCAAATGTATATAATAATATCATTATCCTTAAGACTGTGCCAAAGCTGTAATAACTAAAATTAAACTTTAAAATTTTAAGATAAAGTATAACTTGAGAATTCTAAACCAAAGATGAAAACATTTTACTTTTTAGCTACATAGTTTCTCCTTTTCAATTTTAGAGTCAAATTAAGAATTTCTATTCATTTTCTTCCATCTCCATAAAAGCATCAATCCAAACCCTTCCCTAATGCATACCTGGTTTGAAGTGCAGAATTTATGAGTCACAGACAATGCCTAAAATCTGTAATAATTCTAAGTGGGCTTCAACTAACACATCTACTTTTTCCCAAAATATCTTAATTATGCTTTTTTTTTTTTTTTTTTTTGAGATGGAGTTTTGCTCTGTCGCCAGGCTGGAGTGCAGTGGCACAATCTCGGCTCACTGCAACCTCCGCCTCCTGGGTTCAAGCGATTCTCCTGCCTCAGCCTCCTGAGTAGTTAGGAGTACAGGCACACACCACCATGCCCAGCTAATTTTTGTAATTTTAGTAGAGAAGGGGTTTCACCACGTTGGCCAGAATGGTCTCAAGCTCTTGACCTCAGGTGATCCGCCCACCTTGGCCTCCCAAAGTGCTGGGATTACAGGCATGAGCCACCACCCCCCGCCTTAATTATGCTTATTTTAACTGAGATACCAGCTATAACTCTAAAGCAAAGAAAGTCTTACATATACTTAATTCCAATCCCTTTCCACACTTTCCACATAGGAAAGCTAAGCTTCATAATTCACTTCAATCAATGGAGTAAGTTTAAATTTTTAAGTTTCTATGGCTGGCAAAAGACACACAGTAAATATGTTTGACATTTCTTCCCACTGAATTTGATGACTTCTCCAGAAGGCAGCAGGGGCCAGTGCCAAGTCAAAAAAAAAAAAATTTTTTTTTAAACAAAATGACAGCCCATTGGCAATTTTCTTTGTTTTTATGAGACGCAGTTTCGCTCTTTGGCCCAGGCTGGAACGGAGTGGCACGGTATCAGCTCACTGCAACCTCCGGCCCCCTGGGTTTGAGCGATTCTCTTGCCTCAATCTCCTGAGTATTTGGGATTATAGCCATCCGTCACCAGGCTAATTTTTTTTGTATTTTTAGTAGGGACGGGGTTTCACCGTGTTGGCCAGGCTGGTCTTGAACTTCTCACCTCAGGTGATCCGCCCACCTTGGCCTCTTAAAATGCTAGAATTACAGGCATGAGACACCACGCCCGGCCTGATTTTCTTTAAGGCAATAGTTCTTAATCAGGAATGGTTTTTAAAACTAGGCATGTAAAAATGCCCATGCCCATTCCAGAATGTTCCAATTCATTAGTGTATCTGAGTAAAAAATCCAGGTATGAGTATTTTATTTTTTACTTCCAATAGAAACCTACAGGTATGAATATTTTAAATGTTCATAACATGATTTTCTTTTTACCGCTAAAATTAAGAATTCCTTTGGCACTCTAAAGCAACGATATTAATGAGTATTTATAATAATCATTTTAAGAGCAATAAAAATAGAATCTTAATGTGTACTTATATAACTTAAATCCTCGATTAAAAATAAAGGAATTACTACAGCTTGCCCCATTCTTTATCTACATAGTAAAATTAAATTTCTCTTTGCCTATTACTCTACTCCTCAAGTACCACCGGCTTTAAGTGTCAGTAAACCAACAGGTAATGATTCAGATACTCTAAGTTGAGACACAGGCTATGAGGTATACTCAAAATCACTTTGAGGTGAAACAGGTAAGAACTCAGACTCAGTAGACTTTGGCATCATACTGACTCTAAGTTTCATGTAAACTCTGCCATGGTGCAAGCTGCAGTGGGACTTATTTTAAAATGGCTAATGAGCCTTCAAACAGCAACAGGGAGTTGTTAATTAATACGTGAATAGAAATTATAAAATAAAACCTCAGCAATTTTATGAATACTAGAATGGACTCTTTTCTACCTAGAACGTTTTCAGGATATTCAAAATACAATCCAAACAAAAGGAAGATACTTACTTTAAGAAATCAAAATTGTGAATGGTATCATTCCAGAAATATTTTACACTATGGTGGGTGAAATAACGAATCTGTGGAACACAAATAAACGTTACACCAAAAAGCATATCATCACTTGTGATATGTAATCTGTTACTTCTATTAACAGCTATATATAGGATTATATATAGCATTATATATAGTAATATGTAATATTTTATATGCATGTAAATTTATCTCAAGCATTAACTGCAAACACAAAATTATAGAATATACATGATAGCATAAAATGTAACAATTCTGATTTTTAAAGAAACTTTGACATTAAGATCACAATACCTGTTGTGATTCAGTCTGTGAATATTTACTGATCCTGTGCCTATTTTCTTCAGTGGGATTCTCAATTAAACAAACTGCATGGCCATTTGAAAGCTTATTAGACATAGATTTTGGACTTGAAACTGGGTAAGTTTCCAAAGAAAGAACGCGAATTTTTGCACAAAACCACATTTTGAATTCATCCTTAAAGACAGAAAGGGATAACGATAAGGAGTCAATTTTATATAAAACTGCCTATATTTTCATTTATTTTCCATTCTTTACAAGACATTATTTCCTCATCTCTAACTGAGGAAACATCACGCCTACTCACTAAATATTAAACCATTTCATGAGGATGCTTAAATTCAAACATAAGGTGCTTTCCATTGCTCATGGTTTTTATGACATATTTTACCAATAAGCACATCAATACTTCATAAAATATCATGAGTAATTCCTTAATTAGCCTCTATATTTGGACTAAATATTAAAACCTCTTATAAAATGCTTCCAATTAGGGTTTAAAAAAAAAAAAAAAAAAGGCTGAAATGCATCAGCATCACACAGCAGACAGGCAGCTGGCCTAGTGACCGAGATCTGGACTACAGTCCTAATGGACCAGCACCATAACAGACAAGTAGCTAATCTCTCAGGGCAACAAGAGAGATGAAAGGAAGGGGGTGAATCTGATCATCTTTAAGATTCCTTTAAACTCTAATCACTATAATAATAGTCAATTCAAACACAAACCCTCTAGAAATACTAGAATTAGCATTCCTCATTTTATCCAGGCAGCCATGTTCCCTTCATCTATTATTTTGAATAAAGTATACACAAAGACGTTGTTTTACTCCTTAAATAATCAGCTACAAGTAAACACATAAACTTACAGTAGTCCTCAGCAGCACTACTTCACAGTCTTTAATTGCAGCTCTGACACAGGTCGCTTTCACCCGCCACTCAGGCATCCAATAGAGGAGGAGGAGGAGAAACCCACCAGAGCAAATCACTCCTAAAGAAACTATGGCAAGCTTCCAGCGACTCAAATTGTAACCATAAATCTCCTGCATGGACACAGCGATCACATGATTAATTATCAAATGATAAAATGATATGGCAGAGAAACACATTCCAAAGTTCTTTGTTTTCCAGGTAGGTATTTATTGTCTTGTCACATAAACTGTAAATATTTTCCAATCCATAATTTACCTTTAAATTTTGTTTCTGACCAGTTTACTGTCAGTTGTATTTTAAGTAAATTTGTTGGTATTTACACTTTGATTTTATATTTCATTTATGCCTAATACGTTCTTTCCCACTGATATAGTAAATTCATATTTAGTACACTTCCCTAGAATGTTTGCAATTTCATTGTTACATATCTTTTTAATTCTTCTTGAATTTATCTTGTTATGAGGTGGGCTTTTTTTTTAAATAAACATTTTATTTTGAAATAAATTTTAGATTTATAGAAAAGTTGCAAAAATATTATGAAGTTCCTGTACATCCTTTGTGCAGTTTCCCCTAATGTTTTACCATTTCCTGGTACATTTGTTAAGAATTAATAGATTAACACTGCTGTATTACTATTAACTAAACTCAGTTTTAGGATTTCACTAGTTTTCCACTAACATGTTATTTCTGTTGCACAATATAATCGAGAGTATCACAGTACATTTGGACGAATAGATTTTAATCTACTATTTCCCAAATGATTTACTAATTGTCCCAATACCACTGCGACTAATCAATTTGATCCACTGACAAACTGTCTCATAGTTTCAGGTTAGCCCCCCAACAAGCATTGCCAGATTTAATAAATGAAAATGCAGGAGGCCCACTTAAATTTCAAATAAATAATAATCTTTTTGTCTGTCCCATGCAACATTTGGACATATTTATACTAAAAATTTCTCCCTTCATTATGTGACTTTTACATTTAACAAGCCATCTTATACTTCACCCGACATCTTTCTGGCTCCCCCCAACAAAAAGTAGAGAAGTTGAAGTTGGCTTTTTTTATTAAGCTGATTTTAGAAAATTTTTGTAAGTCAAAATTAGAAATCTTTATTTGGGATTGTATTTAAATCTTTTATTTAGGATTATATTAGCCAATGTTACCTCTTAAATCACCAAATGCAAAAACATACTTCTTCTAAGTTTTAACAGACCACAAGTAAAAAAAGAATTATACTAAAAGCAACTAACAGACATATTACACAATCCCAATTCAAAAGCACAGGATGAAGAAAGAAGCCCATTGAGTTAGCTGCTGCTGCCACTGTTGTTAATTGCCTTTTTCTAGTCCCTAAAATAATAAATTGCAGAGATAAAGTCTTCATACATCACAAGTAAATTAGAACAGCTGGTTACCATTTCATCTTCTTGACCCTGATTGATGATCTTCCTTTCTTCCTTGTCCATACCTACAGTGGTTTAAAGGTCTAGTGCTTCAAAACAATGGAAGATCACTGAGGGAAGAAAGGGAACAAATGTTAGTGAATTATTTTATATCTTAGTAGACGATACAACTTCATTCTATCAACTGTCTATTATACAAGGGGTCCCCAACCCCTGGGTCACGGACCTGTTAGGAACAGGGCCACACAGTAGGAGGTGAGTGACAGGCAAGCAAGCATTACTGCCCCAGCTCTACCTCCCATCAGATCAACAGAGGCATTAGATTCTCATAGGAGCACAAACCCTACTGTGAACTGCCCGTGCAAGGGATCTAGGGTGCGTGCTCCTTATGAGAATCTAATGCCTGATGATCTGAGACGGAACAGTTTCATCCCGAAACCATCCCTCCCCACCCGTAACTGTCTTCCATGAAACCAGTCCCTGGTGCCAAAAAGGTTGGGGACCACTGTTTTATACCATCGAAGTGTTCTTTTAATATTTAATAAGATTTTGTTTAAATTTGAATTCTTCCAAAGCAGTGATGTATTCATCACTTGCTCATGGGATGTATCAAACTTTAGATGACACTTAAGTAGTTTCTAAAGTGCTAGCTGGTTCTAATGACATTTTCAATGGGATACCAGTGCTTGAATCTGTATTACTTAACTACCACAAAACATGGCATATTTCATTAATTCATTTAGACTAGCAACTACTGTGATACAGGACAATTTATATTGAGAGGAACTACAAACAGAGTCTTCCTTTTTCATTCCACAGATTCAGAAGTAGTCTAGTTTAACCATCTTGAGCTAAAAGTACTTCACACAACTCAAAATTATTCACTGTAGCATAGTAAAGAGCTATGGCACTAGCAATGAAACCAACCCAAAAACTTCTCAGAGATTATTAATCATCCAATAAATATTTACTAAGCACCAATTACATAAATGGCAATCCCTGGCCAAAAGTCAATCGCTATGGCAGGTTTACTCCTACTGGAGAGCACTCAGCTGACTCCAGCATTCGATTCCAAGTCCACTGGGCAACCTTCTGATTGTTCCTGACTACCTACAAAACTTGTCCAGGGAAAAAATTCATTGAGCCCACTGACATATTTTTCCTTTTTTTTTTTTTTTTTTGTATTTCAAATATTAAACATTCAGCTACACATTAAAGAAATTTGCAAGATGTAAAACGATGCCAGTTTTCTAACTTTTTGTTTTTTTAGAAAATATCTTCCAAAAATGTTACTTAAAATATAATTTTATTTTTGTAATAAATATTTGAAATATCAGTTTTAATTCATATATGGTATCAATAGCTATAGTCCACATAAATAAAAGGTCTTTAGCATCCACAAAAATTTTCAAGAAGGTAAGTGGGTTTCAGCCCCCCGAGTATGATAACCACTGCTTTACATGAGGCTGATCTCACAGTAGGACTATTACTGCCTTCGTTTCAGATCCCATACCTCTACTCATCTACCCAGTGCACAGCGGGCTTGACACACGCTAGGCACTCAAAAATGCTTACTGAATAAATGACCTGATTTAAAAAATGTGCACTAAGTAACAATACCTATTTATTTTAAGATGATATAAATTAACAGCCAAGTAAAAACCAAATGCAGAATTTTAAAGTAACCCCATACATAAAGATTGTTGAAACTTCTTGGTGTTCTATCATAAAGCAACCAATAAGAGGGGTCTATCTGCCGAGCGTGGTGGCTCACGCCTGTAATCCCAGCGCTCTGGGAGGCCAAGGCAGGCAGATCACCTGAGGTCAGGAGTTCAAGACCAGCCTGGCCAACATGGTGAAAAACCCCATCTTTACAAAAATACAAAAATTAGCCGGGCATGATGGCGGGTGCCTGTAATCCCAGCTACTCAGGAGGCTGAGGTGAGAGAATTGCTTGAACCCAGGAGGCAGAGGTTGTAGTAAGCTGAGATCACCTCACTGCACTCCAGCCTGGGCGACAGAGAAAGACTCCATCTCAAAAAAGAGAGGGGTCTGTCTGTACAGTTACTTACGTCGTTTTAATAATTTCACTCCTAACTACGACATTCTTATCAAATATGTGAATACATAAACACTGGTGCAAAAATAAATAACCAGTAAGATACTGAACTCAGTGCCATTGTGGAAAAGGAGAAACCTTACACACTATCGGGTCCGACTTCCTCTAAACAAGCCGTATGACCATACAAAACCTTTTGGGCATGGTAACAAGATCTTCTCCACCTAGGGCAGTGTAATGCTCCTAGAGCATATTACCAGAGTTATTCCACCATAATAATGTTCCATAAAATCAAAGCACTTTTGGGTGGCAGTTATTTTCAAGGGCTGTGCCTGCTACTATAGACTATGGTGAGAATAAGCCCAACCTCTTTCCCTGTAGAGAAGATCGGCTATCATCACCTGAATGTGTAAAGTAATAACACCGTACAGGCCTACTATCAAAGGATAAACCAAAGACCTTTTGCTCTGACACTGTCCCTGCTAAAGAATACTAGTCTGAGGTTCTTAACCTTTAGCCTGTGATTCTTCCTTAAGGGCTCAAAAATGAACCTTGTAGTCATCACTCAGTAGTCACCGGGGTCTGTTTTGGTTTGGGTTTGTTAGTTTTCTTTAAATAGAGACAGGGTCTCACTATGTTGCCCAGGCTGGTTTAGAACTCCTGGGCTCAGGCAATCCTCCCACCTCAGCCTCCCAAAATGCTGAGACTGCAGGAATGAGCCACCACACCCCATGGGGTCATTTTTGATAACCAATTCTGATCTCCAGTTCCAATCACCACCACCTAAAATATGCTTCCTCAGGGAAGGATTACTTCACATTCTCATATGGAGACTTCTGCTTCCAACCAAGTTGAGACAAAAGGGATCATATTTGCCCTTCTGCCCTAAAGCAACAACAAAATACATAATGGTTTTCAAGGAACTGGACATCAGGCAATGAAGAAAACTGATAATTGAGAGATTAAAAAAACAAACTAGGTAAGCCCTACAACTGTCCCAGTTTACTGACGGAAAACACTTTACAGGTCACAAAAAAAGGGAGGACAGGGAACTCAGAGGGAGCCCAGCAGTTTCCCTGAGTTTGGGAGATGAAACTGGAAGTCTGGGGAAGCACCAAAGCAATGAGGTTTGCTGGTCAGATCACCAGAAGAGAGTCTGACCCACTAAGAACACGACTGACCTGCAAGATGGACTCCCTCAAGCCTTCAGCTGCGTACCGCTCAGCACTTGTGTGTGAAGAAACTACCGAAGGCCAGGGAAAGAACCACCCAAAATGATTAAGGGAATTAAACCACCAGGGCTCACAAAAGGCTGGGAATCGTACCCATTTTTACCAACCACAGTGGAAAACCCCATTAGCCACAAGGAATCAGGAAGGGTATTCGGGTTTTTGCTTTAGTTCGTGGGATAAAATTTGCCTCAAACAAAAACTGCTCTGGTACTGCCTAACAAAGCTTAAACATAAGACCTGAAATAATACAACTGTTTTCAAGTAAATAAATCTAGGCGCAGGCTCACGTTTGTAATCCCAGCTCTTTGGGAGGCTGGTGCGGGCAGATCACCTGAGGCCAAAAGTTCAAGACCAGCCTGGCCAACATGGTGAAACCCCATCTCTACTAAAAACACACACACACACACACACAAATTAGCCAGGGGTGGTGGTGCATGCCTGTAGTCCCAGCTACTCAGGAGGGTGAGGCAGGAGAATCGCTTGAATCCCAGAGGCGGAAGCTACAGTGAGCCAAGATCGCGCAACTGCACTCCAGCCTAGGCAACACAGTGAGGCTCCACCTCAAAAAAAAAAAAATTATAAACTTTTAAAACACCAATGGGTCAAAGTCGTCAAAGTGGAAAATACAAAGTATTCTGAACTGAATAAAAATGATATATTGAAATGTGTAACATGCCACTAAAACAGTACTTAGAAAAAAATTTATAGCACTAAATTCCAGTATCTGAGAGAAGAAAGGTCATGACCTCAGCTTCCACCTTAAGAAAAGCAGAGAAAGAATAGCAAATTACTCCCAGAGTAACCGCTATAGGGAAATAAAATTCAGAGAAAAAAATCAATGAAATAAAAAAACAGAAAGAGGAAACGTCACTGAAACCAAAAAGGCTGGTTCTTTGAAATCCATAAAATTGTTAACTGCTACCTCGACTCATCAAAATGAAAGAAAACGGGGAGGAGAGATGCAAATTACCAGTATCAGTAATAAGCAGATATACCACAAAAGATTCTGCAAGTATCAGAAGACTAATCAAGGAACTTAATAAGCAACTTGACACTGATACACCAACTTTTTTGTAGGTTTAAAGTTACTTCAAAATTAAAATTTTTTAAATTAAAAAACCCATCTTTATTGACCAGGGGATGGCCATGAGTTTGATAACTGCTAAAGCAAAGTTAAAAGCTGAGTGAATGGATACATGAGAGTCCATTATACTAGTCTTTCTACTTTTTAATGTGTAGAAATTGTTGATAATAGAAAAGGTTTTCAAAAAATTAAAAATTAAACAGCTGGGTGCAGTGGTGCATGCCTATAGTCTCAGCTACTCAGGAGGCTGAAATGAGAGAACCACTTGAGCCCAAAAGTTTGAGTCCAGCCTGGGCAGAACAGTGAGACTCCATCGCTAAAAAATAAAAATAAAAAATTTAAAAATTAATTCCCACCCATCTGAAGCTTTTAGATAGAAGAAAACTTTCAGAAGACATTTATTTCTGGCACAGAGGGCCACGAATATTAAGGACTCTGCCTCTAGGGCACTGACTCAAAAGTCCACTGACTCAATCTACTATGTGCCAGGTATTATCCATGAACTCAATTCACCAAACTTCTGTTGGTTTTTGAATCTTACTCTTCTTCACCCTTGTCTTTTATCAATTTCCCACAAACCTATAGACTTCCCACTCCTGTAAATCCAAATTTTTCAATGTAGAATGTATGTATAAATACATGAATAAGCATGTTTTATAACTTTAGAAAGGAACTGCCATTAAAATCCAATGTTTTCATTAAGCCCATGTACTTTTAACTATTTAAAACTTTTTCTCCAAGTATCTATAGAAGGAGTTCATTCACCTTAGTTCAGCATAATAATATTTTTCACTTCATCTTCTACAGTTAGACCACACAAAGAACTCTTCCAATTAATTATTTTTAAATGAGCTTATTATAGGTAGTTCACTGCCTATAGCAATCTATTTTCATACTTTTCAAAATACAATTTTTTAACCATATTACACCATTCCTCTTTTTATGAGTGTAATTTCTCTAAAATGTAGTTGCTTTTTAAAGCAAATTAAGTCTTAGCAAATTTTACCAAAGTGCTAAAAATAAACAATTCAAATAAAAAGTTGCTCTAAAAACCTCCAATTAATTATTCACTTTGAATATATTATACACCTCCAAGGAAATTACCCAAGAATTCACTTTTCACATAAACTTTTAGTCAACTCCAATGTGACAACTCCAACAGCTCTTACATTTAGAACATATGTATGTTAAAAACATATTTAAATTTTAAATGTACATAAGTAAAAGCCCTGATTATTTCAATGACTGAGAGGATAAAAAACCACATAAACATATCTAAAATACACTGCTTATCAAGATAAAAATACATATTAAATACAATTCTACTATATATCTAATCAGACATTTGAAGCAGTAATACCAAATTGATAAACCCATTACTTACAGAAGTATAACTTTTCCGGACTGCTGGAGCACACGTTTTTTAACCAAGTCAAATTCGATATCAGAGAAAACAAATTGAAGAAATTTTTCTTACCAATAGCACTATATCATCATTCTTCCCAATTCCTGATATTTGCACAGCTTTCAAAAGCTGGCTTTTAATAATAAAAATAAAACTAAGCATAAAAATTTGGAATTTTATGCCAAATATTTCTGTTTCGGTTCTGTCTGAACTGCTTTCAAAATGATTAAGGTATTAAAATTCAGAATTTTGTAATTCACCAATTTTTAGTAAGTTTTCAGAAGATGTGCCCTTCTGCCATCTGTCACTCGTAGAGCTCCTATTATTTGAATAAATCCTAGCTAGTTAGCTCACCGAAGTTCCAATTCCACAGTGCATGCCTGAGTCTTGATGTTATCTAAATAGCAAGGAGCTTATAGGCTATTGTGCTTAACCAAACCCTTCCTTGAATTTATAATAAACTTGATTTGCTGTGTGAGTTGAAAAAAAAAAAAAAAACAGTATGAGACAAAGTGAAGCTACTGGGAAAAAAAACTCACTAAATTAAATATGCTAATTTTTGAAAGTTTACTTATTTTTTCACATTATGTAATTACTACGAACAATTAAAGTATACTATTTATCCTATACCATGCTAAAAGTTAGTCAGATTTCTTTCCTTAAAACAAGATCAGTTGTTTTCAGACACAGAAATCTCCAAACCTCAAAGACATCTTTGCTTCAAACCTGAGTTTCTCAAGAGCTGTAACAATATTATAATAGTGAGTGTGGAGAGTGTTGAATTTTTTTAAGGATAGTCTATGTACATGCCTACAATTCCAAAGTAGGTAATTTCACGAAGTGATTTAAATAATGACCTGTAATCAAGTAAAAGTTCAAGCAAAGCAATTTTGAATAATACATTTTTAATTTAATTTTTTCCTTCAGTCAGTATTTGACATCTTCAGCAGTACTGAAGTAAAAAACTAAAATTAAAAATGCATTATTCACCGAGGCGGGTGGAATGCCTGAGGTCAGGAGTTTGAGACCAGCGTGGTCAGCATGGTGAAACCCCATCTCTACTAAAAATACAAAAATGAGCCGGGCAAGGTAGCATGCGCCTGTAATCCTGGCTACTTAGGAGGCTGAGGCAGGAGAATCGTTTGAATCTGGAGGTGGAGGTTGCAGTAAGCCAAGACTGCGCCACTGCACTCCAGCCAGCATGACAGAGCAAGACTCCATCACACACAGACACCAAAAAAAAAAGCGCATCATTCAAAATTCACAGCTGGGTGCAGTGGCTCACGCCTATAATCCCAGCACTTTGAGAGGCCAAGGCAGGAGGATCACATGAGGCCAGGAGTTCAAGACCAGTCCAGCCAACATGGTGAAACCCCATCTCTACTAAAAATACAAAAATTAGGCAGGTGCGGTGGTGCACATCTGTAATCCTAGTTACTAGGGAGAGGCTGAGGCAGGAGAATTGCTTGAACCCAGGAGGCGGAGGGTTGCAATGAGCAGAGATCACACCACTGCACTCCGGCTTGGGAACAGAGTGAGACTCTGTCTCAAAAAAGAAAAAAAAACTCACAAAAATAAATAAGTATAAAAGAAATTCAAGTAACTGAATTTCTCAATGGTGTTTAAGTTTATAACATATATAATTCTGGAGTTTTAAAAATTAAAACTTCACTGAGATTTCTGTGACACCTTGTATTGTTGAATGAGAGAAGGAATTATCCCGCTTTGTTTTGCAGTCCTAGATTTTTTTTCTGAGAATTACACATACCTACCAATGTTAAATAAAGATTTGATAAACCCATCTTTAAAGACCACACAAGCCAAGAGTGCTTTAATGATCTTGAAATATAAACAGCACAGCTAGCATTCTAAATATTATTTTATTCTCAAACTTGTAAAATTTACAGTAACTGAGAAGATAACCTTGTACAGTTCAAAATCAGTTCTACTTTTTGCTGTTGAAATAAAATATGCCCCAATACGTTCAAAGCCTTAACTTTAGTCACTGAACAATTTCAATTTTAATACCTATACAAATATATACAAAAAGAATTTTTTAAAAATCAGAATCATCCAACTGTAATAACCAAATTGTGACAATTCTTTATGAGGGCAAAACTTAAAACTTCAAGTCAGCTCCTAAAAATAAGAATGACATAATATAATTTAATGAATACATGGAAATTTTACAAGGATACCAGCTAAATTTTAACAAAGCTCTACTCAATACCCACTTTATCACTTCCCATCTTGGACTTTCTCTTATAATATGCTTTTGTTTCTGTGTTTAGGCTTAAGGAAGACCATTGTATCCAATATACACCAAACCAAGACTGTATTTACATTTGTAAAGTGGAGTCTTTGTATAATTATACTTTTTTGTATGTTACAAAACAATGTGATAGCTATAACAAAATAAGCTATAATTAGGAAAGATAACATAATTACCTGTATTAGGATCAATATGAAGAAGAGTTTAGCCTACACTATACCATTAATTCTTGCATAGGTACTTTATCGCTTTTATCATATACGCTATTTAAAAAACAAAATCAACCCTTTTATTCAGAGAAATCCTACAGAGTTTTGTCTAATTGTATAGCACTTGGCAAAAAGGGGGATGTTACCTTTGGACTGACAAATGATACGTGCATTTTACTCTCTCTTTATAAAAAAAAAAAAGTGCAAAATATCATTTATATGCAATGTAATAAAACAGTTTGCATTCTCAAAATGTCCACTTACGTCACTGAGAGATTTTCTATTTCAATTATTCAAGCTACTCTGTTCTTAAAACTTTCATACTTTCCCCTAAATTGTTAAAAAGTAAGTAACTTTTTAAAATTCCACATTCAAAGGTTAAGAATTTTAAGACTCTTATGATTGCTAGATAGATTTCAAAACATTACTACTATCTACGATGAAAAATGCTGCGGCAGGCAATAGGAAACAGTGATAAGTCCCAGACTGAATATTCAAAACTGGCAGAAGTAAAATGGCTTAGAGAGAAAACTGGCACCTACTCCTGAGATAATCAAAAAGGCGAATACATCAATAAATTGGTGACAATGGCTACCTCTGGGCTGGGTGGGAGTGAGGAAGAGACATTAGTGCCTTTTGAATGCCTTCCAGAAGGAAGACTGAATAGTTGATTGAATATATGCCTAAACTTCTAATTCTACAATGCATGGCCAACCCTGAGTTCCAAACTTGTAGGAACCTTTGAAGCACGTCATGGTGCTCTATCAGACCATTCTCTTTGCCTGCATCTTACCCCAGGCAAGAGAAAGTTGTCATTCTGAAAGCACCTTTAACAAGTATACTTCTATTAATTAGATTTATTTCTATCTCCTCTACATTTTGGCCCAGCTGAAAAAGCATGTGCCTATAATACAGCGTTAAGTAGCAACAAATTCTAAAAAAAAGAAAAAAAAAGAAAAGAAAAGAAAAGAAAAAGAAAATTTGAGACAGCATCTTGCTCTGTCTCCCAGGCTGGAATGCAGTGGCACAATCTTAGCTCACTGCAACCTCTGCCTTCCGGGTTCAAGCAATTCTCTTGCCTCAGCCTCCTGAGTAGCTGGGACCACAGGTGTGTACCATCACGCCCAGCAAATCTGTTGTGCTTTTATAGAGATGGGGTTTCACTATATTGCCCAGGATGGTCTCAAACTCCTGGACTCAAGCAATCTGCCCACCTCAGCCTCCCAAAGTGCCGGGATTACAGGCGTGAGTTACCAAGCCCAGCCCTAAATTATTTTTATCAAACTAATTCATCTAAGTATTAAGTGTGCATCTTATGCCAGGTTCTTTACTACATTACAACAGTAGGATTTACAACTTCATCCCCAAAACAAACAAACATAAATGAAAAGAGCACAAGAGTCAACTTTAGATTCAGTGGCTGGCTTTGTCGAGCAACAGTGTAGTGGCCTTCAGGTGGCTGGAGGTGACTAGCAATTTGCAGTATCTTTGACTTCACTTAACAACAAAATGCAAATCTTTGTGAAGACCCTGACCTTCAGCCTGGAGAAGGAGCCCAGTGACACCACTGAGAATGTAAAGGCCAAGATTCAGAGTAAAAAAGTATGTCCCCTGACCAGAAGAGGCTCATTTCTGCAGGCAACCAGCTGATTGCTGCAGGCAACCAACACTCTTTCTGATTACAACATCCAGAGTCAACCCTGCACCTCGACGCCATCTGAGGAATGGCTGTCAGTTCTTCAGTCTCCTTTTCGCAGTGCCCAATGACGGCATTAACTCTGCACCGTAGCCATTTGCCCCAATTTAAATTTAGAAATGACCAGTTTCAGTAGTAGCTGAACCTGTTCAAAATGTTAATAAAAGTTTTGTTGCACAGTAGCCAAAAAAAAAAAAAACACAGTCAACCTTAACTTTTCCTTAAATAACAATTAATTCAACATGAACTATGATGCAAGTTCCTTCACGCTGGTCTCAACTTCTTCTCCACTAAAATAAGGGAGATACAATAATTTCTACAATATCAACCAAAAAGGTTTTGAGCTACACAAGCATAGCCTTTGTACATGGCCTGCTGGTACACTCTTTCACCACTAGGGGATGTTCCAACATTAGTAACGAAAAAAGGCTGAGTTACAACAAGACTTAATAAATAGAACTGCTGCAGTTATCTGAAGTGATCAAGAATGATTAAAGATGAGAAATTATCTCAAAGAACTAAAAACAGAACTACTATTCGACCAAGCAATCCCATTACTAGGTATATATCCAAAGGAAAATAAATCGTTCTACAAAAAAGACACATGCACTCATATGTTCATCACAGCACTATTCACAATAGCAAAGACATGGAATCAACCTAGGTGTCCACCAACAGTGGATTGCATAAAGAAAATGTGGCACACATACACTATGGAATACTATGCAGCCATAAAAAATAATAAAATTATGTCTTTTACAGTAACACGGATGCAGCTGGAGGCCATTATTTTAGCATTCGAATTAATGCAGAAACAGAAAACCAAATACTATATGTTCTCACTTGTAAGTGGGATCTAAACATTGGATATACATGGACATAAAGATGGGGAACAATGGACACTGGCGATGACTAGATGAAGGAAAGGGTGGGGCAAGGGTACCTATTGGGTACTCTGCTTACTACCTGGTTGATGGGATTAATCATACCCCAAATCTTAGCATCACACAATATGATCCATGTAACAAACCTGCACAGGTATTCCCTGAATCTAAAATAAAAGTTGAAATTTTAATGAGAAATTATATATTTTAGTACCAGTGGAGATCGTGACATGGAAAGCAGAATTGCCTTTTTAAAAGATGCCCTGCGTTCATGTGTCTCAACAAAAAATTAATGTACGCAATAAAACACAAAACAAATGATAATGGGGCGGAGAGAGACAGCTATATTAATACTCCCTGTACATTCTAGTCTGAAAGTAGAATTTAGGAATCTTGCAAAGTTGTAAAGCAAGGCAGAGAACAATAACAAAGAGCAAATGAACCTATTACAGAACAAGACGATGTATTTAAAGTATAAAATTATATGGTAAGACATTATTTGCCCATTAAATTGGTGGAAAAAAAAAAAAAAACCTGACAAGGAGCAACCTTATATATTGGTCTTAGGAGTGAATCTGTCCTACCTTTTTAAAAAACCAATTGACAAGATACTTAAATTTTGTCTACGGCCATACCACCTTGAACGTGCCAATCTCATCTGATCTCAGAAGATATTTAAATTTAAAACCTATACACTTTGATCCAACAATCCCAGTTTTTAAAATCTATGACAAATACATATATAGGTACATAGGAACAAAACATGTATATTGCAGCACTGTTTGCAGCAGGGGGAAAAACCTAGAACCCACCTGAACGTCCATCAATAGAAGAATAGATGAATAATTTATGGAATTAAGGAGAATGAGTTAAATCTATGTGTAGAGACCAAGATAGAGCTATGTAATATATAAAAACAGGAAAAAAGGAATATGTCTAATACACTATTTTTATAGCAACCAAATAACTCTGTGGATATGTGTTTTTAAAAGACCAAACAGAAAGGTGTAAGATACACACCAAACTGTTAACATCATCTTGTATTGCAAGGCAGAGGCTACCATTAACGGTTTCTTCAAATTCCTCTGCATCTTTAGATTTATGAAGTAGAGTATAAAAGTTTTGTGCTTTCTTTCCTTTGGGGGGTGACAGTGGGTATTTAAAAGCAAAAACACCTAGTTAGAACAAATAAAAGAGTTTTTCGGGTTTTTTTAAGAGATGGGGTCTCACTCTGTCACCCAGGCTGGAAGACAGTGGCACCGTCACAGCTGACCACAACCTCAACTCCTGAGCTCAAGGGATGCTCCCTTGAGCAGGAAGGGGCTGCAGGCCTGAGCCACCACACCTAACTAATTCCCCCAATTCCCCCATAAAGATGAGGTCTCTTCATCTTGCCAGGCTGGTCTCAAACACCTGGGCTCAAGGGATCCTCCCACCTTGGCCTCCCAAGCAGCTGGAAATAGGAGTATGTTAAAATAAGCAGAAAAGAAATCGTGTGGCATGGGCACTTAATATAATAGAAATTGACAAATCAAGAGTTTCAATAACAGCTTGTGTAAACAAACCAAATGATAAATAAGCCTAATTCCCCCAAACTAAAAATTATACTTTGTAGTTCAGAGTTAAGGTAAAGTTTTTGTTGAGTAATATGTAAATTAATGTCTTCCATTATAATGCAAATTAACAACTATTCATTTGAAACTGTAATGCTATTAATAAAAATCTCAAATAACTGCTGACATTTCAGTCATCAAATTAAAGATGGTCTCTGAAATTTAAACATTCATGAATTCTCATTTGACCATAGCTAAAATCAAGACACTGCTTACATACAACCTTACAGCTGCTGCCGGCAAGTGGCTGCTGTGATGCGGTGCTCACTGCACACTCACGCTTCACACTGGCCACACCGCTCAGACTATGGCCATGCCAGCTAAGTAACGTGCACTGTTGCTAAGACTATGTTGAGTTTAAATTACTAATTAAAGTATTCAAAAAGATTACACTGTAGTTGCATAATACAACAAAAAGTAACGTTCTGCATAGAAAGATACTGAAATAGCGCAGCACGGTGGAGAGGAAAAGCTAGGATGAGAAAAAGGGGAGGCTAGGGAATAATACAGGAATAGGGAAGAGTAGAGAAGAAAAAAAGAAGAGTGGAAGAAAATTTTCCAGAGGTTATACTTCCAAGTCTTCGGTGTGTTCAAAACATATAAACCTCAGAAATGTTTGTTTTTTCTTACTGATAGCAAACCTAAAAATAATTTTTTTCATTACTTCTGTATGGTTCACTTCAGAATTACTGTACAATTTGAAACAAAGCAAAATTAGTTTTCCTCATGATCTACATACACTACAGAATGATTCATATTTCACTCTTCCAGATTCTGATTTGAAAATCCCACCACAAAGAAGCACAAAATCACTAGGAAGCTATTCTGTACAAAAAGTAAAATCCTGCAAATGTATAAATGTAACTCATAGGTACTTGGGTCAACTTTAAGTTACATGAATTTGGGTTTTTCTACTTGAGTCCTTTGTCTAATCTGAAACCTACCCATGCTAACCCAGCATAGACAATACAAAGGCCGTAACATTTACATTCAACAAATATTTCAAAAATACAGTAATATAAGTTGCTATTGAAGAAGTTAATCACCTTATTCACGGCACAACCATCATAAAAATGTTAACTTTCTAACCTCCTATGATTGTCCTGTATGCCACTATCCAGGATTTTAAAAAAACCACATACACACACACACGCACACACACACCCCCCACAATCAATGTATTTAGGCACTACAACAACCACAATAGTGACGCCTGTATGGGAATATTTAGTTTACACAACACTTTGATGGGCATTATCTACTCTTACTTACCAGAATACTGCCTTTCAAAACCAGGAAAAAATCATCTTCACTTAACCAAGATTAGTATTTTTCATTTTCACCAGAAAGTCAAGCATGGGGTGATTTTACATCAAAAAGCCTTACCAACAAATTTAAGGAATGACACGTAGGCAGCACCATCTTTCAAGGAACAAAATTCATTTAAAAACCAATTCTTACTCCACATGTACTTGAAATACATTTCTCCATAAGGAAAATAGTGTCTAGATTCCTAAGATAGCCCACAAATGCCCATTTTACCTCTTACAACTCTGCTGAGCTGCAGTTCACATTACACTAGCCTGGGTTGCTGGGCAGGTAGCCAGGTTACCAAGCCTCCATTTCCTCTGCCCACTTCTTAATTATTAATATTCCTCAGGCTCTTCTCTTTGTAACAATCTCATCAGGGGTGGCACTACTGGACCATCACGATGGCAACTACCAATTCACATTTTCAGCACTGATTTCTCATGTGCTTCAGACCCACAGATTCAACTACATGTTTGCAGACAGCTAACACTCAATAGGTTCATTTTCTTTTTCTTCCAAAAAATCTGCCCCACCACGCAGCCACCACCAATTCCCCCTACTCCTTTAATGAGTATGAGTTGCCTAAAAAGCCAAGCCAGGAATTTAGAAGTCACCTTCGAACTCTTCCTATCTCACACCTATATCCAACCGGCCACTCATCTTATGACTACCTTTCTCAAATCCACCTCACCATGCCTATCTCCATCAGCTTTGCCTTGATTCAGGTCCTGAGCCCTCGTCTCCCTCATTCAAGTCTGTATGCAGCCAGATATGACCATTTCTCTCTCTACATAAAATTTCAGTAGCTTCCCATTGTCTGTAGTAGCAATTCCCAAACTGGTAAAAGAGTACCTTCAAAGTAAGTTGTTGTTGTTGTTGTTTTTCAAAACAATTAAATTGAACTAGATAAAATAATATTAAGCAGGCCTCTCACTAGCAAAGTTTTGGAGTCTTACAACGCACAACATGATGTATTTCCCTGCCATGAGGAACTGGGGCGGAAGGGAGCCTCAACTGGGTTCCAAGGTCAAAGTCAAAACTGATTGCAAGACATGTAAGATCCTACAGACTCTGGCCCCGCCTAGTTGTCAACACCATCTGCCATTCATCAGTGGTTATCACTCGTCCCTTACAAACCTTACATGTCATTCATTTAGAACACAATCTGTAGTTCTTCAAAGAGCCCTACTGTTCCCTGACTCCACTTCTTTATATAGAATATTCCTTCTGCCAAGAATGCCCTTCTCTTAGTCTGGCTACAGAGCTCCTACTTGCTCTTCCAGGACCAGCTCAAGCTACTAAGCTTTGATCGTCCCTTCCATCTCCCAGCAGAGCACTGCCCCCACCTTTCTCCCACCTCTGCAGGTATCAGAGCACTTTTCCAACAACGCTGAACTTACAGACTAAAAACCTTAAAGGCTGGGAACCAGGCAAGCATCCAGCAGTGCAGCTGAATAAAGGAGACAGGGCAAGACTGGGTGAAGAAGGGGTGGAATCCCTCTTCTTTTTCCAGGCAAAATTTGACAACAAAGTAATTTTGTCTTTGGCATGCTCCTGCATCTCATCCCTATTCCCCTTTCCCAGCTCTCCCAATATCCTGTGTTCCCAGGTCCCTTAGTGACCTCATGGAACTCTACACAACCTCCACCACAGCACTATGTTCTTCAGATCAACCCTTCCTCTTCCTCTTAATCAGGATCCTTCTGTTCAGAAGTTAACACATAAATTAGTGACAGCTTCTCATAGCTGTTAACCTAAGATGAATCACTAAGAAACAAAATTTTAAAAGAAGTATGGAGAGGATATGGGGAGTGGACACTCTATCGCACAGAAAGACTGGCCCAGAAGAGTCTAGGAGTCTCTTCCTGACTGGGCCCCCCAGAAGTGTTTCCACCTCACTTCATCCACTCCTACAGATTAGCTGCAGTGAGTGCTACAGGTAGAGACAGAGCTGCGGCAGACACTACCATCCTACAGATCATCCATTCTTCTTGGGTTGAATACCTCTGTGTATTTGTTTTAGTTTGAGACCACTTATGGTTAATTCTTCAGCAGACAGAAAGTTCTCACCAACATGTTCACCAATGAACTTAAAACAGTGTCTTCACTCTAGCCAAGCAGTTCCCTGAAATCTAACCCCAAACTACTGCTTGACTAGAAAAAGGTAAATTAAATCAGAAAACCAAGATGTTGTCAAGTATCCTAATTTTTCAAATAAATCTGTAAATATTAAATTAGCATTCTAGCAATAATCATTCTGGTTTATTGCCAATTTGATTTCATAAAAACTCATTTGTTAGAATGGTATTGCCTACCACGCGCCAACTAGTGGTCTAAATGCTGGAGGTTCCAAGATTAAATCTCTAACCTTAAGGAACCACATCTAGTAGGCTAGACAAACAAGTAAGCAAACAAATATCAAACAAGATGGTGACCAAGGGCACCAGGGAGAAAGAGAGGAGAACCAAGAACAGAAAAGACTTCAGAAAAGAACTATCTCTTGATCTAAGACCAGAAGGATGTAAACTTGATCAAGCAAACAAGCAGTAAGAGGAAAAATGTTAGGGAGAAAATAGAGAGATGAAACCCAAGCAGGGGAACTGCTACATGCAGAGGTACTATAGTGAGAGATCCTAAAACATGCCAGGAAAACAAGTTATTTAAACTGACTGGTGCACAGGGTGATAGCCTTTGAGGAATAATTACAAATGGAGGTTTAGAAGGATAGGACAGGATCAGATTATAAGGAAGGGTCTTGCTAGACATGATAAACAATACAGATTATCTTGTAGGTGATGGAGATTCTGAACTTTTGTCACCTGAAAGAGATCCTAGGCCAGGCCAAGGAGCCATATTCCTGAAGAATACAACGTGAATGGTATCCTCTGGACTTGTGCAATGCAACAGCACAGTGTTCACCTGCTGGGCTGTGTATGTGTAAGAGAGAAGAACTCATTCATCGATGTCTCCCCAGCATCCAGCCCTGTGCTTGGCATGTACAGGAACTAAAACACTATTAAATAGTTAGAAGTACCAACACAGTCCTAAGGGCATAACCAAGAGGCCCTAACCAAGCCCCGTTCCTTGCTACCTATAAAATCACAACTCTTATACACTACAATAACTTATCATTGCCGCAACTATTAAGGGAACATGAAGAATGGTGAGTCACTATGGGCCGCACCAGAGATGAGAAAGGATTGGGGCGGGGGGTACTCTTTAAGATGCTTCTGAATCTGACTAAATTAATGAGCTTATTCTATTCTCTTCATCAAACACTGAACAGAAAACCATGGGTTAGCTTAAAATTATTCTTCAACTAACTCTAAGGCAGTGCTGACAATTATGAAAAGTACATTTTCATATCAAAAAGACCCATTAAATATTTCAATTAAGCGTGTGCTAGGTTAGTCTAGTCTTTCAAGTAAGTGCTACAGACAAAATTATGTCATTTGCCTATTGTACTTTACATTTTACTTAATATACTAATCTACTTATTATAATTAGCATTAAATAGGTTTCTATCTTTTGTGCTTAGGAAAATTAGAAACATAAACATTAAAAAAAGGAGAAACAAGGAAACTACAGAAGAAAATTGTAAATGAGCTTAGAAAACTGGTGACTTAAGAAGCTAAGGCATGATCTAGAGATGAATGAAAAATCTTTGGTCTAAAAAAATAAAGTAAAATAAAATAAAATTTAAAAAAAAGAAAAATCTTTGGTCTATAAGGAACCAGTGACTAGGATTCCATGTTTAAAGAAATCTAAAGGTCACAAAATTGAAATATAATTCAAAGTCTTCTTTAAAAAAAAAGTAGAAATATTTGACTAATCAGAATTTTTAAATGAAAATAATGCATATAAAGTCCTATAAAATAAATACAATTACAGATAGTTTTAAATTTTATTAGGTGGTCAGAGACAGAGACATTGGTAACAGTAACAAGATGGGAGAGAAAACAGACTGCAAACACAACAGAGACACAAAGAGAAAAACTAAAATATACATAAAATGTATATCAGAGATACATGAGGTTAACATCTTGAGCTTTTGAGGATGTTGCTACTAAAGATACAAAATCATAGATTGTTTTGGACATAAAAAGCCTGAATATAACATTATTGCCTGCTGTTCCAGTTAACAAAAAAACAAAGAGCAATCATCAATCACACCCCACACACACATCTGACTTGTTTTGAATATCTTCAATGTTACTAAGTTAACAAATAATAAGTTACCCTTCACTCAGACTCTTATCCTTACAATTCTCTAAGGTACCCTTTATCATACCTCTATCTGGCAAATAAAAAAGCTCTCAGAGGTTCAGTGACTTACTTAACCCAGACTACAAGACTGGTATGTGACAGAGCTGTAATTCAAAATCACTATGGCTCTGAAGCCCACATTTTTATCCAATACACCATGCCCTCTCCCAGGACATAAGACTGTTAAGTTTTTAGCCACCATCATGTTTTTACATACTCATGTTTTCTTACTGTGCTATCCCCAGAGTAATATTTAAGTTCAGATACTTTAAATTTCATGGAATCCATTAATAATTTACATCGCTCTTTTAAAACAATGCAGATCTTGCTAGCAGTAAGGAATAAATTTATTCTTTAAAAAAACAAAACAAAAACACTCCAAGTAGTTGAGTATCCCCTCAGAATGATAGAAAGTACCAATAATCTCCTAATATTCTCAACTTTATTACCTAGCCTTTTAATTATACTAGATCTTTTTGTGGCATAACCTTAGGGAGATAGCAGATGTTCATAAATACCTAAGTTATTTCTCCATTATTCACACTGTGGAGTCACATCATATATGCACTTAATTAAAACCAATTCAACTACTTACACTCTGGGGGGAAGCAACAGAGAAAAATAATTTGAATAATGATGATAGTATGCCTTCCTTTACATCCCTGTCCCAGAGTGAGCATGAAATGAAGACTATAAATCTGCTATGCTCAGTCAATCTAAGACCCATTCACCTGTCAAAACGGTCTCACACAGCTGGTGAGGATTCCAGCTCACCAAAAAAGGGACCTCTCTAAAACTACAGGAAAAACTGGACACTGGAATTGAAAGACGGAATGTCAGTTTCCAACCAGTTTTCAAACTGGTGCCTTTTTAAAAGACTTTTTCCAAGGGTAATTTTGACTACACAGGATTTTTATCTGAGAATTTAGGCCCAAAGGCCCCATGAGCAGTGATTGCACTTTATTCAGCTCTTTAGATCAATCAGAAAAAAATCAGGACCCAAAACACTTGTCTTTTATATCAAAATAAATAACTAAAATATATTTCATCCTATTTCACAAATGGAAAAAAAAAAAACAGAGCAACAGGGATGCTATGAAGAAACCACCCTTAGACACATATGTGGGAGCAATTCCATGACTCATTTTAAACAAACTAAAAATAGTTTGTTTCAAGAAGTCTGTCAAGCAAGCAAAGGCAACCCTTAAAAGTTGGCTCTCACTGGAAGAAAAAATGCAAAAGTTTTGAGATGCGCCATTACTACAGAGTACAAAATTAAAGCAAGGGTGAAAGGAACACCCAAGCTAGAGAAAGGATCTGGGGTTAGACCATAAAGGATCCTTTATGCTGTCACTTACTTCACTTTCCGCTTCTCTAAAAAGGAACTAATCTAAATAATCCATGATCTCTCCGCATTATTTTCCAGTCTCACACCTCTTTATTTCAATGTTCAACTCCTTTGTGAAAAAAAATAAGAAAAACTCACTGAGCTAGAACCATCTTTCACCTTACCACCCAACATCAGTTACAAGTATTTTTACTTCAAACTTGAGAAAGATTCTGTAGACATCAGCAATTTCCAGACCACATAATTAGGAAATTCTACTTTACATACTTAAGTGACTTTTTCTGGAAATTTAATTTCTTATCTAACTAGTCTCTGAGTGTCAATTGATCATTTAAAACCAAGATCCACAGGGAGTAAGTGTAAGAATCAACAAAAAAGACAAAATTCTGATTAACAGATTAATTTTGCGGTCTTGACGTTTACTATTCGAGTTAATGTTTTACCATCTCAGACTCTAGCAAAGGCTCCAATACGGCCCTGTGGGTCTAAGATGTTAACAGATATGGTATTGGCTTAGTTCCCTCTAGAGAATCATTTCATGGAAACTTTTCAGCAATCACCAGCCTCAAACAACCTTCCTCAGTGTCAGACACTTATTTGGACAGTTCTCTCCTTTATTCCGTTTTTCTCCCTTCTTACTGATTACCATAAAGTCATTTTTTAAACTATCGTAACAGTGATCACTTTTTCCAATTACCATTTACTCATGTCATCTCATTTTACCTCTATTTTTAACCTGATTAATACAAATTATTTTTGGTTGTTTTAAGACAAAGTCTTGCTTTGTCAGTCAGGCTGGTCTCAAACTCCTGGCCTCAAGCCATCCTCCTGCCTTGGCCTCCCAAAGCACTGGGATTTCAAGCATGAGTCACTGTGCATAACCTACTAACACAAATGGTTTTAACTCCTTTTATAATCACTAGTTATCTAGTGATAACTGATTAACTGTAGGACCTTCTTCTACCTTACAAATATCTACTTTTCTCCAGATTAATTTGAGCCCAGAACTTTTTCATTTTTTTAAACCTAAATCTTAATTAAAATTATGTGCCAGAAATCTGAGCCTCTCTTACTTCTCTACTCTCAAAATATGATGTTCAACAAAACTCAAACGAGAACCTAACAATTTCCTTGCTTCTTGCGTGCTATTTGAACTTAAGTGGTTAATTAGAACATGGTTTTGGCTGGGCAAGGTGGCTCATGTCTGTAATTCCTACACTTTGGGAGGCTGAGGCAGGAGGATCACTTGAGGCCAGGAGTTCTGAGACAAGCCTGGGCTACAAACCCAGATACTCATCTCTACAAAAAAATTTTAAAGGCCGGGCGTGGTGGATCACGCCTGTAATCCCAGCAGTCTGGAAGGCCGAGGCGGGCGGATCACAAGGTCAGGAGTTCAAGATCAGACTGGTCAACATGGTGAAACCCAGTCTCTACTAAAGATACAAAAAATTAGCCAGGCATGGTGGTGGGCACCTGTAATCCCAGCTACTTGGAAAGCTGAGGCAGGAGAATCGCTTGAACCCAGGAGGCGGAAGTTGCAGTGAGTGGAGATCGTGCCTCTGCACTCCAGCCAGGATGACAGTACAAGACTCCGTCACAAAAAAAAAAAAAATTTTTTTTTTAAATTAGCCAGACATGATGGCACACACCCGTTGTCCCAACTACCCTTGTTGCTGAGGCAGGAAGGTCGCCTGAGCCCAGGAACTCAAGGCTGCAGTGAGCCATGATCATGCCACTACACTCTAGCCTGAGTGAGAGAGCGAGACTCTTTCTCTGGGGGGAAAAAAAAAGAAAAAAGGACGGGGTGCAGTGATAAATGCCTGTAACCCTAACACTTTGGGAGGCCAAGGCAGGCGGACTGCTTCAGTTCAGGAGTTTGAGACCAGCCTGGGCAACACGGTGAAAACCCACCTCTACAAAAAAAAAAAAAAATTAGCTGGGTGTGATGGTGCACACCTGTGGTCCCAGCTACTCTGGAAGCTGAGGTGGGAGGATTGCTTGAGCCCAGAAGGTCAAGGCTGCAGTGAGCCATGACAGAACCACTGCACTCCAGCCTAGGAGACAGAGCAAGACCCTATCTCAAAAAAAACTCAACATGGTTTTGACGACTACAGATTTACTCTCTCCATAGGCCGATTAGCTTCATTTTCACAAAAACTATGTTCCAAAACCAAGGCTAAATCCCATCAGCTACCTCTTGGATCCAGATGAGATATGGCATATTCAGAATACATTCAGAGGTAACACCAAGAAGAAATTTAATTTCTAATTTCTTCTGGCTACTCCAGGCACACTGCCTATCGAGCAGCCCTGTTCTGCAAGAAGCAGTATTAAAAAATGTTTTTAAAACTTTAAAAAATAAGAAATATGATTCTAAGGAGGGAGAGAGAAGGGAGAAAAGGATGAGTACAACATATCTAAGAGTTAAACTGAGCTATATTTGAATGGATGATAAATGGAATAGGAGTTGGCAGCTTATCACCTATCAAAGAAAACAGTCAAAACAGTTCACAGTTGTGTGCTAAAAGAAGGTGATCTAGTGTGTGACACCTATTAAGATGACATATCTGATTTATCACCAGAATCTGAGGTCCAGAGATGTTATGTTGCCTAGTCACATACAACTAACCTTATAAACCCAGAGACAGAAACCTCTGTGTTAAGCACATTAACACAGAGCTAGGTTTCTGTCTGTCTTCAAAGTCGCTTATACTGTAAGCTGCTTAACTTCTTTAATTTTTTTTTTAACAAAGAAGAATATTGTTACCTGAAAGTGTTGAGGATTAGTTGAGACCATATGTAAAGAAAGGAGCACTTTTCCTGGCACATAATGGTTTCTTTCCTTCTTCCATCCCATATATTGAATCAAACTATGCTTGTATAACGTGGTGGTTTTGTAACTACTGTGAATATGAGGTTTTAGAATATGAATATGCTTTATTCCTAAGATAAATAGTAATCTTAGGACATAGGCACTAGATCATATTACTATAGATATACAACCTACTCAATGGTCAAACTCAGTGAGAATAAGCAGTGATGGGGACGCCCTATGGAACTTTGTCTTTATTCTGTCTTTTTTCTCAGTCTCAGTGATGTTGGAAATAAGAACTTTATACTTGTGAATGACAAAAAAGTGGTTTATAATTTCGAAAATCTTGAAGACAGAAATAGGATTTCAAAATGAGCTTGATAATGTGGTTTATCCAAAGCGGATTCTGTGTGTTGTATATTTGGTGACCTAAACTAACTATGTAAGTATCAACCGCCAAGCTCGGTGGCTCGCGCCTGTAATACCAGCACTTTGGGAGGCCTAGGCAGGAAGATCACCTGAAGTCAGTAGTTCGAGACCAGCCTGGCCAACATGGTGAAACCCTGTCTCTACTAAAAATACAAAAAATTAGCTGGGCGTGGTGGCGCACACCTGAAATCCCAGCTACTTAGGAGGCTGCGGCAGGAGAATCGCTGAAACCCAGGAGGCAGAAGTTACAGTGAGCCGAGTTCACACCACTGCACTCCAGCCTGGGCAACAGAGCAAGATGCCATCTCAAAAAAAAAAAAAAAAATTTAAAGCAACCAAATAGTGTCACTTTTCCTACCCAATCCCCTGACCAAAGCCAGGCATTGTTGTTCTAACAAGGCTCAAAATCTCAATTATTTCACTCTCTGCCTGATCTAATGGTAGGATAATGCAAATCAAAGATACTAGCAAAAGTTATGTTCTACAACAATCATTAATAATAGGTTTACTACTTCGAACAACTTCCAAGCACTGATTTGCCTTAAAGGGGTTGCAAACCAGGATGAGATGCCCACACACATTGATTTTTGGCAACTGTAGTCTATTAAGCAAAGCAACAAACCTCTAGAGAAAATAATGCCACATATATTCCAGTGAAACAAAATTAATACATGTGCCTTGGTAAAGAGGCTGAGCTCTAACCAAAGATAGAGCACTGTTCATTATGTACTCACCCTTCAAAGGAATCAAATCGAAACACTTTCATTTTAACAACGAAACTTTTTAAAGGCTTTATTTTGCAATAATCTTTCAAGTCCCTGCATTTCTTAGATTCTTTAAATTCTAACTTCCTGCCTCACAGATCTAAAGTAGCCATGACATACCCAGGTATGTTCTACTCATTTAGTTAGAATCGTATAGAGGAACACAAGTCTGTTTCTAGGTGTACGACTCCATACCCATTCATTTTGCACTAATATAACCACTAAATATAGCTCTAAGACACTGATGATTAAAAGCGGCTAATTATGTGAGTGATTCATACCTCCTATGTCCAAACACCAAGATTCAGGGATGTCTGTCAGATCTATGGGAAGAGGAAACAATAAACACCTGTCACAAAGCTTTTTCCACACCGGGAAGCCCCCAGCTGAGTTCCTGCCGATCCCAACCCGACTCCCTCCCCCTTCACCCCTACCCCTCACCCCCCCAAAAAAGCCAGAGGTCATACTTCCACCAGAACCTGACTCTGTGAAGGGAATGGAGAGACAGAAAGGCCATAGCGAGAGTGGCCACGAGAGCACTGCGAGGGGAAAGGGCCCTGGGTTTTTCTAGTCCTCACTGCCACAGAGTCCGAGTGGGAGGCCTCAGGCAAGTCAGAAGTCACTTTTCCTCCACGGGACTCACTCCTTTTATCTGTGAAATGCGGAGATGGCAAGCAGCTCCATACTCCACGGCTGAGGACGAGCCAGGGTCCCGCACGGACCCATCGAGGGCCCTGC
Source organism: Pan paniscus (assembly GCF_029289425.2). NCBI lineage: Eukaryota > Metazoa > Chordata > Mammalia > Primates > Hominidae > Pan > Pan paniscus. The sequence goes on from NC_085926.1 coordinate 192,407,630, forward strand.
CAGCACCCCTACCGCCTCTGCCCACGGGACCTCCACCTCCCACAGGACTTTCCGAAAGGTCTGACTACCAACCACCAGGCGCCCGGCCCCCACGCTCGCCCCCGGCAGGCGGCGCGTCCCCCCCAGGCCTTCGCACCCACCGCGTGGGCTCCTGCCCTGGCCTCACCTGTCCCCGACACTCCCCGTCCCCGCGATGCCCAACTCCGGCCCGAGAAGGCTGGCCGCGACCTCGCCCGGTACCCGCCGCCCCGACACCACCATTCGCCTCCTCGACCTCCCCCGGCGCCGCCGCCCACCCGCCCCTCGCCCCGCTCACCGGGGCCGCTCACTGGCCGCCGCCGCGCCGCCTCCTCCGCGGCCTCCCTCGCGGCCGGACCAGCCCCAGGGGCCGCGGGGGACCCGGCCGCCGCTGTCGCCGCCGCCGCCTCGCCTCAGCCCAGCCCCATCGCCCTCGGCCGGCGCCGCGCGCTGCGGCTCAGGGTGAGGGAAGGAGGCGCCGCGGCGGGGCCGGGCCGGCCCTGGGACGTCCGCGCTCTCCTCCTCCTCCGCGCCCGCGGCGGCGGCGTGCAGCCGGCAGGGCGAGAACGAGGGAGGGCGGCGGGAGGTGGGCAGGGGAGGGGGGCGGTCTGCACTCCGAAACGGCCCCCCCGCCGCCAGCGACGTAGAGAACCCCCCTCCCCTCCGCGGCGGCGCCCGATCACGCTGCGGGTAAAGCCGGCAGGCAGGCGGGGGAGCGCGCGCGGGCTCAGGACTCCCGCGCCGGATGTGAGGTCACGTGGCGGCTTCATTCCCCGCGCGGAGGGCGGAGGGGCGCGGGCGACGTCAGGAGGCGGGGAAGGGGCGGGGCGGGGCGATTTATAGGCCCCGCCCACCCATCGGCTTTGCCACCCTCGAACGGGCAAAAGAAAGAAAGAGGCAGGTAAGGGGAGGCGAGGCCGTCCAAAAACGCTGGGTGTCAGGCCGGGGTGGCTAATGGAGGGCGGCTTTTCCGGTGGGATGAAATGGGACGGCAAATCCCGCTTCATCCCCTTTGGGCTATGACAACATCATAGTCCAATCTCCCATTTTATGAACAGGGAAACTGAGGCTCAGTGACTAGACAGACGTTGCCCAGAGTCATGGTCATGGAGGAAGCTTGTGCTAGAATGGTGGAGAGGAAACCAGAGCCCAGCTCCTAATGCAAGGCTCTTTCATTCCTTTAGCCACCCTCGCCCCCGCCAAAACAAACAGACAAAAAACTGTCATTCTCATATGACCACGGACTCTGCGCCCCGGCCGCAGGCGGAGGACAGGGAGGAGCGCACACGAGAAAGCTCCCACGCGCCCGCGCCTCGCCTCCGACGGGAAGGCGCCTCTTCCGACCGTCCTGGATGCAAATTAAATACTTCCCTCCGCAGAAGACTTATCTCGGGGTAGGGCCGCAGCCGGATTTCCAAATCGCGGGTTTGATTTTCGCTGCGTCCTCTCCGCGACGCGCGCAGGGAGCGCGCCCGGCCACCTGCAGCCTCTGGCTGCGGCCATCTTTCCGCCTGGGGCCACCTGGCCTGCGCCCTTTGTGCCCGGCCTGCTCCGTGACTGTTCTTCTTGCCGCTACTTACAGAACTCAGCCGCCTTAGCGTCTTAGAGAAGAGGACGGCATGCACGCGGACCCCGTCCACCACACCTGGAGAGCAGGGAGCCCTTAGTCCCTGGACACTTACCAGGGCCGCCACCCCTGGTCCACGCACGTGATGACATCTCACCAGGGGCAGCACACCGCCAGAGTCCGCGACACTGATAACACCTCCTGCGGGCAGGAGGGCGCCACAGCCACCCCTGGTCCCCTAGATTGTGTGAGGCTGGCATTTCTGCCCGCCTCTTGGCGTGGACAGCACGCTGGACCGAGATGGAACCACAGCTTTCTCTTCCCAATCCCTGGCCTCACCGTTTTGTTTCATACCTCACCGTTTGTTTCAAACCTCGTGCTGTTGAAATGATTAAATGAGATAAGGGGTGTGGTAGTGTTGGGCAAACCACAAGAAAGCGGTCTGGGTGGGGTCTGGCCCTAAAATCCTCCTCCCCCACCTCCCAGGCTTCCTTGCCTTGCTGCTTCCTCTCAGCCTTTAAACAGGCTGGCCTCTCCAAGTCCTAAAAACAAAATTATCAAGCCAACCTCCTCCTGAAGTGCCCCCTCCAACTAGCTTCCAAGTGTTTCATGCGGACCTCAAACAATGGTCTTCCCTGGCTGCCTCTGCTTCCTCATTTCTCAACACTTGGCATTCTGGCTTCTCCTCCCCAACTCTAACCCTTCACCTTGCTCAGGCAAGAGTAACTCATGACTTTCATTTTGCCAAACCTTGCAGGCATTCCTCAGGCCTTATCTCTCTGGTTCTTTCTGCTACATTTGACACCTTGGGATGACTCTCACCTTCTGGAATCTCTCTACTACCTTGGTTTCAGAAGAGTGAACCCTCTCGATTATCACATGAAGGTAAGTAAAGCCTCTGCCTCCTTGGTAACATCTACTTGTGAATCTGCACCTTAAATTCAGGATTCCACTCTAAGCCAACAACTTTGCTCACTTCACTCATTCTTCTGGGATTGCCTGCATCCTCATGGATGCAGCTCCCAAATTAGCAATTTCCAACCCAGACCCCTTCCACAAAATTTAGAACCAAATATCCAATTGCCTGCCAGGCAGCTCTAGCTAGATATCACAGACACCCCAAACTGGACATTTCCAAAACTGAACTCATTCTCTGCTTTCATAGCTGCCCCTCCCTCAGCTGTTGGCACCACCATCTCCATAGTCATCAGAATTAGAAAGTTGGGAATGAGTGAGTCATTCTTAATTCAGCCCTCTGCCTTACCCAATCACCAAGTCCTATCTATTTCACCTCCTTAATAAGCCTCAAATTCCTATGGTGGGCTGGGCGCAGTGGCTCATGCCTGTAATCCCAGCACTTTGGGAGGCCGAGGCTGGTGGATCACACGAGGTCAGGAGTTCAAGACCAGCCTGACCAACATGGTGAAACCTCATCTCTACTAAAAATACAAAATTAGCTGGACGTGGTGGCACATGCCTGTAATCCCAGCTACTTGGGAGGCTGAGGCAGGAGAATCGCTTGAACCTGGGAGATGGAGGTTGCAGTGGGCTGAGATTGCGCCATTGCACTCCACTCTAGCCAAGAAGAGCAAAACTCCATCTAAAAAAAAAAATTCCTACGGTGGTTCCCACTGGCATCCATCCTTTCCAGCCTGAATTGTTAGACAAATTCAGCCTTCAGAGTGAACTACAATGCACTCCATTTAAAATCCTAAGAGTTTCCCTAGGCTTCTGGCTGCACTGTATACCTCCAAGCTACCCAGCATGAACCTGTCAATGCGTTCGGGCTTTTAAAAGATCACAAAGAGCCCCAGAATTCGAGGTGCAGCCAAAGTAAGGCAACATGCAGCCAGGCAAGGGAAAGCTATAGGAAAAAGAGAAAAGCAGTTGGATATTCCAAAAACTTTTCTGTTACAGATGTTTTGAGAATGGTGAAAAAAGGAATTTGGACACTGGCTTTAGAGGAAGTGCTGAGTCACCAGGAAAGGCTTGAGCATGTTTATGGGTTGAGGGAAAAGAAGGTGCAAGAAAAAAGGAGAAACCCAAGATAGGCGAGAGAAAGGGAGTGGAACAGTCTGGAGAAGTCCTGGAAGGCTTACTGGTTCTCAAGTCATGATGATTCTGGGTCCAAGCGCACTGCTTCCCCCCTCTGATCCTACTCACTGTAAGCACCAACCCTGATTGCAGCTGCATGGAGGTAACAGTCATACTAGTAAGGTCTGACGTCACTTCTCAGAAAGGCTATTTTGCATCTTCTCCATCCTCAAAACCCCCATCTTTGCATGCCCTTCCCTCTCACTGTCCCCTTACCTCCTATTTCACTAAGAAAACATACACCATCAAGAGGAAAAATCCTCATCTTCCCACCCGCAAATCTGCGCATCATCCTACATTGGCCCCAGGATCTATTTTCCCACTCCAGAGAGGCAAAGCCTCCTCCTAACAGAGCTAGCTCTCCACAAAATGACCACTGTTAGGCCAACTCCAGGGGCTAGGCCTCCCCAAAATATTACTGTTGCCAAATCCGGAGGACACTTTGCAGGCCTTATCTTTCTAGTTCTCTCAGCAGCATGCATCTCCTATCCTTGAGACACTTCGCTGTTAGTTTTGATAACACACTCTATTTTGGAATTCCTCCTCCCTGTTTCTCTTTGTCTACTCCGTCTCAGCCTCCGCAGGTGCTTCCTCTGTCCTTCTCTAAATGTTGCTGTTCCCCAAGGCTCAACCCAGGATCCATTCCTGTGTCTACACAAGGTTTGTTGTGTTTTTGTTTGTTTGTTTGTTTTTAATTTGACATCTCTTGACCTTACAAGAGTTGTGGACGGGCTTCAGAGGGATCTATAAGCTCCTTAAACTTGGATGCAAATACTTTTAAAGGAAGAAGTGGAGCTTTTAGCAGCTTCTCAAAGGTGTCTGGGTCCCCCAAAAAAGATAAGAGGACTGATCCACATGCCCTCCCCTGGTGGCCTCATCTACTATGGCTATAGCTGTCATCTGCATGTACATTAATAACTGTCAACTGAGGCTGGGCGTGGTGGCTCACGCCTTTAATCCCAGCAATTTGGGAGGCCGAGGCGGGCGGATCACCTGAGGTCGGGAGTTTGAGACCAGCCTGGTCAACATGGTGAAACCCCATCTCCACTAAACATACAAAAATTAGCCAGACGTGGTGGCGTGCGCCTGTAATCCCAGCTACTTGGGAGGCTGAGGCAGGAGAATCACTTGAACCCAGGAGGCAGGGGCGCAGTGAGCTGAGATGGCACCATTGTACTCCAGCCTGGATGACAGAGCAAGACTCTGTCTCAAAAAAAATGTCAACCATATGCCTGCAGCCCAGGCCACTCCTCAGAGTCCCTTGGCCATTCCTCCCTATCATTTTCACATGGGGTTTCACTGGTGCCAGATAAGTTCACTTATCCCAAACTTAACTCTTGCCTTTCTTCCCCAAACCAGCTCCTCTCTCCTGGGCCTCCTGACCTTAGCAAAGACGCTGTCACCCAAACAACTGCTGAAGCCCAAAACCTGGCAGTCATTCTTTACACCTCCCTCTCCTTCACCACCCCATGCAATCCAACACCAAGTCCATTTCAAATCCTTCCCCATCGCTCCATCTTCACTGCCACTAGAATAATGCATGCCCCCTCATCTCTCACCTCACACGCCCCCTCCATCTCTCACCTGGCATGCCCCCTCATCTCTCACCTGGCATGACCCCTCATCTCTCACCTCGCACGCCCACTCCATCTCTCACCTGGCATGCCCCCTCATCTCTCACCTGGCATGTCCCCTCATCTCTCACCTGGCATGACCCATCTCTCACCTGGCATGCCTCCTCCATCTCTCACCTGGCATGCTCCCTCATCTCTCACCTGGCATGTCCCCTCATCTCTCACCTGGCATGCCCCCTCCATCTCTCACCTGGCATGCCTCCTCCATCTCTCACCTGGCATGCCCCCTCCAGCTCTCACCTGGCATGCCCCCTCATCTCTCACCTGGCATGCCCCCTCATCTCTCACGTGGCATGCCCCCTCCAGCTCTCACCTGGCATGCCCCCTCATCTCTCACCTGGCATGCACCCTCATCTCTCACCTGGCATGCCCCCTCATCTCTCACCTGGCATGCCCCCTCCATCTCTCACCTGGCATGCCCCCTCATCTCTCACCTGGCATGTCCCCTCATCTCTCACCTGGCATGCCCCCTCATCTCTCACCTGGCATGCCCCCTCCATCTCTCACCTGGCATGCCCCCTCCAGCTCTCACCTGGCATGCCCCCTCATCTCTCACCTGGCATGCCCCCTCATCTCTCACCTGGCATGCCCCCTCCATCTCTCACCTGGCATGCCCCCTCCAGCTCTCACCTGGCATGACCCCTCATCTCTCACCTGGCATGCCCCCTCCCTCTCTCACCTGGCATGCCCCCTCATCTCTCACCTGGCATGCCCCCTCCATCTCTCACCTGGCATGCCCCCTCATCTCTCACCTGGCATGCCTCCTCCATCTCTCACCTGGCATGCCTCCTCCATCTCTCACCTGGCATGCCCCCTCATCTCTCACCTGGCATGCCTCCTCCATCTCTCACCTGGCATGCCCCCTCATCTCTCACCTGGCATGCCCCCTCATCTCTCACCTGGCATGCCCCCTCCATCTCTCACCTGGCATGCCTCCTCCATCTCTCACCTGGCATGCCCCCTCCAGCTCTCACCTGCCATGCCCCCTCATCTCTCACCTGGCATGCCCCCTCATCTCTCACGTGGCATGCCCCCTCCAGCTCTCACCTGGCATGCCCCCTCATCTCTCACCTGGCATGCCCCCTCATCTCTCACCTGGCATGCCCCCTCATCTCTCACCTGGCATGCCCCCTCCATCTCTCACCTGGCATGCCCCCTCATCTCTCACCTGGCATGTCCCCTCATCTCTCACCTGGCATGCCCCCTCATCTCTCACCTGGCATGCCCCCTCCATCTCTCACCTGGCATGCCCCCTCCAGCTCTCACCTGGCATGCCCCCTCATCTCTCACCTGGCATGCCCCCTCATCTCTCACCTGGCATGCCCCCTCCATCTCTCACCTGGCATGCCCCCTCCAGCTCTCACCTGGCATGACCCCTCATCTCTCACCTGGCATGCCCCCTCCCTCTCTCACCTGGCATGCCCCCTCATCTCTCACCTGGCATGCCCCCTCCATCTCTCACCTGGCATGCCCCCTCATCTCTCACCTGGCATGCCTCCTCCATCTCTCACCTGGCATGCCTCCTCCATCTCTCACCTGGCATGCCCCCTCATCTCTCACCTGGCATGCCTCCTCCATCTCTCACCTGGCATGCCCCCTCATCTCTCACCTGGCATGCCCCCTCATCTCTCACCTGGCATGCCCCCTCATCTCTCACCTGGCATGTCCCCTCCATCTCTCACCTGGCATGTTGCCTCATCTCTCACCTGGCATGCCCCCTCATCTCTCACCTGGCATGCCCCCTCATCTCTCACCTGGCATGTCCCCTCCATCTCTCACCTGGCATGTTGCCTCATCTCTCACCTGGCATGCCCCCTCATCTCTCACCTGGCATGCCCCCTCCAGCTCTCACCTGGCATGCCCCCTCATCTCTCACCTGGCATGCCCCCTCCCTCTCTCACCTGGCATGCCCCCTCATCTCTCACCTGGCATGCCCCCTCCATCTCTCACCTGGCATGCCCCCTCATCTCTCACCTGGCATGCCCCCTCATCTCTCACCTGGCATGTCCCCTCCATCTCCCACCTGGCATGTTGCCTCATCTCTCACCTGGCATGCCCCCTCATCTCTCACCTGGCATGCGCCCTCCATCTCTCACCTGGCATGCCCCCTCCATCTCTCACCTGGCATGCCTCCTCCAGCTCTCACCTGGCATGCCCCCTCATCTCTCACCTGGCATGCCCCCTCCCTCTCTCACCTGGCATGCCCCCTCATCTCTCACCTGGCATGCCCCCTCCATCTCTCACCTGGCATGCCCCCTCATCTCTCACCTGGCATGCCTCCTCCATCTCTCACCTGGCATGCCCCCTTATCTCTCACCTGGCATGCCTCCTCCATCTCTCACCTGGCATGCCCCCTCATCTCTCACCTGGCATGCCCCCTCATCTCTCACCTGGCATGTTCCCTCCATCTCTCACCTGGCACGTCGCCTCATCTCTCACCTGGCACGTCGCCTCCATCTCTCACCTGGCACGCCCCCTCATCTCTCACCTGGCACGCCCCCTCATCTCTCACCTGGCACGCCCCCTCATCTCTCACCTGGCACGCCCCCTCATCTCTCACCTGGCACGCCCCCTCATCTCTCACCTGGCACGCCCCCTCATCTCTCACCTGGCACGCCCCCTCATCTCTCACCTGGCACGCCCCCTCATCTCTCACGTGGCACGTCCCCTCCATCTCTCACCTCGCACGCCCCCTCCATCTCTCACCTCGCATGCCCCCTCATCTCTCACCTGGCATGTCCCCTCATCTCTCACCTGGCATGCCCCCTCATCTCTCACCTGGCATGCCTCCTCCATCTCTCACCTGGCATGCTCCCTCATCTCTCACCTGGCATGTCCCCTCATCTCTCACCTGGCATGCCCCCTCCATCTCTCACCTGGCATGCCTCCTCCATCTCTCACCTGGCATGCCCCCTCATCTCTCACGTGGCATGCCCCCTCCAGCTCTCACCAGGCATGCCCCCTCATCTCTCACCTGGCATGCCCCCTCATCTCTCACCTGGCATGCCCCCTCATCTCTCACCTGGCATGCCCCCTCCATCTCTCACCTGGCATGCCCCCTCCATCTCTCACCTGGCATGCCCCCTCATCTCTCACCTGGCATGCCCCCTCATCTCTCACCTGGCATGCCCCCTCCAGCTCTCACCTGGCATGCCCCCTCATCTCTCACCTGGCATGCCCCCTCCATCTCTCACCTGGCATGCCCCCTCCAGCTCTCACCTGGCATGCCCCCTCATCTCTCACCTGGCATGCCCCCTCCCTCTCTCACCTGGCATGCCCCCTCATCTCTCACCTGGCATGCCCCCTCCATCTCTCACCTGGCATGCCCCCTCATCTCTCACCTGGCATGCCTCCTCCATCTCTCACCTGGCATGCCTCCTCCATCTCTCACCTGGCATGCCCCCTCATCTCTCACCTGGCATGCCTCCTCCATCTCTCACCTGGCATGCCCCCTCATCTCTCACCTGGCATGCCCCCTCATCTCTCACCTGGCATGCCCCCTCATCTCTCACCTGGCATGTTGCCTCATCTCTCACCTGGCATGCCCCCTCATCTCTCACGTGGCATGCCCCCTCATCTCTCACCTGGCATGCCCCCTCATCTCTCACCTGGCATGCCCCCTCATCTCTCACCTGGCATGTCCCCTCCATCTCTCACCTGGCATGTTGCCTCATCTCTCACCTGGCATGTTGCCTCATCTCTCACCTGGCATGCCCCCTCATCTCTCACCTGGCATGTCCCCTCCATCTCTCACCTGGCATGTCGCCTCATCTCTCACCTGGCATGTCCCCTCATCTCTCACCTGGCATGTCCCCTCATCTCTCACCTGGCATGTCCCCTCCATCTCTCACCTGGCATGTTGCCTCATCTCTCACCTGGCATGTTGCCTCATCTCTCACCTGGCATGCCCCCTCATCTCTCACCTGGCATGCCCCCTCATCTCTCACCTGGCATGCCCCCTCCAGCTCTCACCTGGCATGCCCCCTCCCTCTCTCACCTGGCATGCCCCCTCATCTCTCACCTGGCATGCCCCCTCATCTCTCACCTGGCATGCCCCCTCATCTCTCACCTGGCATGTCCCCTCCATCTCCCACCTGGCATGTCCCCTCCATCTCCCACCTGGCATGTCGCCTCATCTCTCACCTGGCATGCCCCCTCCATCTCTCACCTGGCATGCCCCCTCCATCTCTCACCTGGCATGCCCCCTCCCTCTCTCACCTGGCATGCCCCCTCCCTCTCTCACCTGGCATGCCCCCTCCTCTCTCACCTGGCATGCCCCCTCCATCTCTCACCTGGCATGCCCCCTCATCTCTCACCTGGCATGCCTCCTCCATCTCTCACCTGGCATGCCTCCTCCATCTCTCACCTGGCATGCCCCCTCATCTCTCACCTGGCATGCCCCCTCATCTCTCACCTGGCATGTCCCCTCCATCTCTCACCTGGCATGCCGCCTCATCTCTCACCTGGCATGCCCCCTCCATCTCTCACCTGGCATGCCCCCTCATCTCTCACCTGGCATGCCCCCTCATCTCTCACCTGGCATGCCCCCTCATCTCTCACCTGGCATGCCCCCTCATCTCTCACCTGGCATGCCCCCTCATCTCTCACCTGGCATGTCCCCTCCATCTCTCACCTGGCATGTCGCCTCCATCTCTCACCTGGCATGTCCCCTCCATCTCTCACCTGGCGTGCCTCCTCCATCTCTCACCTGGCGTGCCCCCTCATCTCTCACCTGGCATGTCCCCCTCATCTCTCATCTGGCATGCCCCCTCATCTCTCACCTGGCATGTCCCCCTCATCTCTCATCTGGCATGTCCCATCTCTGACCTGGCATGTCCCCTCCATCTCTCACCTGGCATGTCCCCCTCATCTCTCATCTGGCATGTCCCATCTCTCACCTGGCATGTCCCCTCCATCTCTCACCTGGCATGCCCCCTCATCTCTCACCTGGCATGCCTCCTCCATCTCTCACCTGGCATGTCCCCTCATCTCTCACCTGGCATGCCCCCTCATCTCTCACCTGGCATGTCCCCTCATCTCTCACCTGGCATGCCCCCTCATCTCTCACCTGGCATGCCCCCTCATGTCTCACCTGGCATGCCCCCTCATCTCTCACCTGGCATGTCCCCTCATCTCTCACCTGGCATGCCCCCTCATCTCTCACCTGGCACTAGTGCATTCGCTCCCAGTGGGTTCCTCTGCTTTTGCCCTTGCCCACCTCCAGTGCGTTATCATACAGCAGCCAGAATATTAGTTTATGTGACTTCAAGCAGAGCTGCTGATAAAAGCTTTCACTTGCTTCCCACCTCACTTGGAATACTAGATGAACTTCTTGGGTCCAAAAAGTCCAGCGCAGGATGTAACCTGCCCACCACTTCCCCCTCCACTGGCACTCCTCTGCTCTCCCCGTCTTCTCACCGCAGACCCCTTCCCCAAGTTACTCCAGCTACACTAGGCCTTCTTTCAATTCCTCAAATGCACCAACCTCTTTCCTGCCTCACGGTCTTTGTACAATCTATTCTTTCCCTTCCCTTTTTTTCTTGCCTGACTAACTTATAAGTTCAACTTTGGGCTTAAATGCATATACAGTTGTCCCTCGATATCTACAGGGAATTGGTTTCAGAACCTCTGTGGATACCAAAATCCAAAAATACTCAAGTTTCTTGGATAAAAGGGTATAGTATTTGCATATAACCTATATACATCCTCCTGTGTACTTTTTTTTTTTTTTTTTTTTTGAGACAGAGTCTCATTGGGTCACCCAGGAGTACAATGGCATGATCTTGGCTTAGTGCAACCTCCGCCTCCTGGGTTCAAGCAATTGTCCTGCCTCAGCCTCCCAAGTAGCTGGGATTACAGGCATCCGCCACCAGGCCCAGCTAATTTTTTGTATTTTTAGTAGAGACAGGGTTTCACCATGTTGGCCAGGCTGGTCTTGAACTCCTGACCTCAGGTGATCCACCTGCTTCAGCCTCCAAAAGTGCTGGGATTACAGGCATGAGCCACCACAACCCATCATCTATACTTTAAATCATCTCTAGATTACTTATAATACGATGTAAATGCTATGCAAACATATTTTTATGTATAGTATTTTTATTGTGTTGTTATTGTATTTATCTCAAGGCTGTGGTTGTATGACACTTATGTAAGATTGAAAAAATAATGGTTGTTTATTTTTGTAAATGTGAGAAGGACTTTTGGGATTATGGGAAACAGGCACATAAAATATCCTTCTCACCCGGGCACAGTGGCAGGTGCCTGTAGTCCCAGCTACTTGGGAGGCTGAGGTGGGAGGATTTCTAGGATTGCCTAAGCGCAGGAGTTTGAGTTTACGGTGAGCTATGATTGTGCCACTGCACTCCAGCCTGGGCAACATAGTGAGATCTCAGCTCTTAAAAAAAAAAAAAAAATCCCCCATCCCCACCCAAACCATCTCTTTGTGCTGCTACTGGTAAAGAATAAGTCAGTTTGGCTTATCACTATAGACCCAGCACTAGATGAAGCCTGGCATGTGATAGACACTCAAATGTTTGCACCTGATGGATGACTGAATGAATGAATTTACGATCTCAGATATCATCTCTAAATGCCTTCTCTGACTCCCAGGCTAAGAATCCCTCTTTAGCTGAGCGCACGGCTCACCCCTGTAATCCCAACACTTTGGGAGGCCGAGGCAGGTGGATCACTTGAGGTCAGGAGTTCGAGACCAGCCTGGCCAACATAATGAAACCCCGTCTCTACCAAAAATACAAAAATTAGCCAGGTGTGGTGTCAGGCACCTATAATCCCAGCTACTCAGGAGGCTGAGGTGGGAGAATCGCTTGAACCCGGAGGTGGAGGTTTGCAGTGAGCTGAGATCACGCCACTGCACTCCAGCCTGGCAAGACTCCATCTCAAAAAACAAAACAAAAAGAATCCCTCTTTAGTGCATATTTGTCTCACTGCATTTACAACCTTGAATAAGCACCTATTTAATGTTTTTGTTTTCCATGAGTCTACCTTATTCATGTTTTTTTCCTAAGGTTCTGAATACTTTCATATGTTATCTCATTTAATCATCACAACGATGCCAACACTAAAAGTAGTAGTTACTATTCTGTTCATTTTCATAGATGAAGAAACTTTACATATATGATCTCATTAACCTTTATAACAATTCTAGGAAGGAGGTACTATTATTTCTGCTTACAGATTGAGGAAAGCTTATTTCTGCTTACAAATTGAGGAAGATTATTTCCGCTTACAAATTGAGGAAAGCTTAAAAATCCCATTTTACAGAATGGAAAAAGAGGTGTTCAATAACTCACGCAAAAGCACAGCCAGGATTCAAACCCAGACACTTTGCTCCAGAGCCAAACTCTTGACCACTATAACCAAATGAAGCCAGAGTGATTCACCAGAGTGAGTTCATCTCGCATCAGAACTCTGGATTATCTGTTTAAGCACCCAGACTGCCACCTCCTCATGAGCCAGGACCTTCCTCAGCCACATCTGGATCCTCAGCCCCTCACAGCACACAGCGGTAGTCAGAAAGTATGCTGAGTAAGTGGAGAACAAGTTAACATTGATTTTCACAACCACGATGTCAGACTAGCAATGGAATTGTTTTGATTCTCCTTTTATAGAGAAGAAAAATGAGATTCACAACTTCACAAGAGGGAGTGTCTTATCTAAGAATCTCTGACTGAGTTCAGCCCTTGTTTGTATTCCCTCTGCTGTCTCCACAAAAGGTTAGAGGTCACATGTTTAGATTATGAAGACCTTTTGCCATTAAAAAATGGCAAAACAAGCAAACAAAACAAACACAGCACTCATTGCCTTTCCTAGAAAAACTGTCCATTAAAAGTACTTTGAGGCCGTGCGCAGTGGCTCATGCCTGTAATTCCAGCACTTTGGGAGGCTGAGGCGGGTGGATCACCTGAGGTTGGGAGTTTGAGACCAGCCTGGCCAACATGGCGAAACCCCGTCTCTACTAAACATACAAAAATTAGCCAGGCGTGATGGCAGGTGCCTGTAATCCCAGCTACTTGGGAGGCCGAGGCAGGAGAACTGCTTGAACCTGGGAGGTGGAGGCTGCAGTGAGCCGAAATCATGCCACTGCACTCCAGCCTGGGCGACAGAGGGAGACTCCGTCTCAAAAAAAGAAAAGAAAGTACTTTGATTATGATTATGATGTTTGCCCAACAAGCTCTATCTCTCTTTCTTTTAGTGCCTCCTAAGCCATTCAGTTCCTATTTAGCTTGACCTATGCAGGCCTGTGTGTGTGTGTGTGTGTGTGTGTGTGTGTGTGTGTGTGTGTGTGTACTGGAATGGGAACAGAGAGCAGGACTGTTAAGTCAGATGTCTACAAATCACAGTCCAGGGCCATCACTGACTTGTTTGTGTCTCTAAACAAAGCATGTAAAAACTGTTTGCCTCTGCCATGAGGCAAAAGCATGCGCCTGGCGTTTTTCTGAGGTCATGGTGCCCTAGGATGTGGCAGTTCACGTGCCACTGAATATTGTTTACCAACTAGCTATTCAGGATACGGGGTCCCTCCTAGAGGAGTGCTTACTGCTGGCGTCGGGCCAGTGTGCTGATAACCTAGTTCTCCAAGAGATTAAAAACTCTGACTGTGTGGCCCCTGCCAATTTAATGGTGTAAATGCTCCCACCACAGCCAATTTCAAGCTACCAAGGGTTTCCCTACTGCTTCACGAAATTCCTGAAAATTTTTATGGTTATTTATTTATTTTATTGTTTTTGAAATGGAGTTTTGCTCTTGTCGCCCAGGCTGGAGTAAAATGGCACCATCTTGGCTCACTGCAACCTCCGCCTCCCAGGTTCAAGTGATTCTCCTGCCTCAGCCTCCTGAGTAACTGGGATTACAGGTGCCCACCACCACACCCAGCTAATTTTTGTGTTTTTAGTAGAGATCGGGGCTTTACCATGTTGGCCAGGCTAGTCTCGAACTCCTGACCTCACAAGATCCGCCCACCATGGCTCCCAAAGTGCTGGGATTACAGGCGTGAGCCACCACGCCTGGCTCAAATTCCTGAAAATTTAATAGCCAGCATTAGTGAGCCAATACACACCAGCCCCAGCACACTGCTGTGTATAATAATTCCATGTATGGGTGGGGAGAGAAGAAATACAAGTAGTCCTTTAAGATTTTGGCTTGGCCAGGTACAATGGCTCATGCCTGTAATCCCAGCACTTTGGGAGGCTGAGTCGGGCAGATTACCTGAGGTCAGGGGTTCGAGACCAGCCTGGCCAATGTGGTGAAACCCCATCTCTACTAAAAATACAAAAAATTAGCTGGGCGTGGGGGTGGGCGCCTGTAATCCCAGCTACTCGGGAGGCTGAGGCAGGAGAATCACTTGAACCCCAGAGGCGGACATTGCAATGAACCAAGATCACACCACTGCACTCCATCCTGGGCAAGAAAGTGAGACTCCATCTCAAAAAAAAAAAAAAAAGATTTTGGCTTTAGGGGCCAAGGCCTGACTCACAGGCTGTCATGGGGAATTTCCCTGTGTTTCGATGTAATGATTTGTCCTCTGATAAGAAAAGTGCAATTGTATTAATATTAGAGATGGGGAAACTGAGTTCAAGTCGTAGCCTTCTTCTAAGTCATGTATTTCTTTATTTGAATCCAAATCGTAATGGGAATAATATCACCCACAGCACAGGATGTTTCATTATCTAACACACTCTGCTATAGCACTTACTACCTGGTAGGCACTGTTTAAGTACTTTACAAACTTAACTCGTTTAATCTTTATAACAACACTGTTAAGTACTATCACTAATTTAGAGATGAAAAGACTAAAATACAAGGAAGATAATGAAGTTCTTTAAGGTAACGGAGCTAGAAGGTGAGAAAGCCAGGATTTGAACCTGGCTTCAAAGTCCAAGCTCTTAGGGCCCCACACCAAAGCTAGCTGCCTGTTTTTGTGGTTTTACTGGAACACAGCCATGCCCATTCATTTACATATTGTCTGACTGCTTTTTTGTTACAACAGCAGAGTTGAATCGTTGTGACAGAGACCATAGGGCCCACAAAGCCCAAAATATTTACTATCTGGCCCTTTACAGAAAATGTTTGCTGACCCTGGCTCCGTAGTATCCTGTCTGTTTGGAGTGAGACATTGGTTATTATTTGGAGCCTGATAGTCCCCAGTGTCAAGCTGGTTGCTGGGCCAATAAGACAAGCAAAAAATAGTGTCCAGATTGTAACTATACTCTCACATTTATACCATAACAATTGTGTCAGTGAAATAGCATTCTCAAGCACAAGGCGTCAACTTCAGTAACAAACAATCCCTGCAAATGTGTATTAATAGAAATATGTATCTAGACCGGACATGGTGCTCACTCCTGTAATCCCAGCACTTTGGGAGGCCCAGGCGGGCAGATCACCTGGGGCCAAGAGTTCAAGACCAGCCTGGCCAACACAGTGAAACCTCATCTCTACTAAAAATACAAAAATTAGCCGGGCATGGTGGCGGGCACCTGTAATCTCAGCTACTCAGGAGGCTGAAGCTGAGAATCGCTTGAACCCAGGAGGCAGAGGTCGTAGTAAGCCGAGATCACATCACCGCCCTCCAATTTGGGTGACAGAGCAAGACTCCATCTCAAACAAAGAAAAAAGAAATATGTCTGTAACTTCATAGGATCACAACATCTCAAGGTTGAAATTAATTCAGAGATTACTTATCCCAATCTTAACTCCTCTTGGGAATATTGCATCGAGTTTCTAAAGTTAATCTTAATCATTCCTTGAGTCCTGCAAGATGATTCCTCTGTATAGAAATGGCCTTTTTGCCAGCCTGGCCAACGTGGCAAAACCCCGTCTCTACTAAAATACAAAATTGGCCAGGCGTGGTGGCGGATGCCTGTAATCTCAGCTACTTGGGACCTGAGGCAGGAGAATTGCTTGAACCTGGGAGGCAGAAGTTGCAGTGAGCCAAGATCACGCCACTGCACTCCGCCTGGGGGGACAGAGCGAGACTCCCTCTCAAAAACAGAAAAAAAAAAAAAAGAAATGGGTTTTTTGCAAAGGCATCTATTTTATGGGGCTGAGGAATCAGGCTCACATTGCCACAGCTGTCATTCTGTCTCCAAGGCAGCTCCTCCATGTGCCTGTTTCAGATGCCAAGAAGAGAAGCTCCTCAAAGCCTGTCATTCACTGGCCTGTATAGTCATTAAAAACTTTCCCTGACCTTTGCAGCTACTTCCTGTGAGCAGCCCAGGGATGGCCAGTCACTTGTGACCTACTTTCAGAGCTGGCAGTTCTGACTTCTAGAACAAACTCGGAACAAGCCCATCTACAGCTGGTTGACTGAGTTTCCTTTGGGCTCCTGGCACCAGAAAGAATTGCTCACTGGAAGGATCATAGGTGGCACTCATGTCTCACTGCCCCACTCAGGTATGTAGATTTTCATTGCCCTATAAACCACAGTCAACATCTCAAGATCTCCAGAAGGATGTTTATGATCTTCTATTTGCTAAAGACAGTTGCTTCCTTACGGTAATTGCTTTAAAAGGTGGGGCACCGTGGCTCACATGGGACCTCGTCTCTACAAAAATAAAAAAATTAGCCAGGTGTGGTGGCGTGCATCTGTAGTCCCATCCCAGCTACGCAGGCCGAGGCAGAAGGATCGCTTGAGCCCAGGAGATCAAGGCTACAGTGAGCTATGATGATGTCACTGCATTCCAGCCCAGGCAACAGAGCAAGACCCTGTCTCTAAAACAACAAAACAAAACAGAACCATTAGCTCTTCTTTTTTGTTTTGTTTTGTTTTCCTCAGAGCAGAGATGCCTCACTGTGATAGGTAAATTAAGGTGATACTGATTGCCAGCTCCAGTGTGGAAGTCCTGAGGTGAAGGAATTTCTTTCATAAACATTTCAAGTGAGTCGATCCAGAATACACCTCCACCATGAGATTACCTGTAATCTAATTCAACCTCGAAGACGGAGTCCAAACAGCTTGAGGTTCTGCAGATTTCACAACAGCAGCCACAAAATGAAAGTGAACAAGGCTTTGGCCAGGCCCGGTGGCTCACGCCTGTAATCCCAGCACTTTGGGAGGCCGAGGCGGGTGGATCATCTGAAGTCGGGAGTGTGAGACTAGCCTGATGCACGTGGAGAAACCCCATCTCTACTAAAAATACAAAAGTAGCCAGGTGTGGTGGCGCATTCCTGTAATCCCAGCTACTCAGGAGGCTGAACCAGGAGAATCACTTGAACCCAGGAGGCAGAGGTTGCAGTGAGCTGAGATCGCGCCATTGCATTCCAGCCTGGGCAACAAGAACAAAACTCCATCTGAGAAAAAAAAAAAGAAAGTGAACAAGCCTTTAAGGTGGAGCACACCAGAAACATCTTGCTATTTCCACGTGTCTCTTTGTCACTACACTCCTTAAATACACTTAAATAGCTCATATTAACAACAGACACAACCAGTGTGAAACCTCTTGGGGCTTTATAAGAAGTTTCCTAAAGTTAATGCTGTAGATTCCTCACGATCATTTCAAAACTAATGTGATTTCTTTAGGGTACCTTTAATTACACTTATGACCTTGGTTTCATTTTAAAAATATACATACATTTAAAGAAGACTGAGGACCCTAAGGATCTCAGATATCCCTTCAACGGGTACCTAATAGCTGTTTTTGATTCCTGAGATACTTGGTTTTATCTCTCCTTTAGAAACAAAAATTATGCTCAGCTGTAACCTCGTCCAGCTCTACCAACTCAGGTATTCACAGGCTGATTTCAGGCTCCAAGAGAAAAAGTAGAGTCACGTTTACCTTTTTATCCCCGACAACATGCAGCCGTGTTCCCTCCTTAGTTCTGCATCCTCAGATCAACCAACCAGGGATCAAAAATATTTAAGCAAAAAATAACAATAAAACAATAAAAAATACAGTTGACCCTTAAACAGTGTGGGTGTTGAGGGAGCCAGCCGCCATGCATTAAAAACTCTGAGTATAAGTTTCAACACTCAGGCCCGGCGCCGTGGCTCACGCCTGGAATCCCAGCACTTTGGAAGGCCAAGGCAGACAGATCACCTGAGGTCAGGAGTTTGAGACTAGCCTGGCCAACGTGATGAAACCCCATCTCTACTAAAAATACAAAAACTAGCCGGGCACCTGTAATCCCAGCTACTCTGGAGGCTGAGGCAAGAGAATCGTTTGAACCCAGGAGGCGGAAGTTGCAGTGAGCCGAGATGATGCCACTGCACTCCGCACTGGATGACAGAGTGAGACTCTGTCTCAAAATAAATACATTAATTAATAATAAATAAAAAGTACAAAAAATTAGCTGGGTGTGGTGGCACACACCTGTGGTACCAACTACTTGGTAGGCTAAGGTGAGAGGAGTGCTTGAGCCCAGGAGATCAAGCTTGCATCGAGTCGAGATCGAACCATTACACTCTGGCCTTGGCAACAGAGTGACGCCCTGTCTCAAAAAAAAAAAAAAATGTTGACTCCCTAAAAACATGACTGCTAATAGTCTACTGTTGACCAGAAGCCTTACCAATAACATAGTCAAATAACACATAGACTAGTATCTACATATATTTTATGCATTCAAGACATACCTAACATTTCTTAATTTTTGCCATATTTCTAGTCTATGTGGTTCACCTGCAAGATTTTTCAAATTGTTGCCAATTTGAAAAAGGAAAAAAAAAAAAAAGACCATCACATTCCTGAAATACCTACTTTGGAACTTTGGAGGTGGCTTCTTACATATGTGTATTTATTTTCTTTCCCTGTTTTTCACAGAAAGGAACTAATAGAAAATATTTCTTTATGTATTGAGTTTATTTAGAACTGTTCACATCCTCTGCCCTAGATAGTTCAATTATGGAAAGCAATCCTAATTATAACATAACCTAGATACCCAAGAACAAATTCCCATTCCCACATTACAGATGAAGAAGTCCAAACACAAACAACTTGTCCAAAGTCACATAGCTGGGTAAACTGAAGAACATGGTGTTGCTCCAAAGCCATTTCTACTAACTACGACCCTATACAAAAATCTAAAATGGAAAATTCTGCTTACATGGAGATGTTCACACATATATATTTCTTTTCTTTTTAGAGATGAGGTTTCTCCACGTTGTCCAGGCTGGTCTCAAACTCCTGGCTCAAGTGATCCATCTGCCTTGGCCTCCCAAAGTGCTGGGATTACAGGCATGAGCCTGGCCGATATCATTAATAATGGGAAAAAAATGGAGGGGGGGGATATCTAAAGCTCTAAAATATCAGCAAATATTCAGAAATATCTAAAATATTCAGCAAAACTGGGATATTACTTATAACACATCCAAATGATGGGGGTACTATGCAAACATTTAATAACATATTTACAAAGGAAGGAAATAAAGATTAGAGTAGAAATAAATTAGAGAATAAAAAAAGCACCAGAGGAAATCAATGTAACCAAAACTTGATTCTTGGAAAATATCAACAAAATTGACAAACGTTTAACTAAACTGACCAAAAATTAGAGAGAAGACTCAAATTACTTACATCAAAAATGAAAGGGGCTGGGCGCGGTGGCTCACGCCTATAATCCCAGCACTTTGGGAGGCCGAGGCGGGCGGATCACGAGGTCAGGAAATTGAAACCATCCTGGCTAACACGGTGAAACCCCGTCTCTACTAAAAATACAAAAAAAATTAGCCGGGCGTGGTGGCGGGCGCCTGTAGTCCCAGCTACTCAGGAGGCTGACACAGGAGAATGGCGTGAACGCGGGAGGCGGAGCTTGCAGTGAGCTGAGATCGCGCCACTGCACTCCAGCCTGGGCGGCAGGGTGAGACTCCGCCTCAAAAAAAAAAAAAAAAAAATTAAAGAGACCTCAGATGTTTTTGAGTGACAAAGAAAGGAAGGAGGGGAAGGAGGGAAAAAATAAAAAGGTATTGGTGGCTGGGCGCGGTGGCTCACACCTGTAATTCCAGCACTTTGGGAGGCTAAGGCAGGCAGATCACGAGGTCAGGAGTTCGAGACTAGCCTGACCAACATGGTGAAACCCCATCTCTACCAAAAATACAAAAATTAGCCAGGCATGGTGGTGCCTGCCTGTAATCCCAGCTACTCAGGAGGCAGAAGCAGGAGAATCCCTTGAACTCAGGAGGTGTACATTGCAGTGAGCTGAGATCACGCCACTGCACCCAGCCTGGGTGACAGAGCGAGACTTCGTCTCAAAAAAACAAAACAAAACAGGTATTGGTGGTACAGGCCTGTAGTCCCAGCCACTTGGGAGGGTGGGCATGGTCATATGGGCCTGCAGTCCCAGCCACTTGGAAGGCCAAGGCAGGAGGATTACTTGAACCCAGGAGTTCAAAACCAGGCCGAGCAACATAGTGAGATTCTCTCTCTAATTAAAAAAAAAAAAATTAAAGAGAGGAATTATTATTGACTTTATAGAAATGAATGATAAATATTATAAGTAGTGGTATGCAAACAAATTAGATAACTAAAATGGATACATTTCTAGAAAGGTACAAACTATCGAAACTGACTCAAGAAGAAATAGAAAATCTAAATTGATCTAAACAAGTAAGGTGATGAAATTAGTAATCAAAAAACTTCCTGCAAAGAAAAGCCCAGGACCAGATGACCACTGATAAATGTACACAATTTTAAGGAAAATTGGTACCAATTCTTCACAAACCGTTACAAAAAAAAATGACGAAGTACTTCCCAACTTATTCTATAAGGCCAGTACTAACCTGATACCAAACCCCTTAAAAAGATATCACAAAAAAAGAAAACTAAAATTTATCTGCAGATACAAGGGACAGAAATAGCCAAAACAATTGTTTTTGTTTTGTCTTTGAGACAGAGCCTCACTCTGTCACCCAGGCAGAGTGCAGTGGCGCAATCTCGGCTCACTGCAACCTCTGCCTCCCAGGTTCAAGTGATTTTCCTGTCTCAGCCTCCCTAGCTGCTGAGACTACAGGCACATGCCACCACACCCAGCTAACTTTTGTATTAGTGGAAATGGGGTTTCACCATGTTGACCTGGCTGGTCTCAAACTCCTGACCTCAGGTGATCCACCCCCTCCCCTGGCCTCCCAAAGTGCTGGCATTATAGGCATGAGCCACCGCACCCAGCCTAAAACAATTGTTTAAACGAAGAAAAAATTTGAAGGACTCACTTCCAAATTTAAAACTCAACTACAGAGCTGCAGTAATCAAGACAGTGTGGTACTGGCACAAAGCTAGACATGTAGATCAATGGAATAGAATTGAAGATCCAGAAATAAACCCTTACATTTCTAGTCAACTGATTTTCAACAAGGGTGCCAAGACAATTCAATGGGAAAAAGAATAATCTTTTTAACAAATGATGTTGAAACAACTGAATATCCATATGCAAAAGAGTGAATTGGACTCATTCCTCATACCATACACAAAACTTAAAATGGACATGATCCCAGAAACATGGGAAAGGGGTAAATAGGCAGTGACTACTAATGGATACAGAGTTTCTTTTGGGAGCAATGAAAATATTCTGAAATTAGATAGTGGTGATGGTTGCACAACTCAGTGACTGTACCATAAACTGACTTTAAAAGGCTTATTTTTTAGGATGCATGACTAATATCTCAAAAATATCATTATTTTAAAAACAGTATATTTACAAAGGGCTCAAAATAACATAATAAAGGCTCTAGGCCATGATTCAGTTGTGCCTTTACTGAAACCTTATAGTCCCCAGGGTACCATAATTCAGAATTATCAAATTAGACCGTGAGAAGGCTCCATATGGAATCCTGTTAATATAGTCCCTCACTGAATCACCTTAACAAAATTTCACCTGAATATTTCCCTCATAGCTTTAATCAAAGTTACTTTAGTAAATATCCATATGGAACTTACTTCTACATTTTTGCACAAATATTAAAAACATTGTCCTTCCCGTCAACATATCACTCATTGTTCCCCATATTATTAAAAAAACTTTATTATGAAAATTTAGCTACAATTTATTTTGGGAAAAGCGATTCTCCTTAGGAATTATCTTTTCTGATAATCAAAACTACAATCGATTATGATTTCTTTTTAGCCTTAGAGGAAACTCATTTGAACCATAGCAATTATGTTGATTGAAGTAATTAACATATTTATTTATTCATTTTTTTCCTTCTGTTTTTCTACTTCAATTCCTAATTTGCAAATTTTTTTGAGACAGGGTCTCACTTTGTTGCCCAGGCTGGAGTGTAGTGGCCTTGACCTCTGGGGCTCAAGCCATCCTCGCACCTCAGCCTCTCAAGTAGCTGGGACGATGGGCACACGCCACCATGCCTGGCTAATTTTTTGACGTTTTGTTGAGACAAGATCTCACTATGTGGCCCAGGATGGATACAATTTGCAATTTTGTTGCATAGAATTTTGGTGTAAGTCACCTCAAACCCTGATATTCAAAGGATTTGTCAAGGAGTCTTGTCTAAGTTTCAGTATTTAATTGAGCCTCACATTAAATCAAAGTTTCTCTAACTAGGCACCATTGACATTTTGAGCTAGATGATTCTTTGCTGTGGGGGCTGGGGCTGTCCTGTGCACTGCAGGGTGTTTAGCAGTATCCTTGGCTTCTGCCCACTAGATAGCAGTAGCAGCTCCTTAGTTATAACAACCAAAAATGTAATCAGACAGTGCCCGATGTCCCTGCAGGGCAAAATTACCCCCAGCTAAGAACTACTGCATTAAATCACCCTTGAAAAACTGACCCCCACCACTATTTCAGTAACTCTTGGGGAGTTCATCATGAGGCCAGGCACGGTGGCTCACACCTGTAATCCCAACACTTTGGGAGGCCAAGGCAGGTGGATCATCTGAGGTCGGGAGTTCGAGACCAACCTGAACAACACGGTGAAACCCTGTCTATACTAAAAATAGAAAAATTAGCCAGACATGGTGGTGGGCACCTGTAATCCCAGCTACTAGGGAGGCAAAGGCAGGAGAAGATTGTAGTGAGCTGAGATCATGCCACTGCACTCCAGCCTGGGCAACAGAGCAAAATTCCATCTCAAAAAAAAAAAAAGTTCATCATGATAGATAATAGGTAGCTAGGTAGATAGATACATAGATAGATACTCACACTCTGTTCACTTACATGAGATGAATTGAAGGTTTGTCTGCACTTACTATCAATTCCTAAAGCAGAGCCGCTTCTATCTGAGTTTACATAGAAAGAATTTTCTAGGGCTGGGCCTGGTGGCTCATGCCTGTAATCTCAGCACATTGATGAAGCTGAGGCAGGCAGATTGCTTGAGCCCAGGAGTTCAAGAGCTGCATGTGTGACATGGCAAACCCTTGTCTCTACAAAAAAACCACAAAAATTAGCCAGGCATGGTGGCGCACACCTGTAGTCCCAGCTACTCGGGGGGGCCGAGGCAGGAGGATCACCTGAGCCCAGGAGGTTGAAGCTGCAGTGAGATGTGACTGTGACGCTGCACTCCAGCCTGGGCGACAGAGTGACAGACCCTGTCTCAAAAAAACAAACAAACAAACAAACAAAAAGATTTGCCAAGAACTACAGAACTCTCGAGAGAAATGGAGAGCTTAAAAAAAAAAATTCTAATCTGTTATCTCATTTGAGCCCAATAATCCATCAAAAATAAAACTGTTGTTATTTCATTTTTTAGATGAGGAAATTGAAGTCCAGAGAATAAAAATAGTCAACTTCCAGACAAAATTCCAAATTCAGTGTTGATCCTTTCACAGCGAGGGAAAATGGGTCTGTTTCTCTCCCTGTCTCTATATAACCACAAATCCCTCCCTAGGTGATCCTCCCTGGGGATGGAGTCCTAGAAAGCCAAAGACAGTCTTCTAAAGAGCCAACAGCCTAAATTGGCATTTAATCCAGTCAACATCTAGAAAATGGATTACTACTTCCCAGATTATGTTGTACTTTAATTAAAGCTCGCAAATTACTTTTAGATCTAGTTTCTCCTTTGCAAGGAATACAGGCGATAGAGGAAGAAGTTAGAGGATACTAGCAGTCAAATCCAGAAGCAGGACACTCTATAAGACATGGTCTTTACCGAAGGAGCAGGATTGAAAAAAAAGACAAATGGTCTGAACTTTTCTGAAGAGTCATTATCAAGAAAATAAACAATCAAAAACAAAACCATGGAGAGATGGTTTCAGAATAAAATAGACTAGCAAAACCTAAGAATCAAATGTCATATGTGAACCTTGATTGGATCCTGGCAATGTGTAAAAGGAATTATGTTGAAGGAATTCTTAGAATGAAGGGAATTTGCATGTGGCTGGGTATGAGTGTAGAGGTCAGTTGGTTAGAGTTGTAAGAATCAAAATGGAGTCACTTGTGTTTAAAAACAAAACAAAAAACTGACAAAGGGAGCCAGAGAAGGCTATGAAGGGAGAGTTCTCGTGCATAAGTGCCTGAGAACAAAAACTATCACAAAAGTCTGCAAAAATTGCAACCTTGCACATCGGAGCCTTACACAAAAAAATACTTCTGCGAGGACATCTGCCGAAACAACTGGCTGTTCAACCTCAAACTGGCGTCACCCTTGTTACTGATCTTTGTTGGCAAGGATAATTATCTCAAAACAATTATATAATCCTCAGTTTTCCTTTAAAAACCTTCGTCTTCTTTAACCTTTACATAGTTCACTATGGCATGCATATTCCCGTTGCAATGATACATACCCAGATGAATATTATTTTTTTTAGAGTGCCTCTCTCTATTTGACATTTAGGTCAACTAGTGTTAATTTTCTGGTATAACAGGAAACGGTTCTTATTCTTAAAAGATACATGCTGAAAATATTTTGGGATAAAGTGTCATGATTGCTGTAACTTTCAAATGGGTCAACAACAACGAAACGATGATATTGGTAAAGTATTATATAGAGAGAAAATATTAACATTTTTAAAAATTTAAATGAAAGATGTACAGGAGTGTGCTGTACTGGTCTTCAGTTTCTCTGAATGTATGAAACATTTCCATAATAGAAAGTTGTGGGGAGCCAGGCATGCTGGTTCACACCTGTAATCCCAGCACTTTGGGAGGCCAAGGCAAGCAGATCACCCGAGGTCAGGAGTTTGAGACCAGCCTGACCAACATAGTGAAACCCCTGTCTCTACTAAAAATACAAAAATTAGCCGGGCGTGGTGGCAGGTACCTGTACTCCCACCTACTCGGGAGGCTGAGGCAAGAGAATTGCTTGAACCTGGGAGATGGAGGTTGCAGTGAGCCAAGATTGTGGCATTGTACTCCAGCTCTGTCTCCTTTTGAGACAGAGCAAGACTCCGTCTCAAAAAAAAAAAAAAAAAAGAAAGTTGGGGGAAATGGCCAAGCCTCCTTAATGCAGGGATTCTGAATGAGTATTTCATGGCTCACCTTGCAGGGAGGTGGGGCCCCATGGTTGTGCTTTAAGGATGCTGTGGACTCCCTACAACGTCAGCAACTGCTGTGTGCACATGTAGCTCTCCATTTCTCTAGAGAGAAGTCCTGTAGTTCTTGGCAAATCCTTTTCAAAGGGGTCTCGTGATTCCAGAAGCATTGAAGCCTTGAGGCTTGCCTGGAGATTTTAGGTCTGGTGGCTGCAGGTGCATATGAGATGTGGACTACAAGGTATTTCTCTACTGTTCAAATCACGTGTTGGAGACGACTCCCTAAAGTCATAGGATCTCAAAATTGAAAGGAGCCTTGGGAATAACCTAGTTTTCGGCACCGAAGCGAAGCTCAAGACTTTGTCAAAGGTCAGGCAGTTAACTTAATGGCCACAGGAAAAGCAAAGTCCAGATCTCCCCTCTGCTTCTGCAAAGAACCAGTTCTATTGGTCCAGTCGCTTGAGTTCCTACACGAACCCCAAAAAACCAGTGAACATCCTTCTGCAGGCTACAAAGCACTACGACCTGCTTCTCTCCCTACCTCCTTCTCCTGACATCCCCTCCTCCTGTCCTGCCCAGGTTCACTCCTCGCCCACCACATGGTCTGCTTAGGGCTCCCACACAGCAAGCATGTGCCCCCTTAGGGCCTGCGTCCTGGCTGCTCCCTCTCCTCGCTGCTCTTCCTCCCAGTACTCGGTTGGTTACTGCCCCACCTTCGTCAAGCCGCCCACGTCTCACCTTCTCCATGTGATTTACCCTGACCGCCCTGTTTAACACTGTAACTCCCTCCGCCCCCGCCCCCCACCCTACCAACAATACTCAGTTCCGCTGCTTATTTTTCCCGTATCACGTGTCACCTTCTAATACCCTATACAATTTGTCAGTTTTTTCCATTTGAGTATAAGCTCCACCAGGGCAGAGATCTTTGTTTTATTTGCCAATATATCCCAAGAGCCTAGAGCAATGCCTGGCACAGAGAAGGTACTCAATACTGAAAACTCTTTTCTTTTTTTTTTTTTTTTTGAGGCAGAGTCTCACTCTGTCACCTAGGCTGGGGTGCAGTGGCACGATCTGAGCTCAATGCAACCTCTGCCTCCCAGGTTCAAGCGATTCTCCCGCCTCAGCCTCCTGAGTAGCTGAGACCACAGGCGTGCGCCACCACACCCAGCTAATTTTTTTGTATTTTTACTAGAGATGGGGTTTCACCATGTTGGCAGGGCTGGCCTTGAACTCCTGGCCTTAAGTGATCGGCCTGTTTTGGCCTCCCAAAGTGCTGGGATTACACCACGCCCAGCCACAATACTGAAAACTTGCTGAATGAATGAATGAATGTTCTCTCTCTGAAAATTAGGACATAATTCCAATTTAAGTCTCCATAAAAGGAGCCACGAAGAGGCAAAAGAATTAGGCAGGAAAGGTTGGGGTAGTGGTTACACTAGATGCTTTACAGTTATTTATAGGGCAGGACTTAAACTCTTGGTTTGATAAAATATATGAAGGAGCATATAACTGATAGCTCAGCTCCGTTTTGCAAAGTGTCAGCCAGCACTTCTCTCTACACAACACAGATTAGTAACATCTCTTCCTGCCAGAGGGCTTATTACATGTTGCAATTCTCTTGTAAAAAGTTTCTGAATATTTAATAGTTGAAGTTGAATGACTTCCTAATAGGGTGTTGATTTACTACATCACTGACATAATTAAGAGGTATCAATTCAGGTCTGTTGGGATTAAGTTTATAACCCCCAAAGCTAAGCTTTCCGAGCCAAGCAAGTCAGAAAACAACAAGCACATGATGCAGACGAACGTTGACACACAGCTGAAGCCTCTGCAGCTGTGTTTTCCTAAGATTCCCACCTTTGCTGCAGGCCCAGTGGGTGTCACCTTGTTCTGAGTGTGGGAGTGAAGCTAAGGTGAACCCACAGCGTTAAGCCCATGGTGGGGGACCCTGTGGGGGGTCCCACAAACAGTCACCCTGAAGTTTTAAGCTTGGGAAGGAGACCCTGACCTGGTATGTATGGCGGTGGTCTATTCTCATCTACGAGTGTGGGTGTGGGTATTCATTACTAAATTTCACTGTGAACTGCCAGGAAGAAAATGTCAGCCTGCGGCAACTAAACACTCCGTGTGTTTCACTAGTAATGACTTCCTCTCTCCTTTTTTTTTTTTTTTTTTTTTTCTGAGACAGGGTCTTGCTCTGTCACCCAGGCTGGACTGCAGTGGCATGATCTTGGCTCCCTGCAGCCTCCACCTCCGAGGCTGAAGCAATCCTCCCACCTCAACCTCTCTGGTAGCTGGGCCTATAGACATGTGCCACCACGCACAGCTAATTTTTGTATTTTTTGTAGAGACAGGGTTTTGCCATGTTGCCCAGGCTGGTGTCGAACTCTTAGACTCAAAGATCTGCCCACCTCGGCCACCCAAAGTGCTGGGATTACAAGCGCAAGCCACGCACCCAGCCTCACCAGTGACTTTTCATTGCAAGTGTACGTGCACCAGGCACACTCCCACCTCAGGGCCTTTGCACTTGCTGTGCCCTCTGCCTCTACCAGTAACCCTATGGCTTTTGCTTCCTTACCTTTTTCAGGTCTTTGTTTAAACATCCCCTCCTCACTGAGGCCTACAGTTGAAATCCCTTCCCCTTGGCACGCTTTATCCCCCGTCCTGACCTGTTTTTTTTTTTTCCATAGCATGAATCACCATCTGCCATATTATAGATGGTAGTTTATTGATTGTCTATCTCCCCCTCCCCACTAGAATGTAATGTCTACAAGGGCATTTTATCCACTGTTCTCCATGTCTAGAACTTTACTGGCATATAGAATATACTTTAAAGACGTTTATCATTGAATGAATGACTCTTGCTCCACTCACAAAGTGTAAATGTGTCTCCCAAGCCTATCCTTACCCTGCTTAACACTAGTCCTGATTATCCCCCATGCCGACAGCTTGCCTGTGTGGACTCCTGCCTGCTCTCTGTGCCAGGATCCCGTGACATGAAACAGAATAGGTGCTTCATAAACGGGAGTGACACTAGGCGTGGTGGCATGCATCTGGAGTCCTAGCTACGCGGGAGGCTGAGGCAGGAGGATTGCCTGAGCCTAGGAGTTGGAGGCTCTAATGCACTTGGATAGCACCTATGAATAGCCAGTGCCCTCCAACCTGGGCAACATAGTGAGCTCTTGTCACAAAAAAAAAAAAAAAAAAAAGCTAGAAGAGAATAATTTGAATATTTCTAGCACAAAGAAAAGACAAATATTTAAGATAATGGATAGCCCAGTTACACAGATTTGATCTTTACAAATTATATGAATGTATTAAATTATCATGGCTGGGTGCAGTGGCTCACACTTGTAATCCCAGCACTTTTGGAGGCTGAGGTGGGTGGATCATCTGCGGTCAGGAGTTCCAGACCAGCTTGGCAAACATGGCAAACATGTACTAAAAATACAAAAAATTAGCCAAGTGTGGTGGCAGGCACCTGTAATCCCAGCAACTCAGGAGGCCGAGGCGGGAGAATTGCTTGAACCCGGGAGGCAGAGTGCTTGCAGTGAGCCGAGACCGCACCACTGCTTTGTAGCCTGGGCAACAGAATGAGATGCCATTTCAATAATAATAATAAACTATCACATGTAACCCCCAAATATGTACATCATTGTGTATCAATAAAAATAAATAAATGTGAATAAATGACTGAGAGTATGAATAATGCCATCCCTCCAGCGCCCTTGCACTGTGGTTCTCCAGCACCTGCTACTTAGGTTTCTTCAGATACCAGCTGCTCTGGGAGCTATACCTTGTTTCAGGATCTCAGTCACTGCCTTCAGCAGCCCACTATCTGATCCAAGCAGCCATGGATTCTCTTCTGTATCCAGTCACTCCTGTACCCTCTTCCCTTTTAGGTTTTGCTACTGTCTTCAAACTTGCTTTGAAGATTTGAGCTCCCGTGTCACCAGGTCACCCTCAGAGGCATCAGGACATGCTCTTCAAGTAAAGTCCAAATGAGGGATTAGACACTCTGGTCTTAATTTCTCAGTGTCCTCTCTCAAGAGCTAGACAATTACTTAACATTTCTCATCTCCTTGAATCATCAGCGCCTGGTGCTATCATTTAAAATAGGGAAAGTTATGAACTGGGTTAATTTTTTTTTTTTTTTTTTGAGATAGAATGTCACTTTGTTGCCCGGGCTAAATAAAGTACAGTGGTGCAATCTTGGTTCACTGCAACCTCCACCTCCCGAGTTCAAGCAGTTCTCCTGCCTCAGCCTCCCAAGTAGCTGGGATTACAGGTGTTCACCACCATGCCTGGCTAGTTTTTGTGCTTTTAGTAGAGACAGGGTTTCACCATGTTGGCCAGGCTGGTCTCAAACTTATGACCTCAAGTGATCTGCCCGCCTCAGCCTCCCAAAGTGCTGGGATTACAGGCATGAGCCACCACACCTGGCCTCAAAAACTATTTTTTTAGAAAGAAAAAAGAAAGAAACAAAGACAAATAAAATAGGGAAAGATGATTAGTAAGTCTCTTCCTTTCCAGGGCCTTAGTTTTCCTACCTGTAAAATACAGAGCATGGTATTTTTGGAGTCCATGAATCCACCAAGCACAGTATCATCTTTGCATGGTGCTTAAAATATATAAAACATTTTAGACAAACAAGATCTTATTTAACAAAAAAATGCCCAATAAATGTTTGCTAACAGAAATGATAATGCTGATTCTGTGTGAGCTGAAAGAAGCCTGTTGAAGGTGAATGTGTCGTCTATCATTAAGTCTGAGGACCAATTAAAGTTAAAACGAGTATGAGTCACTATATGTTAGAATTAATTTTGAATCCCTTAGTTTAATTCCTACATGTTGTCAATGCCTGAGGGAAATGGTCTAGCCACAGGTGCCAGCTCATAAGAAAGGGGAAGGCCAGGTACGGTGGCTCACACCTGCCATCCCATCATTTTGGGAGGCTGAGGTCAGCAGATCACTTGAGGCCAGGAGTTTGAGACCAGCCTGTGCAATGTAGGGAGATCTCTACAAAAAAGTAATTAGCCAGACATGGTGGTATGCACCTGCAGTCCCAGCTGTTTGAGAGGCTGAGGCAGGAGGATCACATGAGCCTAGAAGTTCGAGGCCACAGTGAGCTCTGAATGCACCATTGCACTCTAGCCTGAGCAACAGAGTGAGACCTTGCCTCAAAAATTAAAAAATAAAATAAATGTAAAAATAAAACAAGAGAGAGAGGGCACCGTCTCTGTGGTACTATTTGGCTGTGTTACATAACTGGCATTTTATCTGGAAAAAAAAAATGTCCTCCAAGGGGTTCATTTCGTCGGATCAAATGTCATTCCAGGTGTTGGTATGCATTTGACACGTGCATTCTTCAGCCCTGGTTATTCTGTTTTATTTTATGTAAAACTCTATTTCAAAATACAGGTCTACCCAGAAGACTGGGTGCCCATTCTCCTTCAGGCTGTGCTAAATGGAAGGTGCTAAACACCTGCCTGAGGCCACGTCCAGGCCACACACCTGGGCAGGTGATGCTCCACCTCCTACCCCCAAGTGCACCCTCTGGGTAAACACAGGCTCTGCTGGGCCCCAGCCACCACCAAGGGTTCTGGTTTCACTGTTGCTAAGGATAGTGAACTTTTTAAAACAACCTTCCCTTTCTTCTCTAATCTGGTAGAAAAACAAAAGCCCAGTCAGGAACCAACCAAGTGGAAGAGAGTGCAGCTGAATAAAATCAACATTGCACTTGGCTTTCTCTGACACCAGTTCCCAGAATCTCTTGAGTGATGGGAGGATCCATGCAGGGGTTGTTTTGGAGAGCCTGGCCAAGGGGTCTCTTGCAGGGCCTGAGGTCCAACATTTAAGGGAGCAGGAAGAAAGGAGAAGGAGGTTTCCTCTTTTCATATTGCTGCCTCTTCCCATCACCTCTCCTTGAACCTCAAGAAAAGGGCTGGGCACAATGGCTCGTGTCTGTAATCCCAGTGCGTTGGGAGGCTGAGGCGGGAGGATCACTTGAGGCCAGGAGTTTGAGACTAGCCTGGGTAACGTAGTGAAACCCCTCCATTTCTACTTTAAATTTTTCTTTTACAGGCGGAGTGCGGTGACGCTCGCCTATAATCCCAGAATTTTGAGAGGCCAAGGTGGGCAGCTCACTTGAGCTCGGGAGTTCGAGACCAGCCTGGGCAACATGGCAAAACCCCATCTCTACAAAAAATACAAAAATTAGCCAGGCATGGTGGTGTGCACCTGTAGTCCCAGATACCTGGAGGCTGAGGTGGAAGGATCATTTGAGCCTGGGAGGCAGAGGTTGCAGTGAGCCAAGATCGCATCACTGCACTCCAGCCTGAGTGACAGTGAGACTCTGTCTCAAAAAAGGAAAAAAGAAAAGAAATTAAAATTAAATAAATTTTAAAAATCTTTTGTTTCTTTCTTTCTTTTTTTTTCCCAAAGAAGTCTCCTAAGAGCCAGGCTATTAGCACTATCCTCCCTTTCAAGTGCTATACAGTGATCAGGTGAAACTGGAGAACATCTGAGTTGGGAGAGAATTCTAAGATCTCAAGTGTAAAAGCTCAATTTCACTGACTAAAAACTGAAGTCCAGAAAAGGAAAGAGGTTTTTGGCAAGGGGACACAGCCAACTGGTGGCAGAGCTGGCAATAGAACCCAGGATCCTTTTGACAACCCCCACCCCACATACACACATCCTCCCAAAGTGTGATCTTGCTCCAAAAAGCTAGCTTCTCTCCGAGTTTTCGCGCTTCTATCAGAAGCCCCCTCATCCTTTTTTTTTCTCCCCCCTTTATGGCTGTCTATCTTCTACAGGAAGGACAGAAGCCCTTTTCTTCTCAGTGAATAGGATTGGGAATCTTGGCCGGGCGCAGTGGTTCACACCTGTAATCCCAGCACTTTGGGAGGCCGAGGTGGGCAGATCCCCTGAGGTCAGGAGTTCGAGACCAGCCTGGCCAACATGATGAAACCTCATCTCTACTAAAAATACCAAACCAGCAGGGTGTGGTGGCTCATGCCTGTAATCCCAGCTACTCAGTAGGCTGAGGCAGGAGAATCACTTGAACCCGGGAGGCAGAGGTTGCAGTGAGCCGAGATTGTGCCACTGCACTCAAGCCTGGGCAATAAGAGTGAAGCTCCGTCTCAAAAAATAATAATAATAAATAAAAAGATTGGGAATCTTGAGAAACTAAAAGAAAAGGGCAAATACTTAAAGAAAAAAGAAAAGACTGGGAATCTGAGAGTCATTCTTAAGTATTTTTGTTATCCCACGTGTGCAAGTAATGATTCCTATTGAGGCTTGCTTTAAAATATCTTACTCTCTATTCCACCCTCGCCTTCAGTCCGTGCCCGCTGCTGCCCCCTACCTCTGACCTCTCTCCAGGCCACCCGGTAGATAGCTAACATATTCATGATAACTTACAGTTGTCATACACATACATGGCATCACTGTGCTGTGTTCTACATGTGTTATTTTATTCCTCTAAAAGACCCCATAAGCTGGATGCCTTTATTACCCCCATTTTATAGATGAAGAAACTGAGGCTCAGTGCAGTTAAATAATATTTGTAAGATCTCACAGCAAGCAAGGAGCAGAACTGGGATTTTATTTATTTAATTTATTTATTATTATTATTATTATTATTATTATTTTTGAGACAGAGTCTTGCTCTGTCGCCCAGGCTGGAGTGCAGTAATGTGATCTCGGCTCACTGCAGCCTCCACCTCCTGGGTTCAAGCAATTCTCCTGCCTCAGCCTCCCAAGTAGCTAGGATTACAGGCACACACCACCACACCCGGCTAATTTTTGTATGTTTAGTAGAGACAGGGTTTCGCCATGTTGGCCAGGCTGGTCTCAAACTCCTGACCTCAGGTGATCTGCCCGCCTCAGCCTCCCAGAGTGCTGGGATTATAGGGGTGAGCCACTGCGCCCGGCTGGAACTGGGATTTTAGAAGAACCAAGTGGTCTGGTGCCAAACTCCGAACTCCCAGCTGCTATACAATACTGCGTTTCTCTGAAGCACCCATACGACCATGTCACTCCCGTGCTCAAGTCTCTTCAGTGCCTCCCTTCTGACTGTGGTCGTTCAAATTCCTACTTGGGCATTAAAGGCTCTTCAGTGGTTTGTCTCTCGCTCTCCTGCAGGTAAGTTAATGCACTTTGCTGTGTCTCACGTCCCTCCTCTATTACTTGAGTGTGATAATACCCTCTCATGAGGCTGCCGCGAGGGTTAAAGGAGGTCACTCAGCACAAAGTGACACAATTGGTGTTAGTGATCATTTAGTTACCTTTGTACTGTTTCTCCCAACTTACTTAGAGGACTCCTCTGACCAGAATGTTGCTGCAAATAAACAGTGCTTGTTGCTAAACTGAACGTGAATGTAAATTTTCCCTTCCTAGAAATGTTCCCCACTCCCGTATGCCAACATCTCCAAATCCGTCCAAACCCAACCATCCTCCAATCACTCTACTTCACTGCGCCCCGCACCCCCACCCCCACTAATTGAAACTCCTGAGACACTTACTCTTTTTTTTTTTTTTTTGAGGCAGAGTCTCACTCTTTCACCTAAGCTGGAGTGCAATGGTGCGATCTCGGCTCACTGCAACCTCCACCTCCCAGGTTCAAGTGATTCTCCTGCCTCAACCTCCCGAGTAGCTGGGACTAGAGGCTCACACCACCATGCCCAGCTAATTTTTGTATTTTTAGTAGAAATGAGGTTTCATCATGTTGGCCAGGCTGGTTTCGAACTCCTGACCTCAAGTGATCTGTCCACCTCGGTCTCCCAAAGTGCTGAGATTATAGGCGTGATCCACCACACCTGGCCTCGGGGACATTTATTCTCATCATCCTTTTTTTTCCACACCACTATTTATTTACTCGTTTGTTAAGCATTTATCAAGTGCTTAGTCTAATAATAACAATGCCTGTACAGACAGTCCCTGAGGTAATGGTGACTGACTTAATGATATTTTCAGTTGATGATGGGTTTACAGGGATATAACCCCATCTTACACTTGCTTGGTTATTTTTTTTTTGTCTTTTTTTTTTCCTTTCTGTGGAGAACGGCATCTTGCTGTATTGCCCAGGCAGGTCTCGAACTTCTGGGCTCAAGCTATGCTCCCACCTCCTCCTCCCTAATAGCTGGGATTACAGGCATAAGCCACCATGCCCAGTGGATGTAACCCCAACTTAAGTCGAGGAGCATCTGTATTTGACTTGATACTTTACGAAGGGCTCCATACCACAGCTCTGCATCTGTAAATCCTCACAAAAGGCTTGGAAGGGATTCCCATTTTTAGGCTGCCCTAGTTTTACCAGCTGGTGGTAAACCCTGGTGTCAGCACCAGCATTCCTGGGGATCCAGAGGTGATGCTGACAGGACCCCCGTCTTCAGGGCATGTATTGCTGGGTCTGTCCCGCAGACCCTGGCTGACAGATGAAATGAGTACTCAGACAGAGGTATGCAGTGTAAGAGCAGCTAGGCGACTGCCTGGCTCTAGTATCCAGAGAGCAGCCCGAGAGCTGGAGCTGCTTGCTTTTATTCAGTGCAGGCACAATGACGAAAACCTGGAGCCAACACAACCTGCAGGTAATTAACATTTATCATTCCCTTTTCAAGCAACATGATGCACGCGGATGATCAACAGTCAGTTCCTGGTCAACATAAGTAAACAAGCCTGTTTAAGATAAATTCCCCCACACTCCCTTGTACCTACTCCTTGCCCTCTGCCCCAGGGTTATAGAACAGCTGCTTTCTGCTATTCTCCCCCCAGGCTCTGCAGAACCTTCTGACCTTTCAGAAGGTTTGCATCCTTTCCCTATAGTTTTTCCACCGCTCTGACCAATCCCCCACAATATATAGCCTTGTATGCAAAGCCAGGCCTGTCCATGCAGGGTGACCATCCAAGGTAGACAGTGGCAAAATCTGATGGAGGCATCAGAGATAGTGCCATCAGTTTGCTGGAACAAGCGTATCAAGGAGCCTGGCAGATCTACACTTCACCAGACAGTGCCTGTAGCCAACAGGGCAGGCCCTTGCTCCAGGGAAACACTCAGAAATCAAAACTCCTTGCTCTGCTGTCAGGGAACTCTCCAGGAGATCCTCAGTGTCATCAGAAGCTGGAAAAACAGTGCTGAGAAACGTGGCCTGCCGTCTTTCCAGCTAAGGGAGATGGCCCGTTCGACCCTGGGTTGTCCTCTGCAAACGCGCTGCTGCAGGTTGCATGGCACCATCTCCTGATTGCAATTTGCTTTCCTGAGGGAGTGAACTGACTGAAATTGGATGGTAATAAGTTGCTAGGTTATTTTCCACTTTTTAGTTTATGAGGCTTATTCATTTTGCTTTAACATTAACCACTGCCTTCCTTTTAAGGAGCTGGTGAGGCAGCGCATGGCAACAGGTTCAGGGTGAGGAGTGGCACCACCTCCTTTCAGTGAGGATTTGGGAGGGGTGAAAAGCACCCTAATCTTCTCAGCCGCATGTGAACAAACCACCTGTCAAGGTGGGTCCTTCCTATAGGGAGGTTGATGTCAGCCCTTCAGGGAGGCCTCAGTTTTCTTCCTCCACTTCCTAATCCCTCCATTATAATTCCTTCCACAACAGAGTAAGTTTCTTGAGCAATGCAGCAATATCCAGCAATTTTAGATAGACATTTACCTTTTGACCTAGAAATCTCACTTCTACGAATCCATCCTAAAGACACACTCTCAGCTGGATGTGGTCGCTCATGCCTGCGATCCTAACACTCTGGGAGGCTAAAGTGGAAGAATCTCTTGGGCTCAGGAGCTCAAGACCAGCCTGGGCAACATAGCAAGACCCTATCTCTAAAAAAAATAAAAATAAAAATGGCACACAGTCAAAAATTCAAAAATTAATATACATAAGGCTATTTATTACAGAGACATTGGTAGTAGCAAAAGACTGGAAATAACTCAATGCCCATCAGTAGGGAACGGAGTAAATAAACTAGGATACCTACACATAATGGAGTGCCATGCAGCTTTGAAAGGAAATGAGGCCTATTTCTATGTTCTATGTTGTGATCGCCAGAATATAACCTAATGAGTAAAAAGCCAGGTGAAGAAAATTCTGATAATATGCTATCATTGGAGAGGGGAATGTGAATATACCGTACATCACATAGGAGGAGAGAGGAAATAAAGTGAGAGGATTGGGATAGAAGCTAGACTTTTCTAAATATATCTTGTTTTATAGATTTATGTTGGAAGTTTGTGGATATAGTACTTTAGAAAAGTATAAAACCAAATTAGACTTGACAAAATGAAACAAGTCAATCTGTTGAGTTGATGGTGTAACTACACAGTGAGAAACTATTGCAAATGACCTTAACACTCAGGGATTCCACTGTATATTCCTAATGGGAGATCCCCTAATGACCAAACTCAAACCCAGTCCAACCAAACCAAAAAACCTTGTAAAATATCTGAAACCATTTTTAGTAATGAAATGAGAAATGTGGTCGTGTTGGTGATATGGTTTGGCTGTGTCCCCACCCCGACATCATCTTGAATTGTAACTCCCACAATTCCCACATGTCATGAGAGGAACCCAGTGGGAGGTGATTGAATTATGGGTGTGGGTCTTTCCTGCGCTGTTCCCATGATAGTGAATGACAAGATCTGATGATTTTAAAAACGGTTTCCCCGCACAACCTCTCTCTCTTGCCTGCCACCATCTATGTAAGATGTGACTTGCTCCTCCTTGCCTTCCACTGTGATCGTGAGGCCTCCCCAGCCATGTGGAACTGTAAGTCCATTAAACCTCTTTTTCTTCCCAATCTCGGGTATGTCTTCATCAGCAGCATGAAAATAAACTCATACAGTAAATTGGTACCAATAAAGTGGGGTGCTGCTGAAAAGATACCCAAAAATGTGGAAGCGACTTTGGAACTGGGTTATCAGGCAGAGGCTGGAACAGTTTGGAGGGCTCAGAAGAAGACAGGAAAATGTGGGAAAGTTTGGAACTTCCTAGAGACTTGTTGAATGGCTTTGACAAAAATGCTGATAGTGATATGAACAATAAGGTCCAGGCTGAGGTGGTCTCAGATGGAGATGAGGAACTTGTTGGGAACTGGAACAAAGGTGACCCTTGTTATGTTTTAGCAAAGAGACTGGTGGTATTTTGCTCCTGCCTTAGAGATTTGCAGAACTTTGAACTTGAGAGAGATGATTTAGAGTATCTGGTGGAAGAAATGTCTAAGCAACAAAGTATTCAAGAGGTGACTTGGGCACTCTTAAACACATTCAGTTTTATAAGGGAAGCAGAGCATAAAAGTTCAGAAACTTGCAGCCT